>NC_060186.1:66884766-67189766 GCF_021184085.1 Oncorhynchus gorbuscha | reverse complement strand
CTGTCAATCCAGCATGACTTCTGCCAAGTTCAAAACAACTGGAAACTCAGAACTGGGAAATCTCAGACTTCAGTGAGTTCAAGACAACTGGGAACTAAGAAACAAACAAGTTTTGACTGGGAAAACACGTCATCCAACTCAGAATTCCAAGTTGGGAACTCCGACCTGAAGATCCGTGACAAAAATTTGATGACACAGTTGCCCACAAGAAGGACCGCTGCGCCACCTTCCTGTGAGCACAACGGTGAGTACAAACATGTCTTGTATGCTGCTGCATAAAGGATGTAATATACCAGGGATTTAATATACCAGGGAGATATGTTACTGTAGCTAAGAAAGTAATACTAAGTGTATGTTGTGTAGTAAGCTGTTAGTAGCTCATGTGCCTCACCCTAATAATTTGGTCCCTTCCCCCTCATAACTTAACCGACAGTTCTGACTTGGTGGTCCACATGTAGCCTATAGTCTGTTTTAGAGAAATGTCATCATCGAATATTGTAAGAGCTTTCATTGTCTGCTTATATGCCCCTTTTATTTATCCTACGGTTCTGACTTGGTGTACAGGGAGAATACTGCAAGAATGGCCCATGTTCTGAATTCTGTCGCAGTACATTTCAAAAGTGCTGAAGAAATAGTTATTGTCTACGTTTTCCAGGGGTAGTCCTCACACTCTGGTTGTCAGCCAATAAGGTCTGGTACACCAGGGGGTAGTCCTCACACTCGGGTTCTCAGCCAATCCGGTCTGGTACACCAGGGGGTAGTCCGACAGTCCAGGTCACAACGGGCAATCTCACAGATTTTGCTCTCATTTCTCTCGCTCTTCTTTACCTCCCTTGTCTCTCACCTCCTCTGCCCCTTTGTGCAGGCTACTTCCTCCTTTATCCCCAAGCACTCCCTGGCTTAACGAGTCTCAGTCTTGCCTCGTTCGGGCAGGAAGTCCATATAAGGCTTGGGTCTGAGCCAGCGACCTGCAAATTATCTCTCCTCAATTACCGCTCCCCTCACTTCTCCCTGCTGTCTGCCACAATATTTTCTTAAAAATGAGGCTTAATAAACTGCCAGACTGCCAGACAAGGCTCCGCTGATAGCCAGGTGTAGTGGTGGTAAGGATTCACTCCTTGGTGCTGAAAAGAAAGCTCTGCTGTTGGGACAGCTTTATGTAGGCCCTAACAGTTTGTGGGCACTGTTTGTCATCGTTATAGTGCAATTTATGCATTGTTGTATTGTGTGGTGGCTTTGCTGGCCCCACCAAGATTTATATGCTAAAATCACCACTGTCTTGGATGACTGTCTTTCATATTCTATTCACCCAGTTCAATGTAACATTGATAGGTTTAGGCTACTACATGATTTGATACCAATCATGAGGTTGCTGCAACCTAGCCTATGAACTAAAGTTTACAACGTAGGTGCACACAGGCCGAGATAAGTTTTTTAGGTGAGAGACAGTGATACGTTCAATACCGCCTTCCACACTCTTGCCTGCATCTAGCGGATTTAGGGTGTAATAATTAGTCCAACAGTTGCAAACAAGAGTTTCTATTGGACAAATTCAGGTATGTTTGTCTTTGTTTTGTTCCATTTTAAAAGTTTTTCAACAGAATTGGCGGAATGAATACACTCCTGATCCCACAGAAACACAGTTGACTGTCATAATAGCCATAAACAAACAGCGTACAGTCATTAAACCGTTCAGCAGTTACCCACCGACGGGCCCCAGTGGCAATAAATTAGTAAACTCAAAGGCTTACCTAGTCATAGCCAGCTAGCTACAATAGCATTCCTCTGTTTGAGCCAGGTGTTTGAGTAGGCTAAACTAGCTAGCTACATTTGCTAGCTAAGCAAGTGAACGTGAATAGAAATGACTAAATATAGCTCTCTCTCTCTTGCTTTGTAACATTGTTCGTCTGTTGTATGAAGAGAGTCAGACCGAAATGCAGCGTGTAGGTTACTCATGACTTTAATGAAAATAATCGCGGTACATGAAAACACTGTATATGAAAACAACAAACGAAACGTGAAACCTATTACAGCCTATCTGGTGACTACAACACTAAGACAAGAACAAACACCCACAAATTACAACACGAAAGTCAGGCTGTATAAATACGGTTCTCAATCAGAGACAACGACAAGCACCTGACTCTGATTGAGAATCGCCCCAGGCAGCCAAGCCTAACTAGACACACCCCTAATCATACACAATCCCAATTACTACAAACCCCAATACGAAACACAACATATAAACCCATGTCACACCCTGGCTACCCAAACATATACCAAAAACACAAAATATAATGACCAAGGCGTGACATGCTTCCCCTTCATTTTTGAAGAAATATATTTGTTGAAAACTGTTTAACAATTGTCTTTCTCTCTCTTTGAGTCAACTACTCACTACATGTTATGCACTGCAGTGCTAACGAGCTGTAGCTTATGCTTTCAGTACTAGATGAATTCTTTGATCTTTTGATTGGGTAGTCAACATGTATGCTCATGCTGCAAAAGCTCTGATAGGTTGAGGACGTCCTCAAGAAGTTGTCATAATTACTGTGTAAGTCTATGAAAGGGGGTGGCAACCATGTGCCTCCTAGGTTTTGTATTGAAGTCAATGTACCCAGAGGAGGACCGAAGCTAGCTGTCCTCCGGCTACACCATGGTTCTACCCTTCAGGTTACTGTAGGCCTTCATTGCAAAACAGTGTCTTTTAATCAATTATTTGTTGACCTGAATATATTTATAGTTTTCTCTAAAAATGATAATGTTTTAAATGTCTCACTATTTTTATTTTTATTTACTGAGGAGGATGGTCCTCCCCTTCCTCCTCTGAGGAGCCTCCACTGATAGAATGTAATATGTTTATGTTACTAAAAAGTAGCACAAATATAAATGAATGGAAAGTTACAGTTATTGATCAGTATCGCTGTACCTCTCCTCCCCTGCTCCTCTCTCCTCCTCCTCCCCTGCTCCTCTCTCCTCCTCCTCCCCTGCTCCTCTCTCCTCCTCCTCCCCTGCTCCTCTCTACTCCTCCCCTGCTCCTCTCCCTTCCTCCTCTCTCCTCCTCTTCCCCTCCTCTCCCCTCTCCCCCTCTCCTTCTCTCCTCCCCCTGCTCCTCTCCTCCTTCCCTCTCCTCCTCCACTCTCTTCCTCCCCTCTCCTCTCCTCCTCCCCTTCTCCCCCACCTCTTCCCCTCCCCTCTCCTCCTCTCCTCCAGTCCCCCTCCTCTCCTCTCCCCCTCCTCTCCCCTCTTCCCCATCCCTTCTCTTCCTGTCTTCCTCTCCTCTTCTCTCACTAGATGTACTTCTGTTATGAATAATGGAGAAGCTACAGTACAGTGTATAGTGATTGCGTCGTATTGCAGCAGCACTTGTTTTCCCCAATGTTTCCTTTATCCTGATTTATCTCACTGGAAGCTCCAGAATAGATGCAGCATCATGCGCTCTGTCTCTGTAGCAGCTTGGTCTGATTCAACGGTTTGGCAGAAATATGCAGACTGCCCTCTAAGAACTGACGTTTTCTCATAAGAGATATTACACTTTTGTGTGGCATAAGACAACTCAAAATGATCGACAAGGTTGTTCTTGTGAAGAAGACAGGAATATACAGTAATTGTGTAATACATTATAAGGCACATTTATATTTTGGAATACGTTTATTTAGACAGTCACGGTAAATAATGTTGTTTTTCTTCCTTGGGATATCATACATGTAAATATAATGTTTTCTTCCTTGGGATAAATATAATGTTTTCTTCCTTGGGATATCATACATGTTATAAATATAATGTTTTCTTCCTTGGGATATCATACATGTTATAAATATAATGTTTTCTTCCTTGGGATATCATACATGTTATAAATATAATGTTTTCTTCCTGGATGCTGACTCCTGGGCTGTGTCCCAAATTATACCCTATATAGGCCCTGGTACAACGTGGTGCACTACATAGGTAATAGGGTGCAGTTTGGAACACAACCCAATTGTTACCTTTAATGAAGGTAACAATAGCTCATATTAAAAATGATTGAAGTACATGCATAACTCCATAAAGCTGGATGGTATAGTACAAGATATGTATATTGTATATTAATATCAGTCAAGTTATACAGTGCCTTCATACCATTGACTTAATACACATTTTGCTGTGTTACAGTCGGAATTCAAAATGGATTAAATATATTTCTTTTCTCACACCTCCACACACAATACCCCATAATGACAAAGTGAAAACATATTTGTAGAAATTTTAGCAAATGTATTGAACAGGAAATGCAGAAATATCTAATTTACACAAGTATTCACACCCCTTTTGAAGAAGCACGTTTGGCGGCGATTACAGTTGTGTTATATTTCAGTCTCCTGTGATGTATAGAAAGTGTAATACTGAGACGCAAGCTCAACATTGTATACGTTTCAGGTGGTACAGGTGTCTTCTTTTTTTATGCCCATAACCATGTGTGTGAGGTGTATACTTTTATTTCAAAGATTTATTTAAGACTACCAAGAAACACTCTGTGACCCTGATTTAGCCCACTGCAGGAAAAGGTCAAGTTAGATTGTGAGCCTCAATGGGATTCAAGTCTGAGCTTTGGCCGGACTACATTTACATTACATTTAAGTCATTTAGCAGACGCTCTTATCCAGAGCGACTTATAAATTGGTGCATTCACCTTATGACATCCAGTGGAACAGTCACTTTACAATAGTGCATCTAAATCTTAAAGGGGGGTGAGAGGGATTACTTATCCTATCCTAGGTATTCCTTAAAGAGGTGGGGTTTCAGGTGTCTCCGGAAGGTGGTGATTGACTCCGCTGTCCTGGCGTCGTGAGGGAGTTTGTTCCACCATTGGGGGCCAGCGCAGCGAACAGTTTTGACTGGGCTGAGCGGGAGCTGTACTTCCTCAGTGGTAGGGAGGCGAGCAGGCCAGAGGTGGATGAACGCAGTGCCCTTGTTTGGGTGTAGGGCCTGATCAGAGCCTGGAGGTACTGAGGTGCCGTTCCCCTCACAGCTCCGTAGGCAAGCACCATGGTCTTGTAGCGGATGCGAGCTTCAACTGGAAGCCAGTGGAGAGAACGGAGGAGCGGGGTGACGTGAGAGAACTTGGGAAGGTTGAACACCAGACGGGCTGCGGCGTTCTGGATGAGTTGAAGGGGTTTAATGGCACAGGTAGGGAGCCCAGCCAACAGCGAGTTGCAGTAATCCAGACGGGAGATGACAAGTGCCTGGATTAGGACCTGCGCCGCTTCCTGTGTGAGGCAGGGTCGTACTCTGCGGATGTTGTAGAGCATGAACCTACAGGAACGGGCCACCGCCTTGATGTTGGTTGAGAACGACAGGGTGTTGTCCAGGATCACGCCAAGGTTCTTGGCGCTCTGGGAGGAGGACACAATGGAGTTGTCAACCGTGATGGCGAGATCATGGAACGGGCAGTCCTTCCCGGGAGGAAGAGCAGCTCCGTCTTGCCGAGGTTCAGCTTGAGGTGGTGATCCGTCATCCACACTGATATGTCTGCCAGACATGCAGAGATGCGATTCGCCACCTGGTCGTCAGAAGGGGGAAAGGAGAAGATTAATTGTGTGTCGTCTGCATAGCAATGATAGGAGAGACCATGTGAGGTTATGACAGAGCCAAGTGACTTGGTGTATAGCGAGAATAGGAGAGGGCCAAGAACAGAGCCCTGGGGACACCAGTGGTGAGAGCGCGTGGTGAGGAGACAGATTCTCGCCATGCCACCTGGTAGGAGCGGCCTGTCAGGTAGGACGCAATCCAAGCGTGGGCCGCGCCGGAAATGCCCAACTCGGAGAGGGTGGAGAGGAGGATCTGATGGTTCACAGTATCGAAGGCAGCCGATAGATCTAGAAGGACGAGAGCAGAGGAGAGAGAGTTAGCTTTAGCAGTGCGGAGCGCCTCCGTGATACAGAGGAGAGCAGTCTCAGTTGAATGACTAGTCTTGAAACCTGACTGATTTGGATCAAGAAGGTCATTCAGAGAGAGATAGCGGGAGAGCTGGCCAAGGACGGCACGTTCAAGAGTTTTGGAGAGAAAAGAAAGAAGGGATACTGGTCTGTAATTGTTGACATCGGAGGGATCGAGTGTAGGTTTTTTCAGAAGGGGTGCAACTCTCGCTCTCTTGAAGACGGAAGGGACGTAGCCAGCGGTCAGGGATGAGTTGATGAGCGAGGTGAGGTAAGGGAGAAGGTCTCCGGAAATGGTCTGGAGAAGAGAGGAGGGGATAGGGTCAAGCGGGCAGGTTGTTGGGCGGCCGGCCGTCACAAGACGCGAGATTTCATCTGGAGAGAGAGGGGAGAAAGAGGTCAGAGCACAGGGTAGGGCAGTGTGAGCAGAACCAGCGGTGTCGTTTGACTTAGCAAACGAGGATCGGATGTCGTCGACCTTCTTTTCAAAATGGTTGACGAAGTCATCTGCAGAGAGGGAGGAGGGGGAGGGGGAGGAGGATTCAGGAGGGAGGAGAAGGTGGCAAAGAGCTTCCTAGGGTTAGAGGCAGATGCTTGGAATTTAGCGTGGTAGAAAGTGGCTTTAGCAGCAGAGACAGAGGAGGAAAATGTAGAGAGGAGGGAGTGAAAGGATGCCAGGTCCGCAGGGAGGCGAGTTTTCCTCCATTTCCGCCGGCTGCCCGGAGCCCTGTTCTGTGAGCTCGCAATGAGTCATCGAGCCACGGAGCGGGAGGGGGGACCGAGCCGGCCTGGAGGATAGGGGACATAGAGAGTCAAAGGATACAGAGAGGGAGGAGAGGAGGGTTGAGGAGGCAGAATCAGGAGATAGGTTGGAGAAGGTTTGAGCGGAGGGAAGAGATGATAGGATGGAAGAGGGAGAGAGTAGCGGGGGAGAGAGAGCGAAGGTTGGGACGGCGCGATACCATCCGAGTAGGGGCAGTGTGGGAGGTGTTGGATGAGAGCGAGAGGGAAAAGGATACAAGGTAGTGGTCGGAGACTTGGAGGGGAGTTGCAATGAGGTTAGTGGAAGAACAGCATCTAGTAAAGATGAGGTCGAGCGTATTGCCTGCCTTGTGAGTAGGGGGGAAGGTGAGAGGGTGAGGTCAAAAGAGGAGAGGAGTGGAAAGAAGGAGGCAGAGAGGAATGAGTCAAAGGTAGACGTGGGGAGGTTAAAGTCGCCCAGAACTGTGAGAGGTGAGCCGTCCTCAGGAAAGGAGCTTATCAAGGCATCAAGCTCATTGATGAACTCTCCGAGGGAACCTGGAGGGCGATAAATGATAAGGATGTTAAGCTTGAAAGGGCTGGTAACTGTGACAGCATGGAATTCAAAGGAGGCGATAGACAGATGGGTAAGGGAGAAAGAGAGAATGACCACTTGGGAGAGATGAGGATCCCGGTGCCACCACCCCGCTGACCAGAAGCTCTCGGGTGTGCGAGAACACGTGGGCGGACGAAGAGAGAGCAGTAGGAGTAGCAGTGTTGTCTGTGGTGATCCATGTTTCCGTCAGTGCCAAGAAGTCGAGGACTGGAGGGAGGCATAGGCTGAGATGAACTCTGCCTTGTTGACCGCAGATTGGCAGTTCCAGAGGCTACCGGAGACCTGGAACTCCACGTGGGTCGTGCGCGCTGGGACCACCAGAGTAGGGTGGCCGCGGCCACGCGGTGTGGAGCGTTTGTATGGTCTGTGCAGAGAGGAGAGAACAGGGATAAACAGACACATAGTTGACAGGCTACAGAAGAGGCTACGCTAATGCAAAGGAGATTGGAATGACAAGTGGACTACACGTCTCGAATGTTCAGAAAGTTAAGCTACGTAGCAAGAATCTTATTGACTAAAATGATTAAAATGATACAGTACTGCTGAAGTAGGCTAGCTGGCAGTGGCTGCGTTGTTGACTTTGTAGGCTAGCTGGCAGTGGGTGCGTTGTTGACACTACACTAATCAAGTCGTTCCGTTGAGTGTAATAGTTTCTGCAGTGTTGCTATTCGGGGGCTAGCTGGCTAGCTAGCAGTGTTGTTTACGTTACGTTGCGTTAAAAGAACGACAATGGCTGGCTAGCTAACCTAGAAAATCGCTCTAGACTACACAATTATCTTTGATACAAAGACGGCTATGTAGCTAGCTATGTAGCTAGCTACGATCAAACAAATCAAACCGTTGTACTGTAATGAAATGAAGTGAAAATGTGATACTACCTGTGAATGCGACCGGGTTGTTGAGTTCTATTCAGAAGACGTTGGCTAGCTGTTGGCTAGCTAGCAGAGTCTCCTACGTTAAGGACGACAAATAGCTGGCTAGCTAACCTCGGTAAATTAAGATAATCACTCTAAGACTACACACTCTAAACCTAAACAACACAATTATCTTGGATACGAAGATACGAAGACAGCAAAGACAGCTATGTAGCTAGCTAACACTACACTAATTAAGTCGTTCAGTTGAGTGTAATAGTTTTCCCAGTGCAGCTAATCAGTGGACGTTAGCTAGCTGGCTAGCTGGCTAGTGAAGACTACGTTAGGACGGCGAAATACGATAATTACGCAAATATCTTTGATACAAAGACGGCTATGTAGCTAGCTGAGAAGAAATTGCTAAGATTAGACAAATCAAACCGTTGTGCTATAATGAAATATAATGAAATGTAATTAAAAAGTTATACTACCCGCGGGAGCGAAGTGCCGATGCGACCACTCGCTCCAACCCGAGTGGTCGCATCGACTACTCAACGACGTTCACATTCTTGTTCCTAAGCCATTCCAACACTGTTTTGGCTCTATGCTTGGGGTCATTGTCCTGTTGGAACGTAAATCTTCGCCCCCAGTCTAAGGTCGTTTTCACTCTGAAGCAGGTTCTCATCAAGGATTTGCCTGTATTTGGCTCCATTCATTGTTCCCTCTAGCATTACCAAATCAAATCAAATGTATTTATATAGCCCTTCTTATATCAGCTGATATCTCAAAGTGCTGTACAGAAACCCCGCCTAAAACCCCAAACAGCAAGCAATGCAGGTGTAGAAGCACGGTGGCTAGGAAAAACTCCCTAGAAAGGCCAAAACCTCGGAAGAAACCTAGAGAGGAACCAGGCTATGAGGGGTGGCCAGTCCTCTTCTGGCTGTGCCTGGTGGAGATTATAACAGAACATGGCCAAGATGTTCAAATGTTCATAAATGACC
The DNA here is from genome assembly GCF_021184085.1 of Oncorhynchus gorbuscha. NCBI lineage: Eukaryota > Metazoa > Chordata > Actinopteri > Salmoniformes > Salmonidae > Oncorhynchus > Oncorhynchus gorbuscha. The sequence continues at coordinate 67,180,639 of NC_060186.1, read as the reverse complement.
AACAGGGTCAAATAATAATAATCACAGTAGTTGTTGAGGGTGCAGCAAGTCAGCACCTCAGGAGTAAATGTCAGTTGGCTTTTCATAGCCGTATCTCTTCCGCTCCTGCTGTCTCTAGAGAGTTGAAAACAGCAGGTCTGGGACAGGTAGCACGTCTGGTGAACAGGTCAGGGTTCCATAGCCGATCATTCAGAGTATCTCTACCGCTCCTGCTGTCTCTAGAGAGTTGAAAACAGCAGGTCTGGGACAGGTAGCACGTCTGGTGAACAGGTCAGGGTTCCATAGCCGATCATTCAGAGTATCTCTACCGCTCCTGCTGTCTCTAGAGAGTTGAAAACAGCAGGTCTGGGACAGGTAGCACGTCTGGTGAACAGGTCAGGGTTCCATAGCCGATCATTCAGAGTATCTCTACCGCTCCTGCTGTCTCTAGAGAGTTGAAAACAGCAGGTCTGGGACAGGTAGCACGTCCGGTGAACAGGTCAGGGTTCCATAGCCGCAGGCAGAACAGTTGAAATGCATGGTCAGTCTACCAGGTCCTTTCTGCCAAGTTGCTCAGTTTCCTCAGACAGTGAGTGGTGCAGTGGTCAAAGGCACTGCATCTCAGAGACATCACTACAGTGACTACACTTTAATCCAGGCTGTATCACATCCAGCTGTGATTGGGAGCCCCATAGGGCGGCGCACAATTGGCCCAGCGCCATCTGGGTTTGGCCGGGGTAGGCCATAATTGTAAATAAGAATTTGTTCTTAAACTGACTTGCCTAGTTAAATAAAGGTTACATTTAAAAAAATGACATTTGGCAGAGTCTGGGTAGTTCCATATTACTTTTACATTTCCCAATGATGGAGACGACTTTGCTCTTGGAAATGTTAAACACTAGAATCTCCCCAGATATATGCCTCATTACTATTCTAGTTTACTGGCAGTTCCTTGCACTTCATGGTATAGTTCCTGCTCTGATATGAACTGTCAACTGTCAAATATATATATTTCACCTTTATTCAACCAGGTAGGCCAGTTCAGAACAAGTTGTCATTTACAACTGCGACCTGGCCAAGTTAAAGCAACGCAGTGCGACACAAACAACAACAAAGAGTTACACGTGGGATACACAAACGTACAGATGTATACAGAATGGTATATAGATAGATGTGTTTCTTTCTAAATCATGTCCAAACATTAGAGTTGGTCACAGGTGGAATCCAATCAAGTTGTAGTGACATCAAGGATGATCAAAGGAAATTGGATGCTCCTGAGCTCAGTTTGGAGAGTCATATCAAAGAGGTGTGAATACTTATATCGGCAATCAAAAGTTTTGACACACCTACTCATTCAAGGGTTTTTCTTTATTTGGACTATTTTCTACATTGTTCAAAGTAGTCACCCTTTGCCTTGATGACAGCTTTGCACACTCTTGGCATTCTCTCAACCAGCTTCATGAGGTAGTCACCTGGAATGCATTTCAGTTAACAGGTGTACCTTGTTAAAAGTTCATTTGTTTATTTGTTCCCCCCCTACTTTGTGCAATTTCCACCTGAAGACATACCCAAATCTAACCGCCTGTAGCTAAGGCATATATGCATATTCTTGGTACCATTTGAAAGAACACTGAAATTTGTGTAAATGTGAATTGAATGTAGGAGAATAACACACAATAGATCTAGTTTAGATAAAACAATGATAAAAACATTTGTTTTTTATTTTTATTTTTGTATCATCTTTAAAATGAACAAGATAAAACAAACATTCAGATCGGATGATGGGGACAATTTCAGTGAAAAATATAAGAGGGTATCAGGGTTTTCCTGTGGTGAAGTAGAGGACCAAAACGCAGCGTGGTTATATTGACTCATGTTTAATAAAAACAGATAAACATGAACACTACAAAACAATAAACGTGGAAAACCAAAAACAGCCCTATCTGGTGCAAAACACAGAGACAGGAACAATCACCCACAAAACCCAACACAAAACAGGCTACCTAAATATGGTTCCCAATCAGAGACAATGACTAACACCTGCCTCTGATTGAGAACCATATCAGGCCAAACATAGAAATAGACAAACCAGACACACAACATAGAATGCCCACCCAGCTCACGTCCTGACCAACACTAAAACAAGGAAAACACATACGAACGATGGACAGAACGTGACAGAGGGCAACAGTACTTTTGCAAAGTTTCAGCATGATAACTTCCAAAATGAGTGTGCTACATGACATTTATCATGAAGTCACCCATGTGTCCCACACAAGTAGCCCAAATGTACCCAAATCAAATCAAATCATCAAATCAAATCAAATTTTATTTGTCACATACACATGGTTAGCAGATGTTAATGCAAGTGTAGCGAAATGCTTGTGCTTCTAGTTCCGACAATGCAGTGATAACCAACAAGTAATCTAACTAACAATTCCAAAAAAAAACTACTGTCTTATACACAGTGTAAGGGGATAAGGAACATGTACATAAGGATATATGAATGAGTGATGGTACAGAGCAGCATACAGTAGATGGTATCGAGTACAGTATATACATATGAGATGAGTGTGTAGACAAAGTAAACAAAGTGGCATAGTTAAAGTGGCTAGTGATACATGTGTTACATAAGGATGCAGTCGATGTTGTAGAGTACAGTATATACATATGCATATGAGATGAATAATGTAGGGTAAGTAACATTATATAAGGTAGCATTGTTTAAAGTGGCTAGTGATATATATATATATATATATATATATATATATATTTACATCATTTCCATCAATTCCCATTATTAAAATGGCTGGAGTTGGGTCAGTGTCAATGACAGTGTGTTGGCAGCAGCCACTCAATGTTAGTGGTGGCTATTTAACAGTCTGATGGCCTTGAGATAGAAGCTGTTTTTCAGTCTCTCGGTCCCAGCTTTGATGCACCTGTACTGACCTCGCCTTCTGGATGATAGCGGGGTGAACAGGCAGTGGTTCGGGTGGTTGATGTCCTTGATGATCTTTATGGCCTTTCTGTAACAACGGGTGGTGTAGGTGTCCTGGAGGGCAGGTAGTTTGCCCCCGGTGATGCGTTGTGCAGTCCTCACTACCCTCTGGAGAGCCTTACGGTTGAGGGCGGAGCAGTTGCCGTACCAGGCGGTGATACAGCCCGCCAGGATGCTCTCGATTGTGCATCTGTAGAAGTTTGTGAGTGCTTTTGGTGACAAGCCGAATTTTTCAGCCTCCTGAGGTTGAATAGGCGCTGCTGCGCCTTCTTCACGACGCTGTCAGTGTGAGTGGACCAATTCAGATTGTCTGTGATGTGTATGCCGAGGAACTTAAAACTAGCTACCCTCTCCACTACTGTTCCATCGATGTGGATAGGGGGGTGTTCCCTCTGCTGTTTCCTGAAGTCCACAATCATCTCCTTAGTTTTGTTGACGTTGAGTGTGAGGTTATTTTCCTGACACCACACTCCAAGGGCCCTCACCTCCTCCCTGTAGGCCGTCTCGTCGTTGTTGGTAATCAAGCCTACCACTGTTGTGTCGTCCGCAAACTTGATGATTGAGTTGGAGGCGTGCGTGGCCACGCAGTCGTGGGTGAACAGGGAGTACAGGAGAGGGCTCAGAACGCACCCTTGTGGGGCCCCCGTGTTGAGGATCAGCGGGGAGGAGATGTTGTTGCCTACCCTCACCACCTGGGGGCGGCCCGTCAGGAAGTCCAGTACCCAGTTGCACAGGGCGGGGTCGAGACCCAGGGTCTCGAGCTTGATGACGAGCTTGGAGGGTACTATGGTGTTGAATGCCGAGCTGTAGTCGATGAACAGCATTCTCACATAGGTATTCCTCTTGTCCAGGTGGGTTAGGGCAGTGTGCAGTGTGGTTGAGATTGCATCGTCTGTGGACCTATTTGGGCGGTAAGCAAGTGGTGGCCAAATTGGTGAAGGTATACATTTTGAAACAAATAACTATATACAACATACCAAAATGGTATTCTAACCTCCACCCCAAAAAAATGGAGAAAAAAATAAGAATTATTGATTAAAAAATATATGAAAAAAAAGATATACATTTACAAAATAACATGGGTAACTATTTACACACTTTCAATATTTGGAAGACCCTCAGTCCTCTATCAAATCAAATCAATTTATATAGCCCCAGCCTAAAACCCCAAACAGCAAGCAATGCAGGTGTAGAAGCACGATGGCTAGGAATAACTCCCTAGAAAGGCAAAAACCTAGGAAGAAACCAGGCTATGAGGGGTGGCCAGTCCTCTTCTGGCTGTGCCGGGTGGAGATCACAGTGTTTGTAGAGGGTGCAACAGGACAGCACCTCAAGAGTAAAAATGAACAGTTTAGGGTTCCATAGCCGAAGGCAGAACAGTTGAAACTGGAGCAGCGGCACGGCCAGGTGGACTGGGGACAGCAAGGAGTCATCATGCCAGGTAGTCCTGACGCATGGTCCTAGGGCTCAGGTCCTCCGAGAGAGAGAGAAAGAGAGAATTAGAGAGAGCATACTTAAATTCACACAGGACACCGGATAAGACTCCCATTCGGAGTCAGTGTCACTGTGAAAGAAAATGTTCAGTTAGAATAGTTTCACATATGAGCCCTGTATCAACAGGTATAATAAACAGATATATAGAGAGTACAGGGAACATAAGGTTGAATATATTATTATAGACCTGCTCGATCTACTGTCTCATTTATATTATGACAGACCAGCTAGATCTACTGTCTATTTTATATTATAACATTTCAGCTAGATCCACTGTCTCTATTATATTACAACAGGCCAGCTGTATTTACTGTCTCCATTTCACTTTGGCCATTGATGTGGTCCTTCCCTCCCCTCAACAGCCTCAAATAGGCTATTTCATGTGGGTAGGGGTGGGGCAGCAGACACACGCATCTTACATTTCATGACATTACATGTTTATATATTGCTTTTAATTAAAAAATAAAATCACAAATAATATTTTATATCATTAATTTCAAACAAGGGCATTAGCATGATAAGAACTAACCAGTCCAAAACGATGTCCTCTCCCGTTCAAAAAATATTCCCCCATAATCGCTAAATGAAGCGTCCTACAACAATCTCTGTCTCACCTTCCCAATAAATTTATTCTAAAATTGTGCGTTCATCTGTATATCTAGACTTAGATTTAGCTTTCCCTGACTTACTCGTCATAATGATTGATATATAAACAGCTGAATCTGCAGTGCGTAATAACACTGCAGTGCGTAATATGCGTAGCTTCTTCCGGTATGAAACTTCAATAGCGAATGACTCACTTTACGCTGAAGCTTCCTACATGGGTTGGTCTTGCAACACATAAACATGGCGTATTGCCGTTTAGCTCAGCTCATTGGCTATCTACCCAGCTAGATTTCAAGACGATCAGAACTTTTAAAGTTTCTTCAAGTGCAGTCGCAAAAACCATCAAGCTATATGATGAAACTGGCTCTCATGAGGACCCCACAGGAAAGGAAGAAATGCATTCCAGGTGACTACCTCATGAAGCTGGTTGAGAAAATGCCAAGAGTGTACAAAGCTATCATGAAGGCCAAGGGTGGCTAATCTCAAATATAAAATATATTTAGATTTGTTTAGCACTTTTTTTGTTTACGACATGATTCCATGTATTTCATAGTTTTGATGTCTTCACTCTTATTCTACATTGTAGAAAATAATACAAATAAAGAAAAACCTTGGAATGAGTAGCTGTGCCCATACTTTTGACTGGTACTGTACGTAAATGAGGTATTTCTGTATTTAATTTTCAATACATTTGCTAAAATGTCAAAAAACCTGTTTTCACTTTGCCATTATGGGGTATTGTGTGTCGATGGGTGAGAACAATATTCAGGCTGAAACAACAAAATGTCTAGGGGTCTGGATAGAGTACTGTCTGAAAGCACTGTTACTCTATACGGGGGTAATGTTCAGATTACACATAGCGTTCAATATACCTTAAATGCTCATACACATTTAGATGTATATTATGTTGCTGTTATACTGTATGTCAGTGTGGGTGAAACGATATTGATGTCTTTGTCCTGGTGAGTCTGACTAACAGACACATACAGTTGCAGTCAGAAGTTTACATACACTCAGGTTGGAGTCATTAAAACTCGTTTTTCAACCAAGTCGGTTAGGACATCTACTCTGTGCACAACACAAGTCATTTTTCCAACAATTGTTTACTGTACCACAATTCCAGTGGGTCAGAAGTCTACATACACTAAGTTGACTGTGCCTTTGAACAGCTTGGAAAACTCCAGAAAAGGATGTCATGGCTTTAGAAGCTTCTGATAGGCGAATTGACATCATTTGAGTCAATTGGAGGTGTATCTGTGGATGTATTTCAAGGCCTACCTTCAAACACAGTTCCTCTTTGCTTGACATCATGGCAAAATCTAAAGAAATCAGTCAAGACCACAAATCTGGTTCATCCTTGGGAGCAATTTCCAAACACCTGAAGGTACCACGTTCATCTGTACAAACAATAGTACCCAAGTATAAACACCATGGAACCACGCAGCTGTCATACCTCTCAGGAAGGAGACACGTTCTGTTTCCTAGAGATGAACGTACTTTGGTGCGAAAAGTGCAAATCAATCCCAGAACAACAGCAAAGGACCTTGTGAAGATGCTGGAGGAAACAGGTACACAAGTATCTATATCCACAGTAAAACTAGTCCTATATCAACATAACCTGAAAGGCTGCTCAGCAAGGAGGAAGCCACTGCTCCAAAACCGTCATATAAAAGCCAGACTACGGTTTGCAACTGCACGTGGGGACAAAGATCATACTTTTAGGATAAATGTCCTCTGGTCTGATGAAACAAAAATAGAACTGTTTGACCATTGTTATGTTTGGAGGAAAAAGGGGGAGGCTTGCAAGCCGAAGAACAACATCCCAACCTTGATGCACGGGGGTGGCAGCATCATGTTGTGGGAGTGCTTTGCTGCAGGAGGGACTGGTGCACTTCACAAAATAGATGGCATCATGAGGAAGGAAAATTATGTGGATATATTGAAACAACATCTCAAGACATCAGTCATGAAGTTAAAGCTTGATCGCAAATGGGTCTTCCAAATGGACAATGACGCCAAGCATACTTACAAAGTTGTGACAAAATGGCCCATGGACAACAAAGTCAAGGTATTGGAGTGGCCATCACAAAGACCTGACCTCAATCCTATAGAAAAGGTCTGGGCAGTACAGAAAATGCATGTGCGAGCAAGGAGGCCTACAAACCTGACTCAGTTACACCAGCTCTGTCAGGAGGAATGGGCCAAAATTCACCAAACTTATTGTGGGAGGCTTGTGGAAGGCTATCCAAAATATTTGGCCCAAGATAATGGCTTGTGTACGAAGGGCTATATATATACAGCTGATGTACGAAGGGCTATATAAATAAATTTGATTTGATTTGATTTGATAAACAATTTAAAGGCAATGCTACCATATACTTATTGAGTGTATGTAAACTTCTGACCCACTGTGAATGTGATGAAAGAAATTAAAGCTGAAAAAAATCCTTCTCTCTACAATTATTCTGACATTTCACATTATTAAAATAAAGTGGTGATCCTAACTAACCTAAGACAGGGATTTTTTACTATGGTTGAATGTCAGGAATCGTGAAAAACTGAGTTTAAATGTATTCCGACTTCAACTGTATTAGCAACTGTTTTTCTACAGAGACAAACCATTGATTGACAAGAGAAATAAAGACCAATTAACACAGAGCACAGAGAATAGGGTTTATTACTTTTAATCAATTCAGCTAGCTACAAAATGTTCCACGACTTCACAAACGGACAGGATACAGAGGGAGTTTGAATATCACATGCGTTTTGAGGACATCAATCTCACAGTTGAATCTATTGTGTCATTCAGAGAAGGTGTTTCTTCATCATATTATTCTAACTACTCAACATCTTGGTGATTTGGTGTGCATAGCTCTAAAAGTACAGAAGCAAACAAAACTTTTGTATGTCATTTTTTGTTTCAAAACAATATTATTATTATGATATTCATTTTATTAAGTTATCATTATTATTTTACCAATAACAAACCACACGGGGAGATTAAACTAACAGGATACAGTCTTCTTATAAAAGTAAGGTCTCTCAGAAATACGCGTCTTTGCTTTACATTGCAAACAATGTGTAATTTGTTCATTTTTTCAGAGCATCCAAAATCTATGATACAACACACAACCAGTACCTCACCCTTCAGCACGTATTCCATATCTTCACTGAACTGCATATTCATTTAGAAAAAAACACATCATTTTTTGCGGTTACAGCCATATCCTCATTCTTCCATCATCATCTCTTCACGTTAAGATCATTTTGCATTATTTTACAACGATGGTCACAGTCTGTAAATATATTTTGACAGGAATAGTGGCACTATTGCAAACTTGCAGGAGAGTATGGAACGTTCAACTGTGTCCTAATACTGAGCATGCTTTTGTCAACTCTGCTACTGCCATGTTATTGTTTTTATATATTTTTAAGACAGGTTTTATGTATATGACTCTAAAATCTACCATTTGTCATGCAGAACGCACAATTCACATCACTTGGAATGCAATGTCTATTACAGCAAATCTAGTTGCACATTGTCTAAACAGTAACTCATGATAATTGCGGTGAGGGAAAGGAACCAAAGACAGTGATTGTACGTAAGTGCTTTTTGAATTTACTATCGTTTGTTATCATCTTATTTTTTTCCTCTTCTTCATTCGTCATGACAACATCAAAATAAGGAGCATGACAGCAGCTGATGGAATGACACAGTTTTACTAAGACAATACTGATATACTGAAAAGGAAAAACAGCTTGTATAGCATTCCTATTATACTTGTCATCCAGCAGTGTACCTTTATACATATATATGATATATATATAATATATACATCATATATATATATATATATATATATTTGATAAAGAGAATAAAAACTTCACAAGTGAGCTAGAGCCATCGAGTCAGCACTATATACAACCTTTGGAAAGAATGATACGGAGTATAAGAAATACTTTTGTTTACGAGGACAATCATTGAAAAAGCGAGACAGACAATACACATAACAACATTTACAATGGGGGGAGGTGATATGTGCATGTGTGCAAACCTAGAAGGTAAATACCATGATAAAAGCATGTTTGCGCCTTGTGACAAACTGCGCTTGTGGGAGAAGCAACGTGCTCCGGGAGCTTAGCCACTGCCCAGCATCTTTGTGGCCCGCTGGTTGGCTTCATCAATCCTGGTCTTGTTGGAATCAGCCTGTACAAAGAAAGGGAGACAAAAGAGAGAGCGAGAGAAAGAGGAACATTAGTTATTTGTGGTTCTGTTTTGCAGATAATAACATTTTGACATGTGAGGCTTATGACTATTGTTTGTCATGTGAAGTAAAAAATATTCGGACAACTCTAAATAATAGCAGATAGACAATAGAGGACCAATAGAGGACCAATAGAGGATCAAAAGTGGACCAATAGAGGGTCAATAGAGGACCAATAGAGGATCAATAGAGGATCAATAGAGGTCCAATGGAGGACCAATAAAGGATCAATGGAGGACCAATAGAGGATCAATAGAGGATCAATAGATGACCAATAGAGGATCAATAGAGGTCCAATGGAGGACCAATAGAGGATCAATAGAGGATCAATGGAGGACCAATAGAGGATCAATAGAGGATCAATAGAGGACCAATAGAGGATCAATAGAGGTCCAATGGAGGACCAATAGAGGATCAATAGAGGACCAATAGAGGATCAATAGAGGACCAATAGAGGATCAAAAGAGGACCAATAGAGGAGCAGCAGAGGACCACCAGCAGTACCTTCTCCATGATCCTGTCGATCTGGCGATTCTGGGTGTCGATCTCGTTGCCCATATCCAGGGCCATGTGACGCAGGTTACCGATGATGCCTCCCACCTGCTCCAGGTTCTCATCCATCTCATTTTCCCTGGCATCATCTGTTACCCTGTGGAAGAAACACACACCTGGTCAAGGAACTGAATTGAAACTCATACACACACACATGCACACACACACACATGCACACACAAGCACACGCACACGCACACACACATATTGGTTTAACAATAGAGTTCATAAAGGTAGTGTCCCATCCTGTCCTGTACATAATTCACCTTTGATTTCTCCTGCTCCTGAGAACCTGAGAACCCCAGCCTCCTGCCCAAACAGCTGGCTAACAACACCCTGTTTACCCTCAACAAAATGTTCTCCACTACCCCCGTCATACCAGCAGATGGTAACTACTGCTCACAACCCCTATCGTCCTTACACACACCTTTAAAGCTTCATATGGAAATCGTTCATGACCTCCACCTCTATCTGTTTACCCCCCCTCTCCCTATCGCCATACCTGTAGACATTCTTTCTCTCATCACACTGCCCTTTCCCTACAGCTCCCCAACTCTATATATCAGCATATCCCTGGTCCCTACAGCACCCCAACTCTATATATCAGGATATCCCTGGTCCCTACAGCTCCCCAACTCTATATATCAGGATATCCCTGGACCCTACAGCACCCCAACTCTATATATCAGGATATCCCTGGTCCCTACAGCTCCCCAACTCTATATATCAGGATATCCCTGGTCCCTACAGCTCCCCAACTCTATATATCAGGATATCCCTGGTCCCTACAGCTCCTCAACTCTATATCAGGATATCCCTGGTCCCTACAGCTCCTCAACTCTATATCAGGATATCCCTGGTCCCTACAGCTCCTCAACTCTATATCAGGATATCCCTGGTCCCTACAGCTCCCCAACTCTATATCAGGATATCCCTGGTCCCTACAGCTCCCCAACTCTATATATCAGGATATCCCTGGTCCCTACAGCTCCTCAACTCTATATCAGGATATCCCTGGTCCCTACAGCTCCCCAACTCTATATATCAGGATATCCCTGGTCCCTACAGCTCCTCAACTCTATATCAGGATATCCCTGGTCCCTACAGCTCCTCAACTCTATATCAGGATATCCCTGGTCCCTACAGCTCCCCAACTCTATATATCAGGATATCCCTGGTCCCTACAGCTCCCCAACTCTATATAACAGGATATCCCTGGTCCCTACAGCTCCCACAACGCTATATAACAGGATATCACTGGTCCCTACAGCTCCTCAACTCTATATAACAGGATATCCCTGGACCCTACAGCTCCCCAACTCTATATAACAGGATATCACTGGTCCCTACAGCTCCTCAACTCTATATCAGGATATCCCTGGTCCCTACAGCTCCCCAACTCTATATAACAGGATATCCCTGGTCCCTACAGCTCCCACAACGCTATATAACAGGATATCACTGGTCCCTACAGCTCCTCAACTCTATATAACAGGATATCCCTGGTCCCTACAGCTCCCCAACTCTATATAACAGGATATCCCTGGTCCCTACAGCTCCCACAACGCTATATAACAGGAGATCACTGGTCCCTACAGCTCCTCAACTCTATATAGCAGGATATCCCTGGACCCTACAGCTCCCCAACTCTATATATCAGGATATCCCTGGTCCCTACAGCTCCCACAACGCTATATAACAAGATATCACTGGTCCCTACAGCTCCTCAACTCTATATAACAGGATATCCCTGGACCCTACAGCTCCCCAACTCTATATATCAGGATATCCCTGGTCCCTACAGCTCCCCAACTCTATATATCAGGATATCCCTGGTCGCTACAGCTCCCCAACTCTATATATCAGGATATCACTGGTCCCTACAGCTCCCCAACTCTATATATCAGGATATCCCTGGACCCTACAGCACCCCAACTCTATATATCAGGATATCCCTGGTCCCTACAGCTCCCCAACTCTATATATTAGGATATCCCTGGTCCCTACAGCACCCCAACTCTATATATCAGGATATCACTGGTCCCTACAGCTCTTCAACTCTATATCAGGATATCCCTGGTCCCTACAGCTCCCCAACTCTATATATCAGGATATCACTGGTCCCTACAGCTCCCACAATTATAAATAACTGTCACGCCTTGGTCATTGTATTTTGTGTTTTTGTTATATGTTTGGTTAGGCCAGGGTGTGACATGGGTTTATATGTTGTTTTTCGTATTGGGGTTTGTAGTATTTGGGATCACGGCTGATTAGGGGTGTTGTATGGGCTTGGCTGCCTGAGGCGATTCTCAATCAGAGTCAGGTGATTCTCATTGTCTCTGATTGGGAACCGTATTTAGGCAGCCTGAGTTTCGCTTTGTATTTCGTGGGTGATTGTTCCTGTCTTTGTGTAGTTTCACCAGATAGGCTGTAATAGGTTTCCCGTTCCGTTTGTTGTTTTTGTATTTAGTTATTTCATGTATCGTTTCGTTTTCGTTCATTAAAGATCATGAGTAACAAACACGCTGCATTTCGGTCCGACTCTCCTTCAACAGACGAACGGCGTTACAATAACAGGATATCACTGGTCCCTACAGCACCTCAACTCTATATCAGGATATCCCTGGTCCCTACAGCTCCTCAACTCTATATCAGGATATCCCTGGTCCCTACAGCTCCTCAACTCTATATCAGGATATCCCTGGTCCCTACAGCTCCCCAACTCTATATATCAGGATATCCCTGGTCCCTACAGCTCCTCAACTCTATATCAGGATATCCCTGGTCCCTACAGCTCCTCAACTCTATATCAGGATATCCCTGGTCCCTACAGCTCCTCAACTCTATATCAGGATATCCTGGTCCCTACAGCTCCTCAACTCTATATCAGGATATCCCTGGTCCCTACAGCTCCCCAACTCTATATATCAGGATATCCCTGGTCCCTACAGCTCCCCAACTCTATATAACAGGATATCCCTGGTCCCTACAGCTCCCACAACGCTATATAACAGGATATCACTGGTCCCTACAGCTCCTCAACTCTATATCAGGATATCCCTGGTCCCTACAGCTCCTCAACTCTATATCAGGATATCCCTGGTCCCTACAGCTCCCAACTCTATAAATCAGGATATCCCTGGTCCCTACAGCTCCCCAACTCTATATAACAGGATATCCTGGTCCCTACAGCTCCCACTCTCAATTATCCCTGGTCCCTAAATAACAGGATATCACTGGTCCCTACAGCTCCCACAACTCTATATAACAGGATATCCCTGGTCCCTGGACCCTAGCTCCCCAACTCTATATCAGGATATCCTGGTCCCTGCTCCCACAACTCTATATAACAGGATATCCCTGGTCCCTACAGCTCCTCAACTCTATATCAGGATATCCCTGGTCCCTACAGCTCCCCAACTCTATATAACAGGATATCCCTGGTCCCTACAGCTCCCACAACGCTATATAACAGGATATCACTGGTCCCTACAGCTCCTCAACTCTATATAACAGGATATCCCTGGACCCTACAGCTCCCCAACTCTATATAACAGGATATCACTGGTCCCTACAGCTCCCACAATTATAAATAACAGGATATCACTGGTCCCTACAGCTCCCCAACTCTATATAACAGGATATCACTGGTCCCTACAGCTCCCACAATTATAAATAACAGGATATCACTGGTCCCTACAGCTCCCACAACTCTATATAACAGGATATCACTGGTCCCTACAGCTCCCACAATTATAAATAACAGGATATCACTGGACCCTACAGCTCCCCAACTCTATATAACAGGATATCACTGGTCCCTACAGCTCCCACAATTATAAATAACAGGATATCCCTGGACCCTACAGCTCCCCAACTCTATATAACAGGATATCCCTGGTCCCTACAGCTCCCACAACGCTATATAACAGGATATCACTGGTCCCTACAGCTCCTCAACTCTATATAACAGGATATCACTGGTCCCTACAGCTCCCACAATTATAAATAACAGGATATCACTGGACCCTACAGCTCCCCAACTCTATATAACAGGATATCACTGGTCCCTATAGCTCCTCAACTCTATATAACAGGATATCACTGGTCCCTACAGCTCCTCAACGCTATATAACAGGATATCACTGGACCCTACAGCTCCCCAACTCTATATAACAGGATATCACTGGTCCCTACAGCTCCTCAACTCTATATAACAGGATATCCCTGGACCCTACAGCTCCCCAACTCTATATAACAGGATATCACTGGTCCCTACAGCTCCCACAATTATAAATAACAGGATATCACTGGTCCCTACAGCTCCCACAACTCTATATAACAGGATATCACTGGTCCCTACAGCTCCCACAATTATAAATAACAGGATATCACTGGACCCTACAGCTCCCCAACTCTATATAACAGGATATCACTGGTCCCTACAGCTCCCACAATTATAAATAACAGGATATCCCTGGACCCTACAGCTCCCCAACTCTATATAACAGGATATCACTGGTCCCTACAGCTCCCACAACTCTATATAACAGGATATCACTGGTCCCTACAGCTCCCACAATTATAAATAACAGGATATCACTGGTCCCTACAGCTCCCACAACTCTATATAACAGGATATCACTGGTCCATACAGCTCCCACAATTATAAATAACAGGATATCCCTGGTCCCTACATCAACAACCCACCGGTTCCTCCACGCCCCCCCCCCCCCCACCACCCCCCAACCCCTCCCACACCTGCGGATGAATCCTCCACTGATGGCCATCTGTTCGCGTTCGTCCACCACGCGGGCAGGCTGGCTGGCCACCACTCCATCCTGGTTGTTCCCCCAAGCCTTGCTGCCTCCACTCTTCATCCTGCGGTGGACCGAGGAAGAGGAGGGTGAGGCTTAACCACTGCTAGGTATCATCTATCAGGTGTAACTGTAGCATCATGCATCGATCCGTCACATAGAAATATGAGAAACAGGTCGAAAGACTAGAGACTAACCAAGCAAAGCAGAGAGAGCAGGCATGGGTTTGGTCATTCCATCATTCTCTAATTTTATCATCATTAGTGTGACGCGATGTTATATCTCCTAGGTATATAACATACTGTACTGTATATTAAGAAATGTTTAGTATGCTGAGACACATGCCTTTTCCCAGCTGAAAGATGTGACATTAGTATTTTCATGCATTTTGTAAACAACAGTTAGGATTACTCACTTTGTGCCACCCTCCCCCACCCGCCCCAAAGCATTCCTTCATATTGAAATGTCGTCGTCCCCCCCGCCGCCCCCCTCACAATGGTATATCCCAGGTTGCATCTGAAATGGCACCCTATCCCCTACAAACATCCAGCCCTGGGAATAGGGTGCCATCTGAGACACAGCCTCAGTGTGACTCTACGTGACACAGAACAGAGACACAAGGCTTTGGCAGACAGACAACACTGAGAAACAGGACTGCCACATCGTTGGGGACAGGTGTGAAGAACTGCAAAAGAAAACAAACTGGAGGAACGTAACAGAATGTAACACTGTAGAGTATGCTTCTTTTTCAACATCAAGTGTCTTGTTCAGGTTGTAAATCTATCTAGTAAGGAAGGAAACCACATAGACTTAAGGTTGATCAGTAAAAGTTATCCGGCTCAGTCAGAAGATGAGATCTTTGACAAAACGTAGGCTTCCTCGATTTCGGTTTCGCGACTAGGTACCAGTACCACCTGTATATAGACTCGTTATTGTTATTTTATTGTTACTCTTTAAAAAATTAAAATGTAATTTTTCTTAATTAAAACTGCTTTGTTGGTTAAGGGCTTGTAAGTAAGCATTTGACGGTAAGGTCTACTACACCTGTTGTATTCAGCGCATGTGACAAATACAATTGGATTTGATTTGATTTTGATTCAGGGAATAAATATGATTTATGTAATACCTTTTAGCACCTCGAGTGTGAGAAATGCGCTTTATAAATATATAAATTCATTATTATTCATTATTATATAGCAGTAGCTCTAACAAATACTGCGAGGTAAACAAGATGAACTGTATCTAGATTCTCTATGTACTCTGTCTGACAGAGATCTAACCATGACAACTGTCTAAGGAGGCACTGGGTGAGTCTTTGCTTCAGGCTCCGCTTAATGAGTTTATTAGTACACTGCAGTTGTTAAGATCGTAACAATAATCACAAAATATCTGTCTGTGTGAAATGTATGATATACTGTATCTAGTAGGCCATTATTTAAAATGTTCTCTGCATCATAACATTCAACATGGAGCATGAGAGAACCCTGAGCTATCGTTTTATATTTACCTGTGTTTTTCTTTTTATTTCTTTCCCTAAAACCATGTCTGTCTGTCCTCATTCTGAAACCAAATAGCTTAATTGATTTAATGCCTTTCTGTAACCTTTCAGAGTGGGGACGGTAGATATTTCCTTTCTGTAACCTTTCAGAGTGGGGACGGTAGATATTTCCTTTCTGTAACCTTTCAGAGTGGGGACGGTAGATATTTCCTTTCTGTAACATTTCAGAGTGGGGACGGTAGATATTTCCTTTCTGTAACCTTTCAGAGTGGGGACGGTAGATATTTCCTTTCTGTAACCTTTCAGAGTGGGGACGGTAGATATTTCCTTTCTGTAACCTTTCAGAGTGGGGACGGTAGATATTTCCTTTCTGTAACCTTTCAGAGTGGGGACGGTAGATATTTCCTTTCTGTAACCTTTCAGAGTGGGGACGGTAGATATTTCCTTTCTGTAACCTTTCAGAGTGGGGACGGTAGATATTTCCTTTCTGTAACCTTTCAGAGTGGGGACGGTAGATATTTCCTTTCTGTAACCTTTCAGAGTGGGGACGGTAGATATTTCCTTTCTGTAACCTTTCAGAGTGGGGACGGTAGATATTTCCTTTCTGTAACCTTTCAGAGTGGGGACGGTAGATATTTCCTTTCTGTAACATTTCTTGTTTTATCAGAGGATAGAAAAGATGGCTGATTATTAGCCCTCCCACTGAGCTAGTATTTATAGAAATGGACTGGGGCGACGGTTCTCTTGGCTCTCTGACAGCGCTGACAGACCACTGTGGTTAAACACACACAGTCAGACATACTGCCTGTTTAACTCTCCTCCTCTCCTCCTACATTCACCCGTCTCAATGATGTTATACAATTTGTGTTGTATAGGCTACAGTTCGGTTATCGCATCCTTTCCATGTGCCATGTGTAACTTTCTCGCTATATCTTTCTTTATTTCTCCTTTTATCAGCTAAAAATATGTTTTGGGTGATAAACTCCCGAGTCCCTGACGGGAGTGGACCTGTTTGGGTGACACATACTGTATAACCTCCATAAACTTTAACAGTATAACTGGACCTATTTGGATATTATGTCAATCAGACATGCAGACAGACCCTCATCAGGGTGAACGCTTTTGATCGACAGGCTGATAAAATATTAAATCCCAATAGTACTACTAGTGAAGAAGCTTCATTCCATTTGATTGGATCAATTCCATTCGATTGGACCAAATCAATTTGATTGGATCAATTCCATTTGATTGGAATAAGAAGAAAGACACCTACAATAGAGGTTAAATCCAGTGGGTTGAGATGTTTTTCTCCAGTTTAAATCTAGAGAACTAGAATGTAGCCCTGGGTTTCAGTCAACCTAATATACTAATTGTTCTAGTGGCTTCCATAATAGTGGTAAATTAATCTGAGGCCCCGGACTACAATTATATGACAAATAACAGGAGTTCATCATGAACATCATCAGCATCAGTATTTCATCATGTGTACCATTACTCTCAGTGCATTACCAGCATGCATGGCATTCAAGGGTCATGCTCTTCCTGTCATTCCAGTCAGTAGTCATTATTGGGTGAGAGAGAGAGAGAGAGAGAGAGAGAGAGAGAGAGAGAGAGAGAGAGAGAGAGTGAGAGAGAGAGTGAGAGAGAGTGAGAGAGAGAGAGAGAGAGAGAGAGAGTGAGAGAGAGAGAGAGAGAGAGAGAGAGAGAGAGAGAGAGAGAGAGAGAGAGAGAGAGAGAGAGAGAGAGAGAGAGAGAGAGAGAGAGAGAGAGAGAGAGAGAGAGAGAGAGAGAGAGAGAGAGAGAGAGAGAGAGTGAGAGAGAATGGCTCACGCATGCCATGCTGCTACTGATCTACTCTACAGATGTCAGCTTGTTTGGTTGTCTGATGGTGTGTATTTACATGCAGATGAGGAAAATGTTAAGCAGTCTTGGAATCTTACAGTGGCTATGATAGTAATAGTAACTATAGTGGCTATGATAGTAATAGTAACTATAGTGGCTATGATAGTAGTAGTGGCTATAGTGGCTTTGATAGTAGTACTGGCTATAGTGGCTTTGATAGTCTGGCAAGTGGAGAATGGTGTTGTTCTATGGACTCTTATGTAAGTGTGCAAACGAGAAGTTTGCTTGGACGAGAAGGGTACTTGGAGAATGGTGCTTGGAGAAGGGCACTGCTAATGAGTTTTGACCTGGTCTGAGTGGAGGAGAGTTTGGTTTGCGGATGGATAGAAGCTTTGGTGGTTGGATGTGTTCAGGGGTCATAGAATGTCCTGTCTAGCATTACTAGTTAGGGACAGGAAGTGTTTGGACATTTTGTGGGCAGTAGTCAGCATGGCTATTATGCTGCTGAGGGGACCTCGGATACTCTCTACACACTGTATAGGCTAACAGTGCATTGTTGTTAACAACCTCCATGCACTGTTCTGACACCCTGGTTCAGCGTTGGCTGTGACAGATGGGCCTGTGGGGAGCTCCTGAGCCGAGCCTGCGGATGGTGCAAAGGATTCTGGGATATGTCTGGAGGCCTGCCCGGAGGATCACTAGAGCGAGACCCATGAGGACCTGAGGCTCCTGTCAGTCACTGTGTGTGTGTGTGTGTGTGTGTGTGTGTGTGTGTGTGTGTGTGTGTGTGTGTGTGTGTGTGTGTGTGTGTGTGTGTGTGTGTGTGTGTGTGTGTGTGTGTGTGTGTGTGTGTGTGTGTGTACAGCATGTGTGCGAGACAACATGTCTTGTGTGGAAGTGTGTGTGTGTGTGCCTGTCTTATGCCGTCATGGCATCCTTGGTTCAGGCTAAGTTATTGAGCGTGGAGGTAAGAGGTCAGAGGTTAGAGGTTAGAGGGGAGGAGTCAGTCTGGTTAGAGCTGGAGAAGACTAGCGCACTACTGACCACTATGACGCCACTTGTACCCTGGTTTTAATGGCAGGCAGGCAGGCAGGCAGCACCTACTTGTTACAAGGACAGGAGCAAAGACCACAGAATGCTCCTAGATCGTTCAAATTCTTTTCTGCATCCTTCATGTCCTTATTGATTTGGTCCATTCCCTCCTCGATGCGCTCCATTTGCTCTGATTAAACACAAGTAATTTATCCCCCACAGAACGAAGCACGTGAGAAGAAAAGGAAACAAAAGAAAGAAAGGAGGAGAGAAGACAAAGAGAAGACAACAGATTCAGACAGTCACTGTGACGAAAGGAAAAGAACTGGACGCCACCACATAGTGAAGAACCTTTGGGCTCGTTGGGTCAGTACCTACTTGTTACAGGGACATATGAAAAGGCCACAGCATTTCCCTAAATCTTTTAAACTTTTCTCGGCCTCCTTCATGTCTTGGTTAATATGGTTCATGCCATCTTCAACACGATCCAGTTGTTCTGGTCAGGACAAAGGGATGACAGCAGTGGAATGAATTTTATTGACTATGACAGAAATATATGAGTACTGGGGACTGATTAAAGTCATGACTGAGACATTCAGTTTCCATAAATCATTTTTATATACTAATTTCTTTTTACAGAAGCCTTTTAAGTGTTGGAAATTATGTTAAATAAATATTAATGGTTTCAATTGAAAATCTGAAGATATAACCCTTCACAACGTTCGCCATGGTTGTAGCTTCATGGAAACTTAGGGCCAATGTGAAATCCTACCGATTCTACCCTAAAGTATCCTTCCCCTAGGAAATTCTGTTTGCCGTTCATGGGCAGTGGGGTCTGGACCTGGTGAAGGTAGCTGGTGGGTCCTATTGATGTGGTGTGGTGTGGGGAAGGGTTGGGTTGGGTTGGGTTGGGTTGTGGTAAATTCCATTGTCAATTCAGCAGAAAGTTCAGAATAAATGGAAAATTGACAACATTGTCTATGAGGATTTTTTTACTCATTCATTTAATTTCAGTTTTATTTAAATCAAATTGTCTTTAAATGAATGCATTTAATTCCCTGCAGTAAATTAATTGAAAATGGAGTTGACCACAGTCCTGGTGTGGGAGGTGTGCCCCCCAGGTAGGTGGGTGGATGAACAACTCCGGGGGCATGGTTAAGGAGCCTGCGTAGGAATTACGTGCAGTATGTGTTATAGTGAGATGAGGTTGTTAGGTAGAGTAGAGTACGTCAGGAATACAGTCAAGGCTAAGCCCATTGACACTGTCCACCTTTGTAAAATCCCTGGCATGCTTTTGTACTGTAGCAACAACTTAGTCATGTGACCTTTACTTAAACAGAGGAGAAGAAGAACGTAAAATGGAAATAATACATTTATTTGCTAGTGGAACATTACCCAACCCTATATTTTCCATCCAGCTTTCTTTGTTATTTCATTTTGTGATTCATTCAAACCTTGTGCACTGCATCAGCCTCAGGCTTCTCCAATACGACACCATCAATAAGCAGAGGTCAGAGGGCAGCTAGCCAGGCTTACAGACACCTCAGCAACTAGCAAGCTGTCCAAATGGGCTTTGTGGAGGCAACCCTGGAGCAGGCTGACGTTTATTGTCATGAGTCTTGTCCTTGAGGCAGAACTACGCGATTTCCGCTAGATGTGCAAGCTGCAAAGTCAAAATATTCTATATTATAAAAATGCATGATTTTTTTGTGCTTTTTGGACTTAATTTAAAGTTAGGGTTAGGCATTATGGTTAGCAGTGGGGTTAAGGTTAGGGTGATGTTTATGTTCCAGCTAGTGACTACTCTGCAGAGCTGCCTCCAGAACAAGATTCATGATTTAAAAACGCTTCCCTGTAACCCTGGACGGATGGATTGCAGAAGGGGAGAGATGAGTGGATAGAGGGATGACAAAGATATAGAGGGATGATAGAGATACAGAGTGATGACAGAGATACAGAGTGATGACAGAGATATAGCGGGATGACAGAGATGTAGAGGGATGATAAAGATATGGAGGGATGATAAAGATATGGAGGGATGATAAAGATATGGAGGGATGATAAAGATATGGAGGGATGATAAAGATATGGAGGGATGATAAAGATATGGAGGGATGATAAAGATATGGAGGGATGATAAAGATATGGAGGGATGATAAAGATATGGAGGGATGATAAAGATATGGAGGGATGATAAGGAATGAGCAGATTACAGTGAGTCTGTAATCAAGGTCCTCAGTCGTGGGCTTTCCCCATTAGGATCTGATCACAGCAGTCGAACTGGCCAATCAGAAGGCTAGATTGAGGCTAATGCCTTCCGGCAGGACAATTATGTCCTCTGGTCAATCCAAGCACAACAAACCAGTGGTAATGCCAATAACCCACTACGCACACACTGGTTGAATCTACGTTGTTTCCACCTCATTTCGATGAAATGATGTTTAACGAACGTGGAATAGATGTTGATTTGATGTCTGTGCCCAGTGGGAAGTTTCAACTGAACCAGGGTTTAGGCCATGTTATTAGTTTCTCTATATAACATTTGTTATTGGTCACTATCAGGTGTAAATCATGTCTGCATTCTTCGTCTGCTTTATAGAGTAACAAGACTTTAAGGAATATGGCTAACACAGTAGTCCTTTAGAGGAGTACAGTGTGTTAAACATGTTGACTTGTACTGTTTGTTTGTGTGGCTCATGACGTGCTATAATCCAGTGCATTCACAAACTGCATTTAACCAGGGATGATACAAAAGTGTGTTCAATTGTTAGTGTGTAAATCCGTGGAAGAATGAGAATGAATTTTGTGGTTAAATGGATCCTTGGTTTACCTCCCCAACTCTGAGACAGAACCGGTTTTATCACTGCACCTTTGACACGTTGGCCTACTGTTCGGTTGGTGGCCTTTTAGGGATAAACCCCCATGACTGGAACAATTCACCCAAATTATGGATAAGTGGGCTTCTCTAATTCAACTTTTGGCACAGAAGTATAATGGAGACTTAAATATAGTAAATAAAGGGTGGTTGTGCAGTGTTTGGCCTGAGAATGTTTTGAGGTATACTTGTTGTCTTTGGGGTACGAAAGCAGAGAAAAGCTGTTAGCGAAGCGAATGAAAAACTGTTAGCAAAACCAAAGAATATCAGTTAGTGAAACCAAGGTAATGAAGTTAGCAAACCAAAGAAAACATGTTAGCACACCAAGAAAAAGCAGTTAGCAAACAAAACCAAAAGTTAGAAAATGGAAAAAAAAGAGTTGTTAGTTTCTTCATCAGGTTTCAAAGGAATTGTTGACCTGCAGTGGAATTCCTAATAAAGCATGCATTAGGGCAGAAATTAAAATAGAGGAAATCACTGTTTCAAAGGGGTAGTTGGAGAAAACCTTAGTTATGAACTGGCATGCAATGGATATGAGCAAGTACACAGCAAACAATTCAAACATCAAGAATATCTACATTTGTTAGTTTACATTTAACGTGTAAAAGAAAAGCACATGAGGTTTTTTGTAACTTCATCCATATATCTGTCTATTTCAATGTACAAAGCACTTGAAAATAACTCAAGTTGAAATATACGGCAGGATCTGTCGTTCTAGCTAACTACTTCAAAACATGCACTGTTATGTTATTCATCGCTTAACATCAGATACAAGGCTGGGAACGTCGTCCCATTGGGTTTCCCTTCTCCAAGACACTTACCTCCTTGCTCATCCAGCATAACCAAGGTCCTGATACCAGCATCTTTACTCTAATCCCCAATAACCACAGCGAAGAGAGGTGAAGAAGGAAGGGATGAATGGAAGGAAATAAAGAGAAAGAGAGAGGTCAGATCACAAAGGTGGGTTCGGACACCTTACAGAATACAGATTAGAGTGCAAGGCAACATGATTGGAAAACAGGAGGTGACCATCAGAATAAAACCCACCTCAAGCCTTAGGCAAAGTTAGACCAAGGCCTTGCCATTTGCTCAACTTAAAATCTCTCAAGAAACAGTAACATTGTCCGAATCGTGACAGCCTGAGAATATTAGCATATTCTAAGCGTTTCTGGTGTGATTTTAAACTGGATTGGCCAACCTGTGTGTCTTTGACTTTACTGTAATTGTTAGCGCTTTGGGTTTTAATGTTGTTGGTGTTTATGTTTAAAAATGTAGATATTGAGGGAAAGTGGGGTCACCTGTTACCCTCCTGTGAGAGGAAGTGGGGTAGTATTGATCAGGTTCAGAGGTTATAAGCCAGGGAACATTAACCCTTTGTTTGGTATGACACATTGTAAACATCTGACATACAAAGACCATTGACAAAAAAATCCTAAATGAAAAGTTTGGCATCAGATTGAAAGCTGATAATTAATGCCAAAATCAGACTTTACGCCTATTTACGATTTACCATCTTCTTTCTTACAGCAGCCTGTACACTGCTATTCTATATCTGTGCCACATCATTTCACCAATCCCAGCAGTGGATTACAGTGCACTTGGAGACCTTGGGGTTCTGAAACTACATGAATAGCCAGCCCAAACCAGTCGCCGCAGGGTCGGTAGAAAACTACATGAATAGCCAGCCCAAACTACTCTCCGCAGGGTCGGTAGAAAACTACATGAATAGCCAGCCCAAACCAGTCTCCGCAGGGTCGGTAGAAAACTACATGAATAGCCAGCCCAAACTACTCTCCGCAGGGTCAGTAGAAAACTACATGAATAGCCAGCCCAAACCAGTCGCCGCAGGGTCGGTAGAAAACTACATGAATAGCCAGCCCAAACCACTCTCCGCAGGGTCGGTAGAAAACTACATGAATAGCCAGCCCAAACCAGTCTCCGCAGGGTCGGTAGAAAACTACATGAATAGCCAGCCCAAAACACTCTCCGCAGGGTCGGTAGAAAACTACATGAATAGCCAGCCCGAACCAGACTCCGCAGGGTCGGTAGAAAACTACATGAATAGCCAGCCCAAACCAGTCTCCGCAGGGTCGGTAGAAAACTACATGAATAGCCAGCCCAAACTACTCTCCGCAGGGTCGGTAGAAAACTACATGAATAGCCAGCCCAAACTACTTTCCACAGGGTCGGTAGAAAACTACATGAATAGCCAGCCCAAACCACTCTCCACAGGGTTGGTAGAAAACTACATGAATAGCCAGCCCAAAACACTCTCCGCAGGGTCGGTTTTCAGGGATACAGTATTTTCAACCTAACTTCCGTTTCCCCTGAAAAACGGGTGTGGAACTCTGTTCAGGCATAATTTTTACACCTGCTATGTTAGGTTAGCCAACACTATCCATATTAGTAATCGATTGGCTTTAGATACAGATACAGTATGGACCTCTGACTAGTGTGCAATGTGGCTAACACAACATAACCCTCCTGATATCATGGAGACTTTTACAGTTCCTGGCTGAATAATAAACATGGAAGCTGGTGTGGAGCATAGGCAGCATAAAAAGACACCCTGCCTCCCCTGCCTCTCATTCCTGCCTCCTCAGCAGTTTACGAGGAAGAGAGCATCAAAGTTTGGGGCAAGGGGGAGCAATAAGCCACAACTGCAGTGTATAAATTATTCTGTAATTTAGCATTCCACTTCCCAGAGAAATCCCAAGTTAGTTAATATGACTCCCAGGGGAGTCTTCTTGGCACAATTGAATACGATCCCCATAGTGCACTGCACTGAACCCCTCAGCTTGGCTCAGCTTGGCTCGATACTATCACCTTATGCAAACCGTATGGATGGAGATGGATAGCCCTGGATTCTATCATTATGTATTTGGAAATGCAGATCCATTTTTGTTTGTATGAAAAACATAATTTGCTCACCTAAATATTATGACGACAGAGAGAGAGATAATCACTTTAATAAAATAGAATCTGTGTTCTTGACCTGTGGGGTGATACACTCTTATCGCTAATCATCTGATTGTTCGTCGCAGTCTAACTGTCCCTCTCTTTGTCTCTTGCTCCCTCTCTCCATTATCCTCCATTTTCTCTTTTGTCAGACAGTCCCTCCCTCTATCTTCACCTACACTTGTCTGTTTGTCATGTCCGAGGTGCTGTTATCCTTCTCTCTCTCCCCTCTCCCCTCTCTCTCTTGTTCTCTCTCTCCCTCCCTCTATCTCTCCCTCTCTCCCCTCTCCATCTCTCCCCCTCTGTCCATATCTCCCTCCCCCTCTCTCCCTCGCCCCCTCCAGTGATGACAGGGAGGTGCTGTGCTGTGCTATTCGGTGAGATATATGAACTGATGATCAATATGACCTTGAGATATGCAGCACAAGGCTGTCATCAGAGACCTGTTATCTCTCTGTTCTCTGTTCTCTCCCTCCCTATGCCTCTCTCTCTCTTCTGATCTCTCTCTCTCAGTCTCTCTTCTGATCTCTCTCTCTCAGTCTCTCTTCTGATCTCTCTCTCTCTCTCTCTCTCTCTCTCTCTCTCTCTCTCTCTCTCTCTCTCTCTCTCTCTCTCTCTCTCTCTCTCTCTCTCTCTCTCTCTCTTCTGTTCTCTCTCTTCTGATCTCTCTCCCTCTCTCTCTCTTTCTCTCTCTCTCTCTCTCTCCTGATCTCTCTCTCATCTCCCCTCTTCTTACCAAGATAACATTTCAAAACTCTCAATAGTGTTATTTTAACATTGTAATAGTGGGACTCATATGTGCACTGTAAAAGTGATACATTTAACACTCTCCGAGTTAAATGTGCTCCAGTGAAATTGCTGTGCCAGGCAGATCCTGGTTCTGTACATGTAAGAACACACAGTGCATGTCTTACCCATGTCAATATCGTGCACGGCTAGGCATTGTGATCTGACTTGGCGTTGTGAACACTGTAAGTATGAATGGTGTCTTTCTCTTACCTCTTCCACCAGCTGTAGCATACGACGAGTGCTCTCCAGTGACTGTGGACAGAAAGGAGAAGAAACATGAGAACTGGAAAGCATCAGAAGACATGACAGATATGAGTGGAGGTTGAGATGCAGGTCTACTCTAGATATCACCATATGGTCTACTCTAGATATCACCACATGGTCTACTCTAGATATCACCATATGGTCTACTCTAGATATCACCATATGGTCTACTCTAGATATCACCACATGGTCTACTCTAGATATCACCACATGGTCTACTCTAGATATCACCATATGGTCTACTCTAGATATCACCACATGGTCTACTCTAGATATCACCATATGGTCTACTCTAGATATCACCACATGGTCTACTCTAGATATCACCACATGGTCTACTCTAGATATCACCACATGGTCTACTCTAGATATCACCACATGGTCTATGATATCACCATATGGTCTACTCTAGATATCACCACATGGTCTACTCTAGATATCACCATATGGTCTACTCTAGATATCACCACATGGTCTACTCTAGATATCACCACATGGTCTACTCTAGATATCACCATATGGTCTACTCCAGATATCACCACATGGTCTACTCTAGATATCACCACATGGTCTAGTCTAGATATCACCATATGGTCTACTCTAGATATCACCATATGGTCTACTCCAGATATCACCACATGGTCTACTCTAGATATCACCACATGGTCTACTCACCATATGGTCTATATCACCACATGGTCTACTCTAGATATCACCACATGGTCTACTCTAGATATCACCATATGGTCTACTCTAGATATCACCACATGGTCTACTCTAGATATCACCATATGGTCTACTCCAGATATCACCATATGGTCTACTCTAGATATCACCATATGGTCTACTCTAGATATCACCACATGGTCTACTCTAGATATCACCATATGGTCTACTCCAGATATCACCATATGGTCTACTCTAGATATCACCATATGGTCTACTCCAGATATCACCACATGGTCTACTCTAGATATCCCCATATGGTCTACTCCAGATATCACCATATGGTCTACTCTAGATATCACCATATGGTCTACTCTAGATATCACCATATGGTCTACTCTAGATATCACCATATGGTCTACTCTAGATATCACCATATGGTCTACTCTAGATATCACCACATGGTCTACTCTAGATATCACCATATAGTCTACTCTAGATATCACCATATGGTCTACTCTAGATATCACCACATGGTCTACTCTAGATATCACCATATGGTCTACTCCAGATATCACCATATGGTCTACTCTAGATATCACCACATGGTCTACTCTAGATATCACCATATGGTCTACTCTAGATATCACCACATGGTCTACTCTAGATATCACCATATGGTCTACTCCAGATATCACCATATGGTCTACTCTAGATATCACCATATGGTCTACTCTAGATATC
The DNA here is from genome assembly GCF_021184085.1 of Oncorhynchus gorbuscha. Classification (NCBI taxonomy): domain Eukaryota; kingdom Metazoa; phylum Chordata; class Actinopteri; order Salmoniformes; family Salmonidae; genus Oncorhynchus; species Oncorhynchus gorbuscha. The sequence goes on along the minus strand of NC_060186.1, from coordinate 67,153,260 downwards.
ACCACATGGTCTACTCCAGATATCACCATATGGTCTACTCCAGATATCACCATATGGTCTACTCTAGATATCACCACATGGTCTACTCTAGATATCACCATATGGTCTACTCCAGATATCACCATATGGTCTACTCTAGATATCACCACATGGTCTACTCTAGATATCACCATATGGTCTACTCTAGATATCACCACATGGTCTACTCTAGATATCACCATATGGTCTACTCCAGATATCACCATATGGTCTACTCTAGATATCACCATATGGTCTACTCTAGATATCACCACATGGTCTACTCCAGATATCACCATATGGTCTACTCCAGATATCACCATATGGTCTACTCTAGATATCCCCATATGGTCTACTCCAGATATCACCACATGGTCTACTCCAGATATCACCATATGGTCTACTCTAGATATCCCCATATGGTCTACTCCAGATATCACCACATGGTCTACTCTAGATATCACCACATGGTCTACTCTAGATATCACCATATGGTCTACTCCAGATATCACCATATGGTCTACTCTAGATATCACCATATGGTCTACTCTAGATATCACCATATGATCTACTCTAGATATCACCATATGGTCTACTCTAGATATCACCATATGGTCTACTCCAGATATCACCATATGGTCTACTCTAGATATCACCATATGGTCTACTCTAGATATCACCATATGGTCTACTCTAGATATCACCACATGGTCTACTCCAGATATCACCATATGGTCTACTCCAGATATCACCATATGGTCTACTCCAGATATCACCATATGGTCTACTCCAGATATCACCATATGGTCTACTCCAGATATCACCATATGGTCTACTCTAGATATCACCATATGGTCTACTCTAGATATCACCACATGGTCTACTCCAGATATCACCATATGGTCTACTCCAGATATCACCATATGGTCTACTCTAGATATCCCCATATGGTCTACTCCAGATATCACCACATGGTCTACTCCAGATATCACCATATGGTCTACTCTAGATATCCCCATATGGTCTACTCCAGATATCACCACATGGTCTACTCTAGATATCACCACATGGTCTACTCTAGATATCACCATATGGTCTACTCCAGATATCACCATATGGTCTACTCTAGATATCACCATATGGTCTACTCTAGATATCACCATATGATCTACTCTAGATATCACCATATGGTCTACTCTAGATATCACCATATGGTCTACTCCAGATATCACCATATGGTCTACTCTAGAAGCACCACGTTTGTTTGTGAAATAATTAAGATACTTAAGTACTTGAGGTACTTAACTGTTACCCATAAATGATTGATATTGAGATATTGCATTGGACCTTTAAGGTTAAAATAAAAATATAATGTTGTGTATCAGTAGGTTGAATTGTTACAATGACCATCATGGAAATGACAGAACTCTGATGTAGCTACAGTGAGTCAGTTATAAGATTTGTTTCTTTAGAGGCACAAAAAAAAACACAAAATCACAATTATGCACAATCATGACAATACTGTGCAAACAATATATTTAAAAGGTTTGGAAGCATTACTGAACTTGTATTTTAAATACATTTGTATTTAAATCAGATTAAAACAGTGCTTATATTTATCAGTATCATTCAAACTGTTGTAAACCATGTTGTAAAATAACTGCATATACTCTACACTGAATGCTTGGGATCAATTTCCCAACCCCCTTTTCAACCTCTTCTACTGTTGGCCAGCTAGCAAGCTAGCGAGCGATAGCGGCATGCTCCAATTTTCTCTCTAAATAGAGATGATTAGGCATGTGGCTGTGAGGCTCTGGCTGTACTGGGGTTGCAGGGTTTCTGTGGGAGCTGTGATATCTTATCCCTTTTGCATGGCTTCAGCTCGGATCCGTTCTGTGAGGCAGCTCACTGCACTGCTGAGCCCCCGGGGATGGGGGAGGGGGTGGGGAGAGGGAGGAGACACAGCCCGGGCTCACAGGCTGAGCCTCAACGCTGTAACGTTTACAGTCAGCCTCTCGTCTACAGTCAGCTTCTCCCCCACTCCCCCACACCCATCAGAAACCAAATGACCACCACTATACTCTGAATCTCAGAGATACAGCTTCAAGATGGCCGTTGTGTAAGAAACATCTCAAGGTGAGATGTTGTTTAGCATTAGCGACGTGATTGGACACAGAGAGAGAGGAAACTGTGATTGGAACCACCATTTTATGTCCTGGTTGTGTGTGTGTGTGTGTGTGTGTGTGTGTGTGTGTGTGTGTGTGTGTGTGTGTGTGTGTGTGTGTGTGTGTGTGTGTGTGTGTGTGTGTGTGTGTGTGTGTGTGTGTGTGTGTGTGTGTGTGTGTGTGTGTTTTTAATATTCTGCTCAGCTGTGAAAGTGTGAGTCATCGGAGAGGCAGGAGAAATGTGGGCTAGGCTGCTGCAGGCTAGTACGGAGGCTGCTGGCAACACACACACACACACACACACACACACACACACACACACACACACACACACACACACACACACACACACACACACACACACACACACACACACACACACACACACACACACACACACACACACACACACACACACACACACACACACACACACGTACAAACTAACACACACACACGTACAAACTAACACACACACATTTCACCGTTACATAAAACTGGATGCAGTTGGACCGTCCCTCCACCTGACACACAGACCCTGGCATCGAGCAGCGAATGAGGCCAACAGCACATTACCCTTCTCTATAGGAGCTGGCTGCTCTCAGGATGAGGTCATCTAGCGGGCCATCTTATGGTAATGTGTGACACTGTAACGTGTACAGTCATTTGAGGTGGAAGATGTATTTAACTGGATCTGTGGATTTTATGTCAAGTGGAGAGTGAGGAATGAGTTTATCATCAATTCTACAGTTAAAGCATACACCTTTTTTTCCAAGCTCATCTTTTCACATTTGTTTTACGTGTAGTGGTTGCATATGCCTATTTCTGAATGATTTTCTGTGTACTCCCTGAAGGCTTGAGTGTCTCTCACGTGTCTATAAATCTGTTGAAGTGGTAAACGGTAGAATGGGTAGGGGTTGTGTTGCTCACCTCATCTCCAAGCTGGTCGGCGCGTTGCTGCATATCCGACAGCTCATTGCGCATGTCCAAGTCTTCAGCCATGGCTACTGGCTGTATGGGGTGGAGTTGGTCTCCAACGGGAAAGAATAGATCCTACTGGGAGGCCGGGGAAGACTAGCGGAGGAAAGGAGACACAAAACAACACATGTTAGCATGCTAAGCTAAATAACGTCTTTTAGCACGCTAAGCTAGACATTTTATTTAGTCTGCTAAGCTAAACGGCAGCCTTTAGCATGTTAAGCTAAACAAGTATGTTCCCAGAGCTAAGGTTACGTTCCAATTTACATACTAGAATAGCACTTAGAATGCGTGCCAAATACATTGCTTCACTGCTAGTGTAGATATTTGTGTCTTTTTAGGAAGCGTGCTACATCATGTAATTTTCTGAGATGTGTTTTGCCCAATGCCACAGTAATTAACCTACACATCAAAGGTGAATCTACCCCCCCCCTCTATTTTCTTGGATCTCAGGCGAATGAACGGCAGGCGCTTTCCATCTGCAGTCCCTGGCGCAGTTAGAACCCAGTATAGTAGAGGATTAGTGACTGCAGCAGCATTTGTTCCACTGAATGATAAGTGCGCAAGTCATTGATGTTTGCAGAATGATGGCAGTCTTAGAGAGTCAAGTCGAAGGGATATTGTGGGTTAGCTAGCTCGAACACTGGACACTGTAAGCCTGTGCTGTGTTTCCCTGTAGGCCAGAATCATTAGAGGTTCAGTCATACAGTAGACAGCAGTGGAGGCTACTGAGGGGAGGACGGCTCAATGGAATGGTATCAACCACATGGAAACCATGTTTTTGATGTGTTTTGATACCATTCCATTGACTCCATTCCGGCCATTATTATGAGCCGTCCTCCCCTCAGCAGCCTCCACTGCCAGAGAGGGGTTGGATCTCTCCTCAGTAGCACCCACTCACATTCACTGAGGGATTGACGATAGTCATTGTTTACCTTGCTAAATATAATAGTGGGGCAATCGTATAGGGATGCACATCACAGAATATATGTACCCTTCACAGTAAGGCTCCGCTGATTACTATAATAAATCATGTTTACAAGGGTACCCTAACAACCAAACAACATCGAAATCACCATCGTTAAAGTTATGTGTAGTAGTGTAAAATATTATTTGTCAGAGAGTGTATCATCGTTCGTGACAAGGCAATCCAGATTCTATTCCATATTCTGCCCTCCAGATCGTTCTGTTCCCTTGCAGTTGGAGCCGACATGTGTCTTGGGAATCTCACGACATCTGCGGTTGTAACAAACGCCACATCTTTACGACAGTAATCTTAAAGATGTATTACAGTAATGAGTCATCTTTAGTACAGTATCATAAAGCCATCTTCCTCTTGGTAACTGACTAGGCCATATACTGTAATATATGACTCCTACATACAGATATACATATTCTCATGCGGAAGAGACCATATTATCATGTTAACAAAATACAGTATCACTCATAACCTTTTTTACAGCCACTGGAGAGCTATCCCACTGGGTACAGATGTCAGTTCAATGTCTAGGTTGAATTTACATTTGGTTGAGTTGTCAATTAACGTGAATTCAATGTGAAATCAACAAAAAAATGTCACTGTCTTGTCATTGGATTTAGATTAAAAGTTGGGTGAAAAGAAGATTAAATTCCCTGACGTTGATGACTATTTTCAAATCCAATCAGTTTTCCACCTTGATTCAACATCATCACATTGAATTGTTTTGTTGAAATGACGTGGAAACAATGTTGATTCAACCCATTTTTGTCCCATGGGATCTTTGTACACAAAGCACACAGTATGTTCGCTTTCCTCTCTCCATAGCTTTTCTTTAGACGTTTCCTTCTCCTGCATGGCTAAACATGACCAGCAGCCATCTTGGATTACAGAGATCTCTTACCAACCGGGCAGCAGCAGAAGCAGTGCCTTTTAAATCAAATTAGATTGAAAAACAGGGCATCAACATTTGTTACGCGAGAAAGAAAGGCTTTAATCTCAAACACAAACAGGCTGGATTCTCTCTCTGGAGCCCCTCAAGGCTGCCTGTTATCCCCTCTGCAGTTTACCGCTGAAACTAGCACATCAACCAGTCCTAAACTGAGGGGTGCAGAGGGCAACTGGAAACATGCCATCAATTAATAGATTTTTAATAAACCAATTAATTAATTATTTAATCAACCTATTGAGTCATATTATTTAATCCGGCTATTAATTGAACGTTTTCACAATGGACTAGAGATATGTGTCTGTGAACCATTTAGCATCTGATCTAAAGATTCCATTAAGCTTCTGATCTAAAGATTCCATTTAGATTCTGAGATTGAGATCTGATGAGACCGTTGTCATTATGAGTGTGAACTACAAGCCCGGGGTTTATCACCTCTCTTGGACATTGTGAAGACGTGATTCATGCTGAGGGAGCATCCACTAGGGTTGTTATCACAGAAACATGGATAACCCTTGGAGACGTATGTCATAACTAGTTGAGACTTTAAACACAGCTAGGACATAACCTGGCCTACATACTGTATATGCTACAATACATACAGTGCCTTGCGAAAGTATTCGGCCCCCAAGAACTTTGCGACCTTTTGCCACATTTCAGGCTTCAAACATAAAGATATAAAACTGTATTTTTTGTGACGAATCAACAACAAGTGGGACACAATCATGAAGTGGAACGACATTTATTGGATATTTCAAACTTTTTTAACAAATCAAAAACTGAAAAATTGGGCGTGCAAAATTATTCAGCCCCCTTAAGTTAATACTTTGTAGCGCCACCTTTTGCTGCGATTACAGCTGTAAGTCGCTTGGGGTATGTCTCTATCAGTTTTGCACATCGAGAGACTGAATTTTTCTCCCATTCCTCCTTGCAAAATAGCTCGAGCTCAGTGAGGTTGGATGGAGAGCATTTGTGAACAGCAGTTTTCAGTTCTTTCCACAGATTCTCGATTGGATTCAGGTCTGGACTTTGACTTGGCCATTCTAACACCTGGATATGTTTATTTTTGAACCATTCCATTGTAGATTTTGCTTTATGTTTTGGATCATTGTCTTGTTGGAAGACAAATCTCCGTCCCAGTCTCAGGTCATTTGCAGACTCCATCAGGTTTTCTTCCAGAATGGTCCTGTATTTGGCTCCATCCATCTTCCCATCAATTTTAACCATCTTCCCTGTCCCTGCTTAAGAAAAGCAGGCCCAACCCATGATGCTGCCACCACCATGTTTGACAGTGGGGATGGTGTGTTCAGGGTGATGAGCTGTGTTGCTATTACGCCAAACATAACGTTTTGCATTGTTGCCAAAAAGTTCAATTTTGGTTTCATCTGACCAGAGCTGTCATGTTTTGTCATTTATTATCATGTCTTGTCCCTGTGCTTCCCCTTCTATTCGTTTCCCTCTGCTGGTCTTATTAGGTTCTTTCCCTCTTTCTATCCCTCTCTCTCCCCCTCCCTCTCTCACTCTCTCGCTCTCTCTTCTCTCTATCGTTCCGTTCCTGCTCCCAGCTGTTCCTATTCCCCTAATCAATCATTTAGTCTTCCCACACCTGTTCCCGATCCTTTTCCCTGATTAGAGTCCCTATTTCTCTCCTTGTTTTCCGTACCTGCCCTGTCGGATCCTTGTCTATATTCACCGTGCTGTGTCTATGTTTTGCCCTGTCGTGTCGTGTTTCCCTCAGATGCTGCGTGGTGAGCAGGTGTCTGAGTCTGCTAGGTTCAAGTGCCTTCCCGAGGCAACCTGCAGTTCTTGATCAAGTCTCCAGTCTGTTCTCGTCTTTACGAGTAGTATTATGCCTTTTGTTTTGTTAAGTATCTTACTGGATTAAAAACTCTGTTTTCGCCAAGTCGCTTTTGGGTCCTCATTCACCTGCATAACAAGAGCACCTTCTTCCACATGTTTGGTGTGTCTCCCAGGTGGCTTGTGGCAAACTTAAACGATACTTTTTATGGATATCTTTAAGAAATGGCTTTCTTCTTGCCACTCTTCCATAAAGGCCAGATTTGTGCAATATACGACTGATTGTTGTCCTATGGACAGAGTCTCCCACCTCAGCTGTAGATCTCTGCAGTTCATCCGAGAGTGATCATGGGCCTCTTGGCCTCATCTCTGATCAGTCTTCTCCTTGTATGAGCTGAAAGTTTAGAGGGACGGCCAGGTCTTGGTAGATTTGCAGTGGTCTGATACTCCTTCCATTTCAATATTATCGCTTGCACAGTGCTCCTTGGGATGTTTAAAGCTTGGGAAATATTTTTGTATCCAAATACGGCTTTAAACTTCTTCACAACAGTATCTCGGACCTGCCTGGTGTGTTCCTTGTTCTTCATGATGCTCTCTGCGCTTTTAACAGACCTCTGAGACTATCACAGTGCAGGTGCATTTGTTCGGAGACTTGATTACACACAGGTGGATTGTATTTATCATCATTAGTCATTTAGGTCAACATTGGATCATTCAGAGATCCTCACTGAACTTCTGGAGAGAGTTTGCTGCACTGAAAGTAAAGGGGCTGAATAATTTTGCACGCCCAATTTTTCCGTTTTTGATTTGTTAAAAAAGTTTTAAATATCCAATAAATGTCGTTCCACTTCATGATTGTGTCCCACTTGTTGTTGATTCTTCACATAAAAATACAGTTTTATATCTTTATGTTTGAAGCCTGAAATGTGGCAAAAGGTCGCAAAGTTCAAGGGAGCCGAATACTTTCGCAAGGCACTGTACACTCATCGTTACTATGTAGAGAGCTTGAAAGCACTTGGAAAAACCCTATATAAAAAAGCACTATATAAATCCAATCCTCTGACTTCAAATATATGTATAACACAAGAGAACAATATCTAAGGTATCATGTGAAAATCTATTCAACTGAATTACTTATTTGCAGTGCAAATAGATGGGAATCTAAGTGGGAATCAGCAGGTAATATTCAGATAACACAAGGAACTCTATTCAATCTGTAAAGCGTTACAGATAGCATGCTAGAAATGTAAAGGTAATTTCCTATTGAGCCGACATCTGCAGAGTTTACCGTGAATCCAGTTTCCTCCAACACAGGAATATTACATTTTTATCATGCTGCAACACGATACGGATTGAATAGAGCCCAAGGTAAACATGCTGCTATACAATCAACCTACAAATCTGGACCACAGAATCAACACAATCAATGTGTGAGGTTGAACGGTCCACGTCCATCTCCACTGACAGATAAACAGGAAGCTTTATGTTACTCTCAGATCCAGCAGAGAGAGAATGGGTTTCTGTCATGTTAACAAGGTCAGACACATTTACTGATTGGCTCAGCTAATTTACTATGATTTACTCTCTTCTGTTTCCCTCTGACAGCTGCCAGACATCTGCTTCTGAGACAGACACGCTGCCTTATTCTTTACCTTCCTCAACCTCCTTCCCCTCCCTCCCCTCCTCAAGCCCATCCACTATCTAATCTATCCATCTACCTCCCTCTTTCCCTCCAAACCTCATCCTCTACCTCCCTCTTTCTATCTAAACCTCATCCTCTACCTCCCTCTTTCTATCCAAACCTCATGCTATACCTCCCTCTTTCTCTCCAAACTTTGTCCACTACCTCTCTCTTTCTCTCCAAACCTTATCCTCTACCTCCCCCCTCTTCCTTTCAAAATCCAAAATGCTGGTCAATGTTTCATTTGGGATTCGTAGGAAGCACCAAATATCTGCAAAGGAAGCATAATATCATAAAAAAATGTCTGTGGAGATGTTTTCCAGTGTCATCCTCTTATTGATGATTCTAACACACATCAGGTCCTCCACCACTGCTCCATGCAAGCCACTGCTAGGCCTAACTGACTATCTGTCCTGATACAAGCTAAGACAAACTCTCTCTCTCTCTCTCTCTCTCTCTCTCTCTCTCTCTCTCTCTCTCTCTCTCTCTCTCTCTCTCTCACACACACACACACACACACACACACACACACACACACACACACACACACACACACACACACACACACACACACACACACACACACACACACACACACACACACACACACACACACACACACACACACACACACACACACACACACACACACACACACACACACACACACACACACACACACACACTATAGGGAGTGTTTAACTGAGCTTTGCTGAGTATAGCATAATTTCATTATGGCAGCAGACAATATGTTGTTAAATGTTTTATATGACAGCTCTTACATTTCCCAAGGTAATAAACACTGTGTTCAATTCTAGTTGACTAAAGACTTATTAATGAGATGTTAAAAAAAGAATGAATAAGATATTAAAAAGCAGTTAACCAGTTAATGCATCTGTTACTTTTACAATTTCCACATTTTAAAATGTAACTGTCAAAGATACTGTATTATATAAGAGGCACCCTTCATAGACGATATGGCTGGGCTACAGTCAGGCAGCTATAGTCACTGCAGGTCCAGTAATGAAAAATATTGAGATGGCTTCATTCGAATTCCCCACACGTTCCCTTATCTTATGAGGCGGCCATATTTCATGCCTTGTCCAGTCACAGAGTACTTACAGAACACTCTCTCCACCCCCACCCCTGTCGGCTGGCTCTCCCTCGTGTGCCTGCAAATGATCTCGCCTGGAAAACTTAAAATGACTGTACACGTATTCATCAAATAAAGACCCTGCCTGGTACAGAACCACAAACACATTACCGTGCTGTCTGAAATCAAAATGAACGAGGGAATGAGAATTTCAAGGAGGTGCTTTAAATTCCTCAGGGATGCGTTCCATGCCCTGATCGAAACTTCAGCTAAAGGTAACTGCCTTCGTCATTCATTCAGTGGGCAGCAGCTATGTGGTTGACTCATGCACCCAGACCAAACAAATGTTCAGTTAGACTGGCATTTCCTAACCTTACAGACAAACCGACACATGGTCTGTTCTGACAATAGACGGAATCATTGTTCTGGTCCAACACTTAAACAGAGAATAGCTCTTTGTTTCTGTGTGTGTGTTTGCGTGCATGTTGGCATGCTCACAGTGACCCGTTGTTTTGCAACGGCTGCCATTTTCTCTTCTTCCTCTGGTTAATCTCAGTCTTTGCTCCAGCTAATACCACACACAGTATCCACCACAACAACACCATTTACACATCAATATGTGGTCTGTGGTGTATGTTTAATCTGTGAGATATTAGCCTATGGAATAAGAATGAGTCCTCTTTACATCGTCGTAAACTAAAGAAGCGTATTGTGAGGACGTTTTTGAAATAGGGTCATCTCTCTTCTAAAGCCCGTTAACATTGGGATATAAGGTAGCTGACCCTGCTGTTAACACTGGGATATAAGGTAGCTGACCCTGCTGTTAACACTGGGATATAAGGTAGCTGACCCTGCTGTTTACACTGGGATATAAGGTAGCTGACCCTGCTGTTTACACTGAGATATAAGGTAGCTGACCCTGCTGTTTACACTGAGATATAAGGTAGCTGACCCTGCTGTTAACACTGAGATGTAAGGTAGCTGACCCTGCTGTTAACACTGGGATATAAGGTAGCTGACCCTGCTGTTAACACTGGGATATAAGGTAACTGACCCTGCTGTTAACACTGGGATATAAGGTAGCTGACCCTGCTGTTTACACTGAGATATAAGGTAGCTGACCCTTCTGTTAACATGTGGATATAAGGTAGCTGACCCTGCTGTTTACACTGGGATATAAGGTAGCTGACCCTGCTGTTAACACTGGGATACAATGTAGCTGACCCTGCTGTTTACACTGAGATATAAGGTAACTGACCCTGCTGTTAACACTGGAATATACGGTAGCTGACCCTGCTGTTTACACTGGGATAAAAGGTAGCTGACCCTGCTGTTTACACTGGGATATAAGGTAGCTGACCCTGCTATTTACACTGGGATATAGGGTAGCTGATCCTGCTGTTAACACTGGGATATAAGGTAGCTGACCCTGCTGTTTACACTGGGATATAAGGTAGCTGACCCTGCTATTTACACTGGGATATAAGGTAGCTGACCCTGCTATTTACACTGGGATATAGGGTAGCTGATCCTGCTGTTAACACTGGGATATAAGGTAGCTGACCCTGCTGTTAACACTGGGATATAAGGTAGCTGACCCTGCTGTTTACACTGAGATATAAGGTAGCTGACCCTGCTGTTAACACTGGGATATAAGGTAGCTGACCCTGCTGTTTACACTGAGATATAAGGTAGCTGACCCTTCTGTTAACATGTGGATATAAGGTAGCTGACCCTGCTGTTTACACTGGGATATAAGGTAGCTGACCCTGCTGTTTACACTGAGATATAAGGTAGCTGACCCTTCTGTTAACATGTGGATATAAGGTAGCTGACCCTGCTGTTTACACTGGGATATAAGGTAGCTGACCCTGCTGTTAACACTGGGATACAATGTAGCTGACCCTGCTGTTTACACTGAGATATAAGGTAACTGACCCTGCTGTTAACACTGGAATATACGGTAGCTGACCCTGCTGTTTACACTGGGATAAAAGGTAGCTGACCCTGCTATTTACACTGGGATATAGGGTAGCTGATCCTGCTGTTAACACTGGGATATAAGGTAGCTGACCCTGCTGTTTACACTGGGATATAAGGTAGCTGACCCTGCTATTTACACTGGGATATAAGGTAGCTGACCCTGCTATTTACACTGGGATATAGGGTAGCTGATCCTGCTGTTAACACTGGGATATAAGGTAGCTGACCCTGCTGTTAACACTGGGATATAAGGTAGCTGACCCTGCTGTTTACACTGAGATATAAGGTAGCTGACCCTTCTGTTAACATGTGGATATAAGGTAGCTGAACCTGCTGTTTACACTGGGATATAAGGTATCTGACCCTGCTGTTAACACTGGGATACAATGTAGCTGACCCTGCTGTTTACACTGAGATATAAGGTAACTGACCCTGCTGTTAACACTGGAATATACGGTAGCTGACCCTGCTGTTTATACTGGGATAAAAGGTAGCTGACCCTGCTGTTTACACTGGGATATAAGGTAGCTGACCCTGCTATTTACACTGGGATATAGGGTAGCTGATCCTGCTGTTAACACTGGGATATAAGGTAGCTGACCCTGCTGTTTACACTTGGATACAAGGTAGCTGACCCTGCTGTTTACACTGATATATAAGGTAGCTGACCCTGCTGTTTACAGTGGGATATAAGGTAGCTGACCCTGCTGTTTACACTGAGATATAAGGTAGCTGACCCTGCTGTTAACACTGGGATATAAGGTAGCTGACCCTGCTGTTTACACTGGGATATAAGGTAAATGACCCTGCTGTTTACACTGGGATATAAGGTAGCTGGCCCTGCTGTTTACACTGGGATATAAGGTAGCTGACCCTGCTGTTTACACTGAGATATAAGGTAGCTGACCCTGCTGTTTACACTGAGATATAAGGTAGCTGACCCTGCTGTTTACACTGGGATATAAGGTAGCTGACCCTGCTGTTAACACTGGGATGTAAGGTAGCTGACCCTGCTGTTAACACTGGGTTATAAGGTAGCTGACCCTGCTGTTAACACTGGGATATAAGGTAGCTGACCCTGCTGTTAACACTGGGATATAAGGTAGCTGACCCTGCTGTTTACACTGGGATATAAGGTAGCGGACCCTGCTGTTAACACTGGGATACAAGGTAGCTGACCCTGCTGTTTACACTGGGATATAGGGTAGCTGACCCTGCTGTTAACACTGGGATATAAGGTAGCTGACCCGGCTGTTTACACTGGGATATAAGGTAGCTGACCCTGCTGTTTACACTGGGATATAGGGTAGCTGACCCTGCTGTTAACACTGGGATATAAGGTAGCTGACCCTGCTGTTTACACTGGGATATAAGGTAACTGACCCTGCTGTTTACACTGGGATATAAGGTAGCTGACCCTGCTGTTTACACTGGGCTATAAGGTAACTGACCCTGCTGTTAACACTGAGATATAAGGTAGCTGACCCTGCTGTTTACACTGGGATATAGGGTAGCTGACCCTGCTGTATACACTGAGATATAAGGTAGCTGACCCTGCTGTTTACACTGAGATATAAGGTAGCTGACCCTGCTGTTAACACTGGGATATAAGGTAGCTGACCCTGCTGTTAACACTGGGATATAAGGTAACTGACCCTGCTGTTTACGCTGGGATATAAGGTAGCTGACCCTGCTGTTTACACTGGAATATAAGGTAGCTGACCCTGCTGTTTACACTGGGATACAAGGTAGCTGACCCTGCTGTTTACACTGGGATACAAGGTAGCTGACCCTGCTGTTTACACTGGGATATAAGGTTGCTGACCCTGCTGTTTACACTGGGATATAGGGTAGCTGACCCTGCTGTTAACACTGGGATATAAGGTAGCTGATCCTGCTGTTTACACTGGGATATAAGGTAGCTGACCCTGCTGTTAACACTGGGATACAAGGTAGCTGACCCTGCTGTTTACACTGGGATATAGGGTAGCTGACCCTGCTGTTAACACTGGGATATAAGGTAGCTGACCCTGCTGTTTACACTGGGATATAAGGTAGCTGACCCTGCTGTTTACACTGGGATATAGGGTAGCTGACCCTGCTGTTAACACTGGGATATAAGGTAGCTGACCCTGCTGTTTACACTGGGATATAAGGTAACTGACCCTGCTGTTTACACTGGGATATAAGTTAGCTGACCCTGCTGTTTACACGGGGCTATAAGGTAACTGACCCTGCTGTTAACACTGAGATATAAGGTAGCTGACCCTGCTGTTTACACTGGGATATAGGGTAGCTGACCCTGCTGTATACACTGAGATATAAGGTAGCTGACCCTGCTGTTTACACTGAGATATAAGGTAGCTGACCCTGCTGTTTACACTGAGATATAAGGTAGCTGACCCTCCTGTTTACACTGAGATATAAGGTAGCTGACCCTGCTGTTTACACTGGGATACAGGGTAGCTGACCCTGCTGTTTACACTGGGATACAGGGTAGCTGACCCTGCTGTTTACACTGGAATATAGGGTAACTGACCCTGCAGTTTACACTGGGATATAGGGTAGCTGACCCTGCTGTTTGCATTCATGACCTTCTCACACCACTCAGGCCGTTTCAAAAAGCTGATTGTCCTCTCAACATCACCTCTCTACAGTTGATTGTCCTCCTCCAATCCTCAATACAAAACACACACAAAAATGTGTACCTGCTTCTCATCCATCAATCAGCCAAATCAAACAAAAACAAATACTATCTCCCCATGTACTGCAGAGCAGAAGCCCTATATCCCCATGTACTTCAGAGCAGAAGCCCTATATCCCCATGTACTGCAGAGCAGAAGCCCTATATCCCCATGTACTGCAGAGCAGAAGCCCTATATCCCCATGTACTGCAGAGCAGAAGCCCTATATCCCCATGTACTGCAGAGCAGAAGCCCTATCTCCTCATGTACTGCAGAGCAGAAGCCCTATATCCCCATGTACTGCAGAGCAGGAGCTCTATCTCCCCATGTACTGCAGAGCAGAAGCCCTATATCCCCATGTACTGCAGAGCAGAAGCCCTATATCCCCATGTACTGCAGAGCAGGAGCTCTATCTCCCCATGTACTGCAGAGCAGAAGCCCTATATCCCCATGTACTGTACTGCAGAGCAGAAGCCCTATATCCCCATGTACTGCAGAGCAGGAGCTCTATCTCCCCATGTACTGCAGAGCAGGAGCCTTATCTCCCCATGTACTGCAGAGCAGGAGCCCTATCTCCCCATGTACTGCAGAGCAGAAGCCCTATCTCCCCATGTGCTGCAGAGCAGGAGCCCTATCTCCCCTCTGACGGTGGCAGACAGTCACCTCTGCGGTCTCCTTGTGTAGTGTTACGGTTAGGGCCAGGGAGGCACCCAGCTGGGCTGGTCAAAACTAGCTCATTCCCTTCCTCTTGGGAACATTAACTAACAGCAGACTGCCCCGGAGTGCCTGGGAAATATGACAAATATGACGAACACAACAAAGAGCGGCCGCCGCAGAGGTCGGCAAGGGACAGGGGAAGAGAGGAGAGAGGTGGGATGGGGGAGAGAGGGGAGAGGGGTGGGAGGGGGTAGAGAGGTGAGATAGGTGAGATGGATTAGGAGAGGGGTGGGGTGAGGTGGGGAAAATAGTGAGAGAGGAGAGAAGGGAGAGAATGGGAATGAGAGGTTATGGGAGAGGCAGGAGGAGACAACCCGTTACGAAACAATAGATCTATAGAGAAAGCCTGAACCTACTGTACCAGACACTAGAGCTGGGATAAGATCTGAACCTACTGTACCAGACACTAGAGCTGGGATATGATCTGAACCTACTGTACCAGACACTAGAGCTGGGATAAGATCTGAACCTACTGTACCAGACACTAGAGCTGGGATAAGATCTGAACCTACTGTACCAGACACTAGACTGGATAAGATCTAGAGCTGGGATAAGATCTGAACCTACTGTACCAGACACTAGAGCTGGGATAAGATCTGAACCTACTGTACCAGACACTAGAGCTGGGATAAGATCTGAACCTACTGTACCAGACACTAGAGCTGGGATAAGATCTGAACCTACTGTACCAGACACTAGAGCTGGGATAAGATCTGAACCTACTGTACCAGACACTAGAGCTGGGATAAGATCTGAACCTACTGTACCAGACACTAGAGCTGGGCGATATGGAGAAAAATACATTAAAGAGATAAATTGACTTAATCAACCTCATAATGATAAATAGGTTATAACAATGTCCACCAGTTTTTTATATTACCCTTCAAACTACTACTGCTAGTTTGAATATGAAGCAGCTATCAATTGTCCCAACAATCACCCATATTAGCAAACTTCATTTTAAACTTCACATTTCTCTAGTATAGCCTACTTATCATAATGAACGATATTAGCTAAATGTCCACAATAAGTGGTCGGTTTGGTCGGTGTCGATCATTTTCAGTTTATTGTTCCAGCTCTACGAGACGGGTCGGGAGCCTGTTTTGAATTAAAAGCATGACCTTCCAGTTTTTAATGGACTGAGACGATAAAACTGTGTCGAGATGCACAGGCACGCCAAACCTGCAGCAGAAGCTTTTTAATGTTGTGATATTTGATGGAATTGAATGGCAAGGGGCATATTGAAGCACCCAATCCCCATCCCTGCAAGGAACATGCAGATACAATTACAGATGGTTTACTGATGCTGTGGTAATAGATCATCAAAGTGTTTTGTCTTAATCAATATTGATTTGTTTTATTATCCCCGTAATCATTTTTTGTCTCTGGAATGTGTTTGTACTGTAATACAGCCTATTCAGAGTCCTATCCCACAATGTTCCAATTCCGTGAACACATTCATGGCTTATATTTGACTGATTTATGGCAATTTTCCCCACCTAATTTATCTGTGATCCAAATGGATGCCATCTGGGACACATTGAATTATGTGGGGAAAATTGCCATGAATCAGTCAAATAAGCCCCAAAATGTAATTTCTCAGTTGTCCAGCGACAGCAGCCCCGGTAGCCAAGATGTGGCAGCATTAGAGGCTATTAAATATTTGAGGAGTCATAAAGACAAAGACATTAAAAAGCAATTAGTGGGCCCCCGGGCCAAGAAACACATTCTGACAAGACCCTCACTCACAATATCTAATAGTAATAGCTATGTCTGAATGACATCATATTATTCCCTAGTGGACTCATTGAATTACATACAGGATCTCTGCTATTCTTCTTCTCTTCCTCTTCTTCTGTCAAATCCCTCATGATTATCTTTACATTTGGTTAACTATTAACATGAATAGGTGTTAATACATGTAATAAGCATGTTCTAACCTACTATTTAGTACATGTTACTAGTAGCAAGCAAAAGAGAGAGATGTGCATAATCCACTATGAAAAAGACTTCAGACAGAGAGAAGAATAACTCATTATGAGTCTAAATCCAGTCAAGACAAATATGCATTGATCTGATTGGCCAGGCAGGAAATTGAAGCATGTTACCTACAATTGTCCCGAAATTGATATTCTCCATATTCCCATGAAGCTTTAGCTCAGTGAACCAACATCTGCATCATTATCATATTACGGCTATACGAAGAACACACACACACAGATTAGATCAAATCAAAATCTCTCAGGCAAATCAAATATGTGTGTGCACGCGCATGCATGCATGCCGGCGAGAGAAAGAGAAAGAGAGAAAGAGAGAGAGAGAGGAGAAAGATCCAATCCCAGGCAGTGATATGACAATAAAGCAAATGTATTGCATACAGACAGAGTGTCATTCATTACTCATTCACTATGAATTCTGATCAGGCAGTTCTAGGTGCAGTATGTGCAAGCCAGAATAAAGTAAGTAGCCTTGGCTCACAACAGCAGGAGCCAATCTCTTGTTTCTATAGTGTGATGTACAAGCAACCCCTGGACAGGATACTAGTCTATCACAGGGCCTTACCCCCAATCTATCTCCTTAACGCTGAGTGCCAAGCAGAAACACATAGGGTCCCATAATTGTTTCTTTTTTACTGTCTTTTATATGACTTGCCTGGGGATTGAACCCCCAACCTTCCAATCTTAGGGCAGACAGTCTAACAACAACTGAGTTGTCTACAAGCCAGAAAAACCCGGGCATAATCTACCAGAACCCCCACTGCCTTCACTGCAGCATCATAAATTACCCAGCCTCAGATTGACAAAGGTAGAGCAACAATATCACCACAGAGACTCGCTTCATTGGCTTCTGAATAAGATACAGTAATGGTGTTGAATGCAGCCCAGAGTCAACACAATACTAATGTGTATCTAGCCTATTGTCAGGCACCTGAGCTCCCTATTGGAGCACCATGTAATGGTAAACGGCCCAAGCACATTCATGTTGACGAGACCAGATGACTTGGTTAATAACGTGGCTCACTGAAGAAGGGATACGATGGCGATGTCCGTGCTTCAGTCCAGACCAGCGAGGTTTCAACCAATCATATGCCTCGTAACTCAACACAGAGGAATCCTTCGACCATACAACTGACTGGGAAGATGCTTTCTGTGGTCACAGCAACTTGCAGCACTAGACTTACTACTGTTGCAGTCTGCGTCATACCCTGTTACTGGCAGGCCTGCTCACACCATATGTCTTGTCATCACTGACCAATGTAATGTTCTAAAAACAGAGATAGTTGATGAGGTCTATGAAAACCAACAAATATTCTTTACAAAAGCTTTGATGATATATGTGCTGTATGATTTGGAGAAGGTCCAACAACAAGAAGACAAACAATATTTACCAAAGATAACTCACCCTAATCACATTTGGGCATCTCTACTCGAAAGTAAACATTTAGTAGATGTACTACTGTACCTGCAGTGGATTAAATGTTTTGATGCATTGTCATTTCAGTATAGAAGATTAAAGGTACAATCTCTCTTACTCGTCTCTATCTCTCTATTTCTCTCTCTCCCTCTCTCTCTCTCTTTATCTCTCTCTTTCTCTCTCTCTTTCTCTCACTAATCCTTTCATTCGCCATTATCTTCTCTTTTCCATAATTCTGAGGAACATCAGCCCCTCTTCTGATTGGTGGGTGGTGGGAAGAGAGGATCATGGGAAAAACCCCAGTAGCACCAGAGAAGAAGAGCTCAGATGGTAACAGCCCGCAGAGTGACACTCCAGCATCTCTCACTATTATTACCAGTGAATAATTGTTAGCGACATGCTCTGTGGGGGTCCATGGGTTAGGTTTCTGGCTATATAAACACAATTTGATTGATTGAATAGCTGAATAGTGCAATGCAGCTCAGTAAAGTACATTGAAAACCAACAACCATGTTGATGACTGACATTTGCAGGAAATATAACTATATGACTGTCAGTCAAATGGAATCATTAGTTGGAGCCAACATAACATTATACAACTATCTCAAAGACTGCAGCGCAAGGTGACATCATAGCTTCTCTGTTTCATCTTCACTATAAAGACGAGGGGGCTTTGGGTATAGAAGAATTCTACAACATCTTCTACCAAAATTGTACAACTCCTTTGTCCCAGGGCTGATGCAGACTTGCTATCGAGAGATTCTCCCATCGATGTGTCCCAGCCATGTGTCATAGGCAGTGACGGAGGGAACGCGCCAAAGTCCTCAATCTTCGGACATCGCCATAGCTTCCTCTGCTCTACAGCAGCAGCCATTTTGTCTTATTGTTTACTACCTGATTGTCTCAGGGAAAATGAGACTAACTCCCTTGTGGTAAAGAGTAGATGCCAAATCCTCTCCCCTCCTCCTCCTGTTCCACTACTGTCATCAGGTCAAAGGCAAGGTTAACTCTCTTGGTGAAACTGATGCTACTGGAGTAGGCCTTTGTTATGTAGTGAAACAGAATACGCTGTACCTGATAGAAGCCTATACATACTCTGAAAAGCTTAAACATAGTGTTGGATTGAATCTTATCATGCCACTTTCTTTAATGTTTCCCCATATGTGTTAGATCTTATAGGTTTCTGAATTGATAATAGCCTACACAAAAATGGCCAGATTATGATATCAATACAGTCAATCCCCACACATATTTTGCAAACGGCATCATATTCCCTACAAAGTGCACTACTTTTGACGTGAGCCCTATGGGCCCAGGCCAAAAGCAGTGCACTAAATATGGAATAGGGTGCCCTTTGGGATGCAAAATACAGTACTTCCTGACTGAAAACCCAATCTACAGTCCTTTTCCAGGGCCATGAACCTAGAATAGCGTCCACTAGTCTACGTTGGTCAGAACAGCACATTACTCAACATCAATACAGACCTCATTATAGAGATACCATCACACACAGTCCCCCTGACATCGAGCAAAATGCACGATTCTTCAGCTTCCTCAAGGCATACAGTACATCACAAATGCATGTCGAATTACAGTAGAATCCCATCGTTCTTTTAGTTGACAAGCATCATTATCAATCAGTAACAGTGAGGAATTTATTCGTTGGTATGTTTGGCAAAAAAAGGTGAAATTATGAATCCAAGGCTGCAATCATATAGATTGTGATATAAGTTAAATGTTCTGAAATCGATTCACTCCCAATGGACTTCTTGGCCAAATGTCCATTTCATTATAGCTTTTTTAGGGGGACATTTGGTAATTGTCGGCAGTCATTTACTGATATCTGGAGAGTATATGCTCAGAAAAAAATAGGGATAGCCGCATGCACCAATACGCACAATGCACAGTTCAGCAAATCTATAGATTTCAGCTCGGTATACCAGACACACACATAGAGAGAGAGCGAGAGAGAGAGAGAGCAGCTATATAAACGAACAATAGGCTGTTCCGAAAAACAATCAACCGCTACCGCTGGGTGATGGTACATGAGTCACCATTTACTCGTGGAAAAAGCCCTATAGTGCCGCCCACGCTCTGCAGTCAAACCGATGGAAGCCGCATGATGCGATATGGTAGGCTATAGCAGCCATGTCAACCGAAAGCATGCGTTTCATTTTCTTTTATTTGTCAGCTCAACATGGGCCCTCTCAACACTCCATTCAATGCTGGATTCCTTTCATATCTAACGGCCTGTTACTAGCTTCTCCATTTTGATATTATCTCTCTATCTCTGTCTCTTTCTTTCTGTCCCTGTCTCTCTGTCTCTCTCTCTGATGTTATGGCACAAGAGACTGAAAACTCTCAGGTAGAGCAATGGGGAGATGCGACGGTGGTCCAACATCACGTGGTGCTGAAATCTAAAAACAGCATTTCCAGGTGCGACCTGCGAAGAGCACGTAGAGGAGCACGTGACCTACATAACTAATTTGCCGCAAACCTTAAAGGTCTGGTCAGCAATCAACCAACGTTCCATTGAGCCATGATGGAGAGAAGACCATTGAAATGTACATACATCATAACAGATTTGGTGTCAATTTCACCACATGCTTCGTGCTTGACAAGTCGATGATCTAAGGATCTCATCTGTGGTTTGATGTAGTCGAGGTTCAGTGCATATAAGTATAGGATGGCGTGGATGGATGGGGGCTATAGGATGTCATAGTGCGGGTTTCACCGTCCTCCCCCGCTCTTCTCGCCTCGAGCCCCCGCCCATCCCCTAGCACCGGGAAGACACAGACGTAATTACCGATGCTTCGTCACCTAAATGGCATGGCAGGGATGTGGCCATTTTGACGCAACAAACTGAGTAGGCTACAGCCAGCGAGCACGGACGGGCGTACATATATAGTGGCATATTCATGAAGAATGTCGGTCGTGTCTCCCCTGCCCCCCCCCCCTCCTCCCGACACACTCTGGCGCAGTTTACTATAATGACATTCCCTAAATCAATTGAGGACCCCTTCTTTCACCCCTTTGGGATGTTTCTCCCCAACTGCATTTTTAACGCACATTAGGCTCCAAATCTGCACTAAATCACCCCTACTTTTGATTTGATAGACTTACTATCATTCACGATTCCCCTGCGGCATCAGCAGTGGGCTGTTGCCTACCCACATTTGAGAAGCGGTCGTAAAAGACCATCCTCTTAAGCATCACTCGCGGGAGTGATAAACCAGCTCTGCGCAAAATCCCCAAAAGCTTCTAAATATACACACGTTTCAAAGCATGCTGGTGCAAAACACAACAAGTCATATCTAATACGGTTTGAATATCTAATAAAGCCGTGTCTTTGTTTAATGTATTGTGCGTGTTCGTCTGCATATTTTCTGAGCGAGTTTGAGAGCAAGAGAGACAACAGCGCAGCCGAGCCCCAGCTGTCATTGTCCAAGGTGCTGAAACGCAGAAAACGCCCACACCTTACGCATTAGCACATACAGCATCCTTCAATTTCAGAAAATCGACTGCTCGTGGAGATTTACACGCACAGCACAAGGTTCATGTAATTAGAAAGAGGCAAACGCCGGCATGGCTTTCTCTAATAACAATACACATAGCCTATCATTGATATATATTTCAAAATCAGGCATGCGAATTAAACAAAAAGGCAACGAATAAACCTTTATTAATCAAGTGGATCGTCATGCAGGGTTTATCAAAACATATCCTCCGATGCTCTCAATCGAAAACGGCTTCACAATTCAAAACCGAGTACTTCAATTGTACTGAAAATATTTTGGTAAAAACCCCCGAAAATAAAACATTTGCGTTATAATAGAAAATATACATCTAAAGTGTTCTCTTACCTGTACCGTGGTCGGTGGCTTGCAGTCAGCAGGAGGAATTGTCTGCGTATTTCAACAACTAACAGATATCACTCCCGTTCTGTGTGGACTGGATTGCTGCAAAGGCACTGCGCGTGGTTGATACCTCCTCAGTTCTTCAATGGAACGCAGCAGCTCTGCCCTAGTCAAAGATGGCAGTCGCTTTTGACGTCAGCAGCTTTTAATAGATAGGCCTATCTGTCAAAAAGAGAGGCACTTCTGTAAGCTTGGTAGTGGGCAGCTGCATGCGCACCGGTAACTGCTCAACGGAAATCGCCATGTATTTTTTTGGGCAAACAACAACCTGTGAATGTGTTTACATGTGTCGTGTCATGGTATCACATTTCAGCCATCGATTATAAACAGTTTCTCCCCTAAAACAGATATTTATGTAGAATTATTTTTGTCGCTTTATGATGAGAAATAGGTAGCATAATAGAATAGATAGGCCTACACATGCTCGGTATGACGATATTATTGAGGATCTACTACTAACGTGTGATTTAGTCCTATTGAAACAAACAGCACCCGCACAACAACATAACCATATTGGATGCTCTGAAACAGAATTGTGAATAGTCTATAGCGTTATACTAATGGGTGGTCGTTACATTCTCTTACAGCAATGACGCATTTCTTTTTTATCTCTTGACATTTTACAGTCATTATTTTCCTGACTCACCCACATTTTAACCTAACAATGCACACTGCATTTCAGTTACTGTGAATCCCAAACAAAACAGAAAGAAAACAAAGTAAAGGTTTGAATCCCTATTCTAACTTCTGTAAGTTAGGGGAGGACGGGTTGGTTGTCCCATGGGTTGGTTGTCACAGTGCTAATTACTCCCAATCTAAATGGAGTTGTGTAATCATTTTAAAGTTAAAATGTGTGAATTAGTTTAAAACTTCTTCAGGATTGGTGGGTCCCCTGTTGGACGTTGAGCTAACGTAGGCTAATGTGATTAGCATGAGGTTGTAAGTTACACAAACATTTCTCAGTACATAGACATATCTGATATTGGCAGAAAGCTTAAATTCTTGTTAATCTAGCTGCACTGTCCAATTTACAGTAGCTATTACAGTGAAAGAAAAACAAACTATTGTTTGAGGAGAGTGCACAGTTTTGAACATAAAAAGTTATGAATAAAGCAATTTAGCACATTTGGGCAGTCATGACACAACATTTTGAACAGAAATGCAATGGTTCATTGGATCAGTCTAAAACATTGCACATACACTGCTGCCATCTAGTGGCCAAAATCTAAATTGCAGCTGGGCTGGAATAATATATGATGGCCTTTCTCTTGCATTTCAAAGATGATGGTACAAAAAATATAATAGAATGGTTGGTTTTGTCTTCGTATTAACTTTTACCAGATCTATTGTGTTATATTCTCCTACATTCCTTTCACATTTCCACAAACTCCAAAGTGTTTCCTTTCAAATGGTACCGAGAATATGCATATCCTTGCTTCAGGGCCTGAGTTACAGGCAGTTAGATTTGATATATCATTGTAGGCAAAAGTTGAAAAAAAGGGGTGGATCCTCTTAAGGCCACTGAGACGCTAGCGTCTCACCCTAGCCACTAGCCCAGGGAAATGCGTAGCGCCAAATCATATAGTACTCGTTAAAACTCAAACATTCATTAAATCACACATGCAGGGTACTCAATTAAAGCTACACTCGTTGTGAATCGAGCCAATATGTCAGATTTTTAAAATGCTTTTCGGCGAAAGCATGAGAAGCTATTATCTGATAGCTGGTTGGTTGTCACATGGAATGTGGGGTTGGTTGTCACATGGAATATGGGGTTGGTTGTCACATGGAATGTGGGGTTGGTTGTCACATGGAATGTGGGGTTGGTTGTCACATGGAATATGGGGTTGGTTGTCACATGGAATGTGGGGTTGGTTGTCACATGGAATGTGGGGTTGGTTGTCACTTTCAACATTGCCAATGCCTGTTTACAATAAATCCCAAGATCTTACAGTATGTGCTAGGAAGAGATCCCTTCATTGCTTCTCTCTTATACCATTTTTTTCTGTCACACACCCACACATTCATACACAAACACATTTACTCAACATGTTGTTCTCAAGACACAAAATGCTGAATTTTTTTAGTAAATATAATTTGATCAAAGAAAGGCTCTGTATGCCATGTTGCTTCATTTCCTGTTACAAAATAAGTTACATTGTGACCTCCAACCCCATTCTGTGTGACATCCAACCCCATTCTGTGTGACATCCAACCCCATACTGTGTGACATCCAACCCCATTCTGTGTGACATCCAACCCCATTCTGTGTGACATCCAACCCCATACTGTGTGACATCCAACCCCATACTGTGTGACATCCAACCCCATACTGTGTGACATCCAACCCCATACTGTGTGACATCCAACCCCATTCTGTGTGACATCAACCCCATACTGTGTGACATCCAACCCCATACTGTGTGACATACAACCCCATTCTGTGTGACATCCAACCCCATTCTGTGTGATATCCAACGCCATACTGTGTGACATCCAACCCCATACTGTGTGACATCCAACCCCATTAAGTGTGACATCCAACCCCATTCTGTGTGACATTCAACCCCATACTGTGTGACATCCAACCCCATTCTGTGTGACATCCAACCCCATACTGTGTGACATCCAACCCCATACTGTGTGACATCCAACCCCATTCTGTGTGACATCCAACCCCATACTGTGTGACATCCAACCCCATACTGTGTGACATCCAACCCCATTCTGTGTGACATCCAACCCCATACTGTGTGACATCCAACCCCATACTGTGTGACATCCAACCCCAAACTGTGTGACATCCAACCCCATTCTGTGTGACATCCAACCCCATACTGTGTGACATCCAACCCCATTCCGTGTGACATCCAACCCCATACTGTGTGACATCCAACCCCATTCTGTGTGACATCCAACCCCATTCTGTGTGACATCCAACCCCATTCTGTGTGATATCCAACCCCATACTGTGTGACATCCAACCCCATACTGTGTGATATCCAAACCCATACTGTGTGACATCCAACCCCATTCTGTGTGACATCCAACCCCATACTGTGTGATATCCAACCCCATACTGTGTGACATCCAACCCCATTCTGTGTGACATCCAACCCCATTCTGTGTGATATCCAACCCCATACTGTGTGACATCCAACCCCATTCTGTGTGACATCCAACCCCATTCTGTGTGATATCCAACCCCATACTGTGTGACATCCAACCCCATACTGTGTGATATCCAACCCCATACTGTGTGACATCCAAACCCATACTGTGTGACATCCAACCCCATTCCGTGTGACATCCAACCCCATACTGTGTGACATCCAACCCCATACTGTGTGACATCCAACCCCATACTGTGTGACATCCAACCCCAAACTGTGTGACATCCAACCCCATTCTGTGTGACATCCAACACCATTTTGTGTGATATCCAACCCCATACTGTGTGACATCCAACCCCATACTGTGTGACATCCAACCCCAAACTGTGTGACATCCAACCCCATTCTGTGTGACATCCAACCCCATTTTGTGTGATATCCAACCCCATTCCGTGTGACATCCAACCCCATACTGTGTGACATCCAACCCCATTCTGTGTGACATCCAACCCCATTCTGTGTGATATCCAACCCCATACTGTGTGACATCCAACCCCATACTGTGTGACATCCAACCCAATACTGTGTGACATCCAACCCCAAACTGTGTGACATCCAACCCCATTCTTTGTGACATCCAACCCCATTCTGTGTGAAATCCAACCCCATTCTGTGTGACATCCAACCCCATTCTGTGTGACATCCAACCCCATACTGTGTGACATCCAACCCCACACTGTGTGACATCCAACCCCATACTGTGTGACATCCAACCCCATACTGTGTGACATCCAACCCCATTCTGTGTGACATCCAACCCCATACTG
This sequence comes from Oncorhynchus gorbuscha, assembly GCF_021184085.1. NCBI lineage: Eukaryota > Metazoa > Chordata > Actinopteri > Salmoniformes > Salmonidae > Oncorhynchus > Oncorhynchus gorbuscha. The sequence goes on along the minus strand of NC_060186.1, from coordinate 67,126,948 downwards.
TGTGACATCCAACCCCACACTGTGTGACATCCAACCCCATTTCGTGTGACATCCAACCCCATACTGTGTGACATCCAACCCCATACTGTGTGACATCCAACCCCATACTGTGTGACATCCAACCCCATTCTGTGTGACATCCAACCCCATACTGTGTGACATCCAACCCTGCGATGGGGCTGGTGGGACTGGTGGATAGAGTGTGTTTGATGGCTTATTACTCCATATTGGAATACGATATGATGATATAAAAGGTCTCCATTTTAACCTTTCTCCTAATATTGAAAAGTGTCGTGTAAGATATACAGGTCCTGAGAAATAAACATAAGAGTAAAAAGTGTGACAACAAACCCCGGTCTCCCCTACTCATGCGGAATACTTTTTTCAGGAGAAAGCAATGATAGAGCCAGTTCTAGTGGGACCAGTGCTAACAGTAGAATTAGCAGAGGTAATGAAGCACAAACGCACGCACGCACGCACGCACGCACGCACGCACGCACGCACGCACGCACGCACACACACACACACACACACACACACACACACACACACACACACACACACACACACACACACACACACACACACACACACACACACACACACACACACACACACACACACACACACACACACACACACACACACACACACACACACACACACGTACACACACACACACGTACACACACACACACGTACACACACACACACACACACACACACACACACACACACACACACACACACACACACACACACACACACACACACACACACACACACACACACACACACACACACACACACACACACACACACACACACACACACACACACACACACACACATGCTTCCACGCACAAGTATATACTATTTATTCAACTGCACAACCAGAAGACACTACCCACTTTACATTTGTAAACACAGTCCCACTTGACAGCACATTCATAATCTATTATTCTATTGTGTACATACCAGGCTCTTACTATGCATACTAGTTCTACTATTCCTTGATTTGACTCCAATAATTATATTGATTATTGTACTGTTATGTTGAGGTTGCTAAGCACACAAGCATTTCACTGCACCCTTTATACCTGCTGTAAACTGTGTACATGACTAATACAATTAGATTAGATTTGATTGGAAAGTACAAGCCAATTCTCGCTGGCTTGTTCGGGGGAAATTGCAAGCCTGACCTCTTACAGCCTATCTTTTGGTGGCTTAGCTTTCACTAGAAACCATGATTGCTTCTTCCAACCTATGTCTTCAGCCTATGCCAGCAACACCTAACCCTTGTCTTACAGTACATGTATTCAAGACAAGGAAATTCACAGTCATGTATGAGGGATTTATCAATATAATCATAAACACATGGATGATAAACACAGGCTTTAATTTCAGATCAATCAAAGGAAATGAACACCGGGAAATTAGTAGTTGATATTTCCTAAGGAGCAGTGTAGACTTCTCCAGGCAGCGTGGGAATGTTCCCCTCTCCTCTCTACCTCTGTTTGGCAGTCGTATACATGTATCTTCTATGGCTCTGAAGCCTTCCTGTCTCCTAAATTAATGATAATGATAAAACTGAATGAAAAATCCATTTAGAGAAGAGAAGGAGAGAAAGAAATAGATGGGGAAAGAGAGATGGTGAGGGAGAGAGCGAGAGAGCGAGAGAGGGGGAGAGAGCGAGAGAGAGGGTGGGGGAGAGAGGGGGGAGGAGAGAACGAGAGAGGGGGAAAGAAGATTATTGCAGGCCATTCCATTCATGAAACCAATTGATAGTAACTGCATGTATTTATAGATAGCCAGCTATTTTGCAGTTCCATACTACCAGTACCATGAAATGTTGTATATTTGTAATACAGAACATAGTAGATATAAAGAGTTTATTCCAAAACACATGTATTGTTTAAAGAAATTATGAAAAGATTGGTATGTTTTTTCACTATCTAATCATGGTATGGGGTTATTCACTATCTAATCATGGTATGGGGTTATTCACTATCTAATCATGGCATGAGGTTATCCACTATCTAATCATGGGGTTGTTCACTATCTAATCATGGCATGAGGTTATTCACTATGTAACGGTTCTCTAGGTGTGGTGAAGAGGAGCCTATACTTGTCAACTAACACAGCGACAGGAACAAAAACACTAAGGAAAATCACCCACGACAAACTCAAAGAATATGGCTGCCTAAATATGGTTCCCAATCAGAGACAACAATAAACACCTGCCTCTGATTGAGAACAACTCCAGACAGCCATAGACTTTGCTAGATAACCCACTAAGCTACAATCCCAATACCACCACCAAAACCCCAAGACAAACACACCACAATACAAAAACCCCATTCCACACCCTGGCCTGACCCAATACATGAAGATAAATACAAAATTCTTCGACCAGGGCGTGACACACTATCTAATCATGGTATGGGGTTATTCACTATCTAATCATGGCATGAGGTTATTTACTATCTAATCATGGGGTTGTTCACTATCTAATCATGGAATGAGGTTATTCACTATCTAAACATGGGGTTATTCACTATCTAATCATGGCATGGGGTTATTCACTATCTAATCATGGCATGGGGTTATTCACTATCTAAACATGGGGTTATTCACTATCTAATCATGGCATGGGGTTATTCACTATCTAAACATGGGGTTATTCACCTTCTAATCATGGCATGGGGTTATTCACTATCTAATCATGGCATGGGGTTATTCACTATCTAATCATGGCATGGGTCATTCACTAGTTAAACTTAGCATTGGGGTTGTTCACTATCTAATCATGGCATGGGGTTATTCACTATCTAAACATGGCATGGGGTTATTCACTATCTAATCATGGCATGGGGTTATTCACTATCTAATCATGGCATGGGTCATTCACTAGTTAAACTTAGCATTGGGGTTGTTCACTATCTAATCATGGCATGGGGTTATTCACTATCTAAACATGGCATGGGGTTATTCACTATCTAAACATGGCATGGGGTTGTTCACTATCTAATCATGGCATGGGGTTATTCACTATCTAAACATGGCATGGGGTTATTCACTATCTAATCATGGCATGGGGTTATTCACTATCTAAACATGGCATGGGGTTATTCACTATCTAAACATGGCATGGGGTTGTTCACTATCTAATCATGGCATGGGGTTATTCACTATCTAATCATGGCATGGGGTCATTCACTATCTAAACATGGGGTTATTCACTATCTAAACATGGCATGAGGTTATTCACTATCTAATCATGGCATGGGGTTATTCACTATCTAATCATGGCATGGGGTTATTCACTATCTAATCATGGCATGGGGTTATTCACTATCTAAACATGGCATGAGGTTATTCACTATCTAATCATGGCATGGGGTTATTCACTATCTAATCATGGCATGGGGTTATTCACTATCTAACTATCATAAGGGAGGTTTCTGAGTCAAAGGTGAACAAGGTGATTAGCTCACTAAAGAACTCTAAAGCCAAAGATGTGTTTGGGATGGACTCTACCTTTCTTAAAAACTACAAAGGGTCACTCATTGGCCCCATTACTAAGGTCACCAACACATCTATTGGTCTCGGTGTGTTTCCAAGGGTATGGAAGTCGGCCATAATAACGGCCATCTTTAAATCAGGCGACCCTGCTGATGTGAGTAACTACAGGCCCATTAGTATACTACCTGTGGTGTCAAAGGTTGTTGAAAAGTGTGTAGCAGAACAACTGATTGCCCACCTCAACAACAGCCCCTTCACATTACACTCCATGCAGTTTGGCTTCAGAGCGAAACACTCCACAGAAACGGCCAACTGCTTTCTTCTGGAAAATGTGAAGTCCAAGATGGACAAAGGGGGTGCTGTTGGGGCTGTGTTTCTGGACCTAAGGAAGGCTTTTGATACTGTTAACCATGAGATTCTCATCACAAAATTGTCCAAGTTCAACTTTTCCCCTGATGCCTTGAGATGGATGAAATCATACCTTGAAGGCAGAACTCTGTGTGTCAGAGTGAGCAATGAGCTGTCGCCCACTCGTAGCTATGATGTGGGCGTGCCCCAAGGGTCAATACTGGGGCCCCTCCTGTTCAGCTTGTACATTAATGATCTGCCTTCTGTCTGTACTGGGTCTGAAGTTCAAATGTATGCAGATGATACAGTGATATATGTGCATGCAAAGAGCAAACAACAAGCTGCACAAGAACTCACTACTGTAATGGTCCAGGTTACAAAGTGGCTCAGTGACTCGTGTTTGCATCTCAATGTGAAAAAAACTGTTTGCATGTTCTTCACAAAGAGGGCAACAGATGCTACTGAGCCAGATGTCTATGTGTCAGGGGAGAAGCTCCAGGTGGTATCCGATTTTAAGTACCTTGGCATCATACTTGATTCCAACCTCTCTTTTAAAAAGCATGTGAAAAAGGTAATCCAAATAACCAAATTCAACCTAGCTAATTTCAGATTTATACGAAATTGTTTGACTACAGAGGTAGCAAAACTGTACTTCAATTCTATGATACTCCCCCACTTAACATACTGCTTGACTAGTTGGGCCCAAGCTTGCTGTACAACATTAAAACCTATTCAGTCTGTCTACAAACAGGCTCTCAAAGTGCTTGATAGGAAGCCCAATAGCCATCATCATTGTCACATCCTTAGAAAGCATGAGCTCTTTAGTTGGGAAAATCTTGTGCAATACACCGACGCATGTCTTGTATTCAAGATCCTAAATGGCCTGGCTCCCCCTCCACTCAATATTTTTGTTAAACAGAAAACCCAGACATATGGCAGCAGATCCACAAGGTCTGCCATGAGAGGTGACTGTATAGTTCCCCTAAGGAAAAGCACCTTTAGTAAATCTGCATTCTCTGTGAGAGCTTCCCATGTCTGGAATACACTGCCACCAGACACACATAACTGCACCACATATCACACTTTCACAAAATGCTTGAAGACCTGGCTAAAGGTCAATCAGATTTGTGAACATGGTCCCTAGCTGTGTGTTGCCGCTTTCCATGTTGTCTGTTGTCTGTAGCTTGTGAGGTGTGGAAACACTTTGTTGCTTTTATGAATTTTGTTTTGCTGCATTTTCTTCTATGTTGTTCTGTCTGTATGCTATGTCTTGCTTGTCCTATGTTGCTATGTCTTGCTTGTTCTATGGTGCTATTGTCTATATTGTAATTGTTTTTAATAACCTGCCCAGGGAATGCGGTTGAAAATTAGCCCGCTGGCTAAAACCGGCACTTTTACTGAAACGTTGATTAATGTGCACTGTCCCTGTAAAAATAAACTAAACTAAACTAAACCATGGCATGGGGTTATTCACTATCTAATCATGGGGTTATTCACTATCTAATCATGGGGTTATTCACTATCTAATCATGGCATGGGGTTATTCACTATCTAATCATGGCATGGGGTTATTCACTATCTAATCCTCCTCTCCACCCTCTCCGAGTTGGGCATCTCCGGCGCGGCCCACGCTTGGATTGCGTCCTACCTGACAGGTCGCTCCTACCAGGTGGCGTGGCGAGAATCTGTCTCCTCACCACGCGCTCTCACCACTGGTGTCCCCCAGGGCTCTGTTCTAGGCCCTCTCCTATTCTCGCTATACACCAAGTCACTTGGCTCTGTCATAACCTCACATGGTCTCTCCTATCATTGCTATGCAGACGACACACAATTAATCTTCTCCTTTCCCCCTTCTGATGACCAGGTGGCGAATCGCATCTCGGCATGTCTGGCAGACATATCAGTGTGGATGATGGATCACCACCTCAAGCTGAACCTCGGCAAGACGGAGCTGCTCTTCCTCCCGGGGAAGGACTGCCCATTCCATGATCTCGCCATCACGGTTGACAACTCCATTGTGTCCTCCTCCCAGAGCGCTAAGAACCTTGGCGTGATCCTGGACAACACCCTGTCGTTCTTAACTAACATCAAGGCGGTGGCCCGTTCCTGTAGGTTCATGCTCTACAACATCCGCAGAGTACGACCCTGCCTCACACAGGAAGCGGCGCAGGTCCTAATCCAGGCACTTGTCATCTCCCGTCTGGATTACTGCAACTCGCTGTTGGCTGGGCTCCCTGCCTGTGCCATTAAACCCCTACAACTCATCCAGAACGCCGCAGCCCGTCTGGTGTTCAACCTACAACAGTGCTCTCACGTCACCCCGCTCCTCCGCTCTCTCCACTGGCTTCCAGTTGAAGCTCGCATCCGCTACAAGACCATGGTGCTTGCCTACGGAGCTGTGAGGAGAACGGCACCTGAGTACCTCCAGGCTCTGATCAGGCTCTACACCCAAACAAGGGCACTGCGTTCATCCACCTCTGGCCTGCTCGCCTCCCTACCACTGAGGAAGTACAGTTCCCGCTCAGCCCAGTCAAAACTGTTCGCTGCTCTGGCCCCCCAATGTTGGAACAAACTCCCTCACGACGCCAGGACAGCGGAGTCAATCACCACCTTCCGGAGACACCTGAAACCCCACCTCTTTAAGGAATACCTAGGATAGGATAAGTAATCCTTCTCACCCCCCCCCTTTAAGATTTAGATGCACTATTGTAAAGTGACTATTCCACTGGATGTCATAAGGTGAATGCACCAATTTGTAAGTCGCTCTGGATAAGAGCGTCTGCTAAATGACTTAAATGTAAATGTAAATGTAAATGCATCATGGGGTTGTTCACTATCTAATCATGGGGTTATTCACTATCTAATCATGGGGTTATTCAATATCTAATCATGGCATGGGGTTATTCACTATCTAATCATGGTATGGGGTTATTCACTATCTAATCATGGGGTTATTCACTATCTAATCATGGGGTTATTCACTATCTAATCACGGCATGGGGTTATTCACTATCTAATCATGGCATGGGGTTATTCGCTATCTAATCATGGCATGAGGTTATTCACTATCTACTTATGGCATGGGGTTATTCACTATCTAATCATGGGGTTATTCACTATCTAATTATGGCATAGGGTTATTCACTATCTAAACATGGGGTTATTCACTATCTAATCATGGCATGGGGTTATTCACTATCTAATCATGGCATGGGGTTATTCACTTTCTAATCATGGCATGGGGTTATTCACTATCTCATCATGGCATGGGGTTATTCACTATGTAATCATGGCATGGGGTTATTCACTATCTAATTATGGCATGGGGTTATTCACTATCTAACCATGGGGTTATTCACTATCTAATCATGGGGTTATTCACTATCTAATCATTGAATGGGGTTATTCACTATCTAATCATGGGGTTATTCACTATGTAATCATGGCATCATGGGGTTGTTCACTATCTAATCATGGGGTTATTCAATATCTAATCATGGGGTTATTCACTATCTAATCATGGCATCATGGGGTTGTTCACTATCTAATCATGGGGTTATTCATGGCATGGGGTTATTCACTATCTAATCATGGCATGGGGTTATTCACTATCTAAACATGGGGTTATTCACTATCTAATCATGGGGTTATTCACTATCTAATCATGGGGTTATTCACTATCTAATCATGGCATCATGGGGTTGTTCACTATCTAATCATGGGGTTATTCACTATCTAATCATGGGGTTATTCACTATCTAATCATGGGGTTATTCACTATCTAATCATGGGGTTATTCACTATCTAATCATGGCATCATGGGGTTGTTCACTATCTACTACATCCCTACTTCCGGGTTGGAGCGAGCGGTCGCATCCGCATTTCGCTCCGCAGGTAGTATAACTTTTTAATTACATTTCATTACATTTCATTATAGTACAACAGTTTGATTTGTCTAATCTTAGCAATTTCTTCTTAGCTAGCTACATAGCCGTCTTTGTATCAAAGATAATTGCGTAATTATCGTATTTCGTCGTCCTAACAAAGTCTTCACTGCTCAGCCCAGCAGCTAGCCAGCTAGCAAACGTCCACCGATTAGCAGCACTGTAGAAACTATTACACTCAACTGAACGACTTGATTAGTGTAGTGTTAGCTAGCTACATAGCTGTCTTTGCTTTCTTCGTATCCAAGATAATTGTGTAGTTTAGAGTGTGTAGTCTTAGAGTGATTATCTTAATTTACCGAGGTTAGCTAGCCAGCTATTTGTCGTCCTTAACGTAGGAGACACTGCTAGCTAGCCAACAGCTAGCCAACGTCTTCCGAATAGAACTCAACAACCCGGTCGCATTCCGCTTCGCTCCACAGGTAGTATCACATTTTCATTTCATTTCATTACAGTACAACGGTTTGATTTGTTTGATCGTAGCTAGCTACATAGCTAGCTACATAGCCGTCTTTGTATCAAAGATAATTGTGTAGTCTAGAGCGATTTTCTAGGTTAGCTAGCCAGCTATTGTCGTTCTTTTAACGCAACGTAACGTAATCAACACTGCTAGCTAGCCAGCTAGCCCCCGAATAGCAGCACTGTAGAAACTATTACACTCAACGGAACGACTTGATTAGTGTAGTGTCAACAACGCAGCCACTGCCAGCTAGCCTACAAAGTCAACAATGCAGCCACTGCCAGCTAGCCTACTTCAGCAGTACTGTATCATTTTAATCATTTTAGTCAATAAGATTCTTGCTACGTAAGCTTAACTTTCTGAACAGTCCACTTGTCATTCCAATCTCCTTTGCATTAGCGTAGCCTCTTCTGTAGCCTGTCAACTATGTGTCTGTCTATCCCTGTTCTCTCCTCTCTCTCACCCTAATCTGGTGGTCCCAGCGCGCACGACCCACGTGGAGTTCCAGGTCTCCGGTAGCCTCTGGAACTGCCGATCTGCGGCCAACAAGGCAGAGTTCATCTCAGCCTATGCCTCCCTCCAGTCCCTCAATCTTGGCACTGATGGAAACATGGATCACCACAGATAACACTGCCACTCCTACTGCTCTCTCTTCGTCCGCCCACGTGTTCTCGCACACCCCGAGAGCTTCTGGTCAGCGGGGTGGTGGCACCGGGATCCTCATCTCTCCCAAGTGGTCATTCTCTCTTTCTCCCCTTACCCATCTGTCTATCGCCTCCTTTGAATTCCATGCTGTCACAGTTACCAGCCATTTCAAGCTTAACATCCTTATCATTTATCGCCCTCCAGGTTCCCTCGGAGAGTTCATCAATGAGCTTGATGCCTTGATAAGCTCCTTTCCTGAGGACGGCTCACCTCTCACAGTTCTGGGCGACTTTAACCTCCCCACGTCTACCTTTGACTCATTCCTCTCTGCCTCCTTCTTTCCACTCCTCTCCTCTTTTGACCTCACCCTCTCACCTTCCCCCCTACTCACAAGGCAGGCAATACGCTCAACCTCATCTTTACTAGATGCTGTTCTTCCACTAACCTCATTGCAACTCCCCTCCAAGTCTCCGACCACTACCTTGTATCCTTTTCCCTCTCACTCTCATCCAACACTTCCCACACTGCCCCTACCCGGATGGTATCGCGCCGTCCCAACCTTCGCTCTCTCTCCCCCACTACTCTCTCCTCTTCCATCCTATCATCTCTTCCCTCTGCTCAAACCTTCTCCAACCTATCTCCTGATTCTGCCTCCTCAGCCGAGCGGAAATGGAGGAAAACTCGCCTCCCTGCGGACCTGGCATCCTTTCGCTCCCTCCTCTCTACATTTTCCTCTTCTGTCTCTGCTGCTAAAGCCACTTTCTACCACTCTAAATTCCAAGCTTCTGCCTCTAACCCTAGGAAGCTCTTTGCCACCTTCTCCTCCCTCCTGAATCCCCCCCCTCCTCCCTCTCTGCAGATGACTTCGTCAACCATTTTGAAAAGAAGGTCGACGACATCCGATCCTCGTTTGCTAAGTCAAACGACACCGCAGGTTCTGCTCACACTGCCCTACCCTGTGCTCTGACCTCTTTCTCCCCTCTCTCTCCAGATGAAATCTTGCGTCTTGTGACGGCCGGCCGCCCAACAACCTGCCCGCTTGACCCTATCCCCTCCTCTCTTCTCCAGACAATTTCCGGAGACCTTCTCCCTTACCTCACCTCGCTCGAGGTGGCATCATGGGGTTGTTCACTATCTAATCATGGGGTTATTCACTATCTAATCATGGAGTTATTCATTATCTAATCATGGCATCATGGGGGTATTCACTATCTAATCATGGCATGGGGTTATTCACTATCTAATCATGGCATGGGGTTATTCACTATCTAATCATGGGGTTATTCACTATCTAATCATGGGGTTATTCACTATCTAATCATCTAATCATGGCATCATGGGGTTGTTCACTATCTAATCATGGGGTTATTCACTATCTAATCATGGGGTTATTCACTATCTAATCATGGGGTTATTCACTATCTAATCATGGCATCATGGGGGTATTCTCTATCTAATCATGGCATGGTGTTATTCACTATCTAATCATGGCATGGGGTTATTCACTATCTAATCATGGAGTTATTCACTATCTAATCATGGCATTCGGTTATTCACTATCTAATCATGGGGTTATTCACTATCTAATCATGGCATCATGGGGTTGTTCACTATCTAATCATGGGGTTATTCACTATCTAATCATGGCATCATGGGGTTGTTCACTATCTAATCATGGGGTTATTCACTATCTAATCATGGGGTTATTCACTATCTAATCATGGCATGGGGTTATTCACTATCTAATCATGGTATGGGGTTATTCACTATCTAATCATGGCCTGGGGTTATTCACTATCTAATCATGGCATGGGGTTATTCACTATCTAAACATGGGGTTATTCACTATCTAATCATGGCATCATGGGGTTGTTCACTATCTAATCATGGGGTTATTCACTATCTAATCATGGAGTTATTCATTATCTAATCATGGCATCATGGGGGTATTCACTATCTAATCATGGCATGGGGTTATTCACTATCTAATCATGGCATGGGGTTATTCACTATCTAATCATGGGGTTATTCACTATCTAATCATGGGGTTATTCACTATCTAATCATGGCATCATGGGGTTGTTCACTATCTAATCATGGGGTTATTCACTATCTAATCATGGGGTTATTCACTATCTAATCATGGCATCATGGGGGTATTCACTATCTAATCATGGCATCATGGGGGTATTCTCTATCTAATCATGGCATGGTGTTATTCACTATCTAATCATGGCATGGGGTTATTCACTATCTAATCATTGGGTTATTCACTATCTAATCATGGGGTTATTCACTATCTAATCATGGCATCGTGGGGTTATTCAATGACAGGCATGTATTTGTTTAAAATCTATCACTTGATGGTGTCCTTTCAGAGGGACAAATAATTATGTTGTTTTGCAAAATGTTGTGTATCTGCCTCACTCTCAGATAAATGAGTAGTCTTGCTAGGTTTACACAGTCAAATGCAACAAATAACTACTTTTTTTCAAATAAAGAACTGTACAAACGATACAATTGTGATAACAGTACAGTAATATGAGATATGTATGTAAAACATTTACATTTGACATGTCAGTCATTTAGCAGATGCTCTTATCCAGAGTGACTCACAGTTACTGTTTCCGTCTTTAGATAGCTAGAGGAGACAACCACATTTCACAGTCAACTATGATACAGACATCACATTCCAGCTGAACAATATTGTGTTTTGCAGCAACAACAAAAATACTACACATCTAAAATCTATCAATAATAGTAATATTTTAAATGCACATGAGGGTACACACAAGCAATCTGAAAAAACACAAATGTGAAAAATGGTTGGATATATAGCTTTGGAAATTAACTCTTCACAGTGACACAGCTTAAAATGACCCGCCTCCTGCATCGTCAGTTATTTATTTATTATTTGAATAAAACATCCTTCATGTAAAGGTAAGAACACAGTCACTGACATTCTGTCTTGGAGAAGAAGAGTATCTCACATGCTAAACAAGATCTCTCTTTTATTCTCATCCTCTCTGCCTGTCGTTTTTCCTTCTCCAGGACATTAAAGAAAATGTCAAACTTTTCAAAAAGAGTCCCTTTGAAGTTGTGAGTGTTCTGGTTGGAGGGGAGGGAGAGAGGGATAGATAGAGGATAAAGTGTTGCTGTTTTTGTGGTCAAAGAGCAGAAGCAGTGGCTGGAGAGGGAGATTAGCAGTAACAGCAGAATGATCAACTCTGTATCAGGCTAGCCTGTACCCTCTGACATCCCATCTCTCTCAGAATGGTTTCATTCTTATTAAACTACTGAGAGAGGGAGGGGGACAGAGAGCAAGATGGAGGTAGACAGAGAGAGTGAGATAGGGACTGAAGGAGACAGAGAGAGGGAAGAGATTTGCAAGAGAGATAGAGTGAAAGAGTGACTGGGAGGAGAGATGCAGGGAGGGTGGGGAGGATGTATGGTGGAGGGGAGGGTGGTGGAGGGGAGGGTGGTGCAGGAGAGGGTGGTGCAGGAGAGGGTGGTGCAGGAGAGGGTGATGGAGGGGAGGGTGGTGGAGGATGTATGGTGGAGGAGAGGGTGGTGGAGGGGAGGATGGGGAGGATGTATGGTGGAGGGAAGGGTGGGGAGGATGTATGGTGGAGGGGAGGGTGGGGAGGATGTATGGTGCAGGAGAGGGTGGTGGAGGGGAGGGTGGGGAGGATGTATGGTGCAGGAGAGGGTGGTGGAGGAGAGGGTGATGGAGGGGAGGGTGGTGGAGGATGTATGGTGGAGGTGAGGGTGGTGGAGGGGAGGGTTGGCAGGATGTATGGTGCAGGAGAGGGTGGTGCAGGAGAGGGTGATGGAGGGGAGGGTGGTGGAGGATGTATGGTGGAGGAGAGGGTGGTGGAGGGGAGGGTTGGCAGGATGTATGGTGCAGGAGAGGGTGGTGGAGGGGAGGATGGGGAGGATGTATGGTGGAGGGAAGGGTGGGGAGGCTGTATGGTAGAGGGGAGGGTGGGGAGGATGTATGGTGCAGGAGAGGGTGGTGGAAGGGAGGGTGGGGAGGATGTATGGTGCAGGAGAGGGTGGTGGAGGGGAGGGTGGGGAGGATGTGTGGTGGAGGGGAGGTTGGGGAGGATGTATGGTGCAGGAGAGGGTGGTGGAGGGGAGGGTGGGGAGGATGTGTGGTGGAGGGGAGGTTGGGGAGGATGTATGGTGCAGGAGAGGGTGGTGGAGGGGAGGGTGGGTGGGGAGGATGTATGGTGGAGGGGAGGGTGGGGAGGATGTATGGTGCAGGAGAGGGTGGTGGAGGGGAGGGTTGGCAGGATGTATGGTGCAGGAGAGGGTGGTGGAGGGAGGGTGGGGAGGATGTATGGTGGAGGGTAGGGTGGGGAGGATGTATGGTGGAGGGGAGGGTGGGGAGGATGTATGGTGGAGGGGAGGGTGGGGAAGATGTATTGTGGAGGGGAGGGTGGGGAGGATGTATGGTGCAGGAGAGGGTGGTGGAGGGAGGGTGGGGAGGATGTATGGTGGAGGGGAGGGTGGGGAGGATGTATGGTGGAGGAGAGGGTGGTGGAGGGAGGGTTGGCAGGATGTATGGTGTAGGAGAGGGTGGTGGAGGGGAGGGTGGTGGAGGGGGAGGGTGGGGAGGATGTATGGTGGAGGGAGGGGTGGGGAGGATGTATGGTGGAGGGGAGGGTGGGGAGGATGTATTGTGGAGGGGAGGGTGGGGAGGATGTATTGTGGAGGGGAGGGTGGGGAGGATGTATTGTGGAGGGGAGGGTGGGGAGGATGTATTGTGGAGGGGAGGGTGGGGAGGATGTATTGTGGAGGGGAGGGTGGGGAGGATGTATGGTGGAGGGGAGGGTGGGGAGGATGTATGGTGCAGGAGAGGGTGGTGGAGGGGAGGGTGGGGAGGATGTATTGTGGAGGGGAGGATGGGGAGGATGTATGGTGGAGGGGAGGGTGGGGAGGATGTATGGTGGAGGGGAGGGTGGGGAAGATGTATTGTGGAGGGGAGGGTGGGGAGGATGTATGGTGGAGGGGAGGGTTGGCAGGATGTATGGTGCAGGAGAGGGTGGTGGAGGGAGGGTGGGGAGGATGTATGGTGGAGGGTAGGGTGGGGAGGATGTATGGTGGAGGGGAGGGTGGGGAGGATGTATGGTGCAGGAGAGGGTGGGGAGGATGTATGGTGGAGGGGAGGGTGGGGAGGATTTATGGTGGAGGGGAGGGTGGGGAGGATGTATGGTGCAGGAGAGGGTGGTGGAGGGGAGGGTTGGCAGGATGTATGGTGTAGGAGAGGGTGGTGGAGGGGAGGGTGGTGGAGGAGAGGGTGGGGAGGATGTATGGTGGAGGGGAGGGTGGGTAGGATGTATGGTGCAGGAGAGGGTGGGGAGGATGTATGGTGGAGGGGAGGGTTGGCAGGATGTATGGTGCAGGAGAGGGTGGTGGAGGGAGGGTGGGGAGGATGTATGGTGCAGGAGAGGGTGGTGGAGGGGAGGGTGGGGAGGATGTATTGTGGAGGGGAGGATGGGGAGGATGTATGGTGGAGGGGAGGGTGGGGAGGATGTATGGTGGAGGGGAGGGTGGGGAAGATGTATTGTGGAGGGGAGGGTGGGGAGGATGTATGGTGGAGGGGAGGGTTGGCAGGATGTATGGTGCAGGAGAGGGTGGTGGAGGGAGGGTGGGGAGGATGTATGGTGGAGGGTAGGGTGGGGAGGATGTATGGTGGAGGGGAGGGTGGGGAGGATGTATGGTGCAGGAGAGGGTGGGGAGGATGTATGGTGGAGGGGAGGGTGGGGAGGATTTATGGTGGAGGGGAGGGTGGGGAGGATGTATGGTGCAGGAGAGGGTGGTGGAGGGGAGGGTTGGCAGGATGTATGGTGTAGGAGAGGGTGGTGGAGGGGAGGGTGGTGGAGGGGAGGGTGGGGAGGATGTATGGTGGAGGGGAGGGTGGGGAGGATGTATGGTGGAGGGGAGGGTGGGGAGGATGTATTGTGGAGGGGAGAGTGGGGAGGATGTATTGTGGAGGGGAGGGTGGGGAGGATGTATTGTGGACGGGAGGGTGGGGAGGATGTATTGTGGAGGGGAGGGTGGGGAGGATGTATGGTGGGGGGAGGGTGGGGAGGATGTATGGTGCAGGAGAGGGTGGTGGAGGGGAGGGTGGGGAGGATGTATTGTGGAGGGGAGGATGGGGAGGATGTATGGTGGAGGGGAGGGTGGGGAGGATGTATGGTGGAGGGGAGGGTGGGGAAGATGTATTGTGGAGGGGAGGGTGGGGAGGATGTATGGTGGAGGGGAGGGTTGGCAGGATGTATGGTGCAGGAGAGGGTGGTGGAGGGAGGGTGGGGAGGATGTATGGTGCAGGAGAGGGTGGTGGAGGGGAGGGTGGGGAGGATGTATTGTGGAGGGGAGGATGGGGAGGATGTATGGTGGAGGGGAGGGTGGGGAGGATGTATGGTGGAGGGGAGGGTGGGGAAGATGTATTGTGGAGGGGAGGGTGGGGAGGATGTATGGTGGAGGGGAGGGTTGGCAGGATGTATGGTGCAGGAGAGGGTGGTGGAGGGAGGGTGGGGAGGATGTATGGTGGAGGGGAGGGTGGGGAGGATGTATGGTGGAGGGGAGGGTGGGGAGGATGTATGGTGCAGGAGAGGGTGGGGAGGATGTATGGTGGAGGGGAGGGTGGGGAGGATTTATGGTGGAGGGGAGGGTGGGGAGGATGTATGGTGCAGGAGAGGGTGGTGGAGGGGAGGGTTGGCAGGATGTATGGTGTAGGAGAGGGTGGTGGAGGGGAGGGTGGTGGAGGAGAGGGTGGGGAGGATGTATGGTGGAGGGAGGGGTGGGTAGGATGTATGGTGCAGGAGAGGGTGGTGGAGGGGAGGGTGGGGAGGATTTATTGTGGAGGGGAGGGTGGGGAGGATGTATTGTGGAGGGGAGGGTGGGGAGGATGTATGGTGGAGGGGAGGGTGGGGAGGATGTATTGTGGAGGGGAGGGTGGGGAGGATGTATGGTGGAGGGGAGGGTGGGGAGGATGTATGGTGCAGGAGAGGGTGGTGGAGGGAGGGTGGGGAGGATGTATTGTGGAGGGGAGGGTGGGGAGGATGTATGGTGGAGGGGAGGGTGGGGAGGATGTATGGTGCAGGAGAGGGTGGTGGAGGATGTATGGTGCAGGAGAGGGTGGTGGAGGGGAGGGTGGTGGAGGATGTATGGTGGAGGGGAGGGTGGGGAGGATGTATGGTGGAGGAGAGGGTGGGGAGAATGTATGGTGGAGGGGAGGGTGGTGGAGGGGAGGGTGGTGGAGGATGTATGATGGAGGGGAGGGTGGGGAGGATGTATGGTGGAGGAGAGGGTGGTGGAGGGGAGGGTGGGGAGGGAGGGTGGTGGAGGGGAGGGTGGGGGGATGTATGGTGGAGGGGAGGGTGGGGAGGGAGGGGAGGGAGGGGAGGGGAGGGTGGGGTGGGGAGGAGAGGAGAGGGTGGTGGAGGAGAGGGTGGTGGAGGGGAGGATGGTGGAGGAGAGGGTGGGGAGGGTGGGGAGGGAGGGGAGGGTGGGGTGGTGGAGGAGAGGGTGGTGGAGGCGAGGGTGGTGGAGGAGAGGAAGGGGAGGGTGGGGAGAGAGGAGAGGGTGATTGAGGTGAGGGTGGTGGAGGAGAGGGAGGGGAGGGTGGGGAGAGAGGGGAGGGTGGGGAGAGAGGGGAGGGTGGTGGAGGTGAGGGTGGTGGAGGAGAGGGAGGGGAGGGTGGGGAGAGAGGAGAGGGTGGTGGAGGTGAGGGTGGTGGAGGAGAGGGAGGGGAGGGTGGGGAGAGAGAAGAGGGTGGTGGACGTGAGGGTGGTGGAGGAGAGGGAGAGGAGGGTGGGGAGAGAGGAGAGGGTGGTGGAGGTGAGGGTGGTGGAGGAGAGGGAGGGGAGGGTGGGGAGAGAGGAGAGGGAGGGGAGGGTGGGGAGAGATGCAGGGAGAGGAGGCTGCTGCTGCAACTATGGGCTCATCCTGTGACTCAGCATATTCCACAAAACAACAACTGTTCTGTTCACCTGGTGGTGATAGAGAGGCTTAATGTCACACCTCAGTTACTAGAGCAAACACAATCCTATATGTACTGCATACCTGTCCGGATGTAGTCACTGTATACTCTTCTTGTCTTGATACAGTACCCAACAGTCATTTTGTATAGTTCTTGTTCAGTTCAACACAGTAGCTACAATTGATCTGGTTCCTCTCCCAGTAAATTATCTGATCTAATAATTACTAGTGTCTCTGTGATTCTGTTACCGTGGTAACGTAAATTAAATAATTGTGTGCAGGCACTGTTCAGTTACTATTGTTTGTTATTTATTGTTATCATTTACAATAACACCCTATGGACTGCTTTCTCAAAATAAATCACGCAGTGAATACATGTACACTGTACTGCTCTGTAACTTTCTGTAGTAGAAACTGCTCAAGTGCATCATTGTGGCACATGTATTTGTATGTGTAAATAAAACCAAATGTATTGTAAGGGATTGTGTTGCACAGTATAGCGAAGGTGCATCAACCTCACGCAAACTTAATGAGGCCAGAAGAAGGAACGTCTCTCAGCCTCAGTGTCACCGCAGAGAGTGATAATCAACCTGATAATTGAGGTATTGATAGATCTGATAATTTATGTATTGATAGATTTGGGCCATGTCGTGACATTGATAAATGTGAGACTGAAGGTCTTGTATCCAATGGCAAGGATGGCTGTCAGGGAGAATATTGACTTGCTATTGAAATGAATCTCTACACCCCACAGGCCTTTCTCTCCACATCACATCACAGCTACACTACTACAACCTCTGGATGGGAGAGGAGGAGAAGGATTAAAGAGTGACAGAGAGTATGTGGTAGATATTTAAAGAGAGGGATAGGGAGAGGCTGAGACAAAATAAATAGAGGAGGGAGAGCGAGAGAAAGACAGAGAGAGAGAGAAACAAAGAGAGAGAGAGAAAACGTGAGAGAGAGAAAGAGAGAGAGAGAGAGAGAGAGAGAGAGAGAGAGAGAGAGAGAGAGAGAGAGAGAGAGAGAGAGAGAGAGAGAGAGAGAGAGGAAATGTGAGAGAGAGAAAGAGAGAGAGAGAGAGAGAGAGAGAGAGAGAGAGAGAGAGAGATGCAGAGAAAGTAGGGTTTAAAGGTTCAGAGATGCCATTCTGTGTGCGTGGACAGCCGTGTAGTGCAGGATGGCAGAACGGAGCTGAATGCTGTAATTCTTCGGTGCACTGGACCAAAACAGAACGTCCCTTCTGGCTAACTCACAGGAAGTGGCATGTTATTGCCAACTGAACACAAATGTGTGTATTCTTAGTCTCCATATGTGCATGTGTGTATGGGTGTGTACTGTGAGTGTGTGTTTACTTGAGCATTTGCATCAGGGGATAAAACATTGGAACAGCTGAGATCCTCTTGCTGCATGACTTCATTTTGATATGCCCCATGAGCAGATGCAATGAGTTCTCTAACAAAATTGAAAAAATGATTTCTATTGAACGTATGAGGATGATTAGGACGTCTAGATAAAGCTGGTGACTGCTGAGTAGGGGTAGAGGGACGTTATATTGTTTTAAAAACCCTGTGAGAGAGTGCAGTCAGTGTGCCATTGGATCACCTCCATTTTTAGATTGACATTTTAGTCATGTAGCAGATGCTTTTATCCAGAGCGACTTACAGTTAGTGCATTCATCTCAAGATAGTTAGATGGGACAACCACATATCACAGTCATAGTAAGTACATTTTCCTCAATGAAGCAGCTATCAGAGGCAGAGACAGAAAGGAAGGGATATTGTGCAAGTGTTGGTTCAGGAATAACTGTTATTATTATTTATTATTTTTATGTGTGTGTTCCCCTCGACTAACCTTGCAGTGCTCTTCGGGGGATGCTTCATGCTCTGTGTTGGCCAGTACTCTTCAGGGGATGCTTCATGCTCTGTGTTGGCCAGTACTCTTCAGGGGATGCTTCATGCTCTGTATTGGCCAGTGCTCTTCGGGGGATGCTTTATGCTCTGTGTTGGCCAGTGCTCCTCGGGGTATGCTTCATGCTCTGTGTTGTCCAGTGCTCCTCGGGGGATGCTTCATGCTCTGTGTTGGCCAGTACTCTTCAGGGGATGCTTCAAGCTCTGTGTTGTCCAGTGCTCCTTGTGGAATGCCTCATGCTCTGTGTTGTCCAGTGCTCCTCGTGGAATGCTTCATGCTCTGTGTTGTCCAGTGCTCCTCGTGGAATGCTTCATGCTCTGTGTTGGCCAGTGCTCCTCGGGGGATGCTTCATGCTCTGTGTTGGCCAGTGCTCTTCGGGGGATGCTTCATGCTCTGTATTGTCCTGTTTCTGGGTTATGGAGGTCAGCGTTCTGGTCAGTCAATCAACTCTGCCATAACCACCATCTCCAGGTCCATTACTGATGGTTGGTAATGTAGTAGTCTCTCCAGGTCCATTACTGATGGTTGGTAATGTAGTAGTCTCTCCAGGTCCATTACTGATGGTTGGTGATGTAGTAGTCTCTCCGGGTCCATTACTGATGGTTGGTAATGTAGTAGTCTCTCCTGGTCCATTACTGATGGTTGGTAATGTAGTAGTCTCTCCAGGTCCATTACTGGTGGTTTGTAATGTAGTAGTCTCTCCAGGTCCATTACTGATGGTTTGTAATGTAGTAGTCTCTCCAGGTCCATTACTGATGGTTGGTAATGTAGTAGTCTCTCCAGGTCCATTACTGATGGTTGGTAATGTAGTAGTCTCTACAGGTCCATTACTGATGGTTGGTAATGTAGTAGTCTCTCCAGGTCCATTACTGATGGTTGGTAATGTAGTAGTCTCTACAGGTCCATTACTGATGGTTGGTAATGTAGTAGTCTCTCCAGGTCCATTACTGATGGTTGGTAATGTAGTAGTCTCTCCAGGTCCATTACTGATGGTTTGTAATGTGGTTGTCTCTCTTCAGGTCTGGTGTGTGTGGGGGCTGTATTGAGTGTGTGTGTGTACATGTTGTGTGTGTGTGTGCATGCACATGTGAAATGCTGTTAACACCACTACGTGCACGAACATGTTTTATCTCCACAGATTGAACACGAGATTAGCTGCACCTGCACCTGCATGTTGCTATGGCAACAGGGCATCCTCTCTGCGTCACCTGCAACCATGTTTGGTTAGGTTTCCTTTTCCTTTTTTTCTAAAACAGTTCAACCGAGAGAGAAGCAACATACTTCTGTTCCTCTTTTCTCTAGTTTGTGACATAACATCGCATAGCATTATTGTCCTCGAGAATAGAGAATATAATCGAGTTTCTGTGTCTTTTATCCACACGGATGTAAACAAATGATCATTATGAAATAGTGATGAAAGAACGGACAATACTAATACAATAAGCAGCAACAGCTATGGAAAAGTCACCGTTCACAGAAGCTATTTAGCGACAGCTATTTTCTAGAAAGAGAGAGAGCGAAAGAGAGGGAGAGAGAGAGAAAGAGAGAAAGAGAGCGAGGGAAGGAGAGAGAGAGGAAGGGAAAGAAAAAGAAAAAGAGAGAGTGAGAGAGAGGAGAGAGAAAGAGAGTGAGGGAAGGAGAGAGAGTGAGAGTGAGAGTGAGAGAGAGAGAGAGAGAGAGAGAGAGAGAGAGGGAGGGAGGGAGGGAGGGAGGGAGGGAGGGAGGGAGGGAGGGAGGGAGGGAGGGAGGGAGGGAGAGTGAGTGAGTGAGAGAGAGTGAGAGAGTGTGAGAGAGAGGTGGGGCAGGGCAGAGAGTCTCCACTGCAGTGAAACAGTACCCCTGAACCCCAACCAGCCAACCAGCTCTATCGATTCAGTGTAGCAGAGGGGGGAGCGGGCACGGGTTGGCACATCCACGCTTCAGGCTCTGCAGCACTACACAGTTTGAGGAAAACACTCCACTCTCCCTCCCTTGCCAGAAAGAAACCTCCATTCCTCCTCACCTCAGCTACCTTTTCAGAGATTCTCTCTTTCTCTCTTTCACCAGGTCCTCATTCAATGTCTCTCAGTTTGTGGTCAACTTAAGTCACTAAATTAAGTCAAATGAAATCTAATTTTATTTGTCACGAACACAGTTTACAACAGGTATAAAAGGTGCAGTGAAATGCTTATGTGCTAGGTCCCTTAAAAAAAGAAGAGATAATTAGAAGAATCACTCAGCCTGTGTTCCACATGGCACCCTATTCTATAATGTGCTACTTTTGACCAGAGTCCAATGTTCCCTTTGGGATGCATTCATGGACCTTCTCTTGCCTGTCAGTTGGGTTGATGTGCTGTCGGTCAGACCATTCCCTACAGCAGCTCTCCTCTTCCGTGTGTCTTTACATAACAGCCCATTGCATTATACATAGAGTCATCAGATGCACTTCCTCATCCAGGATGACTTATATAACATTCATTTTTTGAGAATGTGTTTCCCTGTCGCAGTAGTTTGATTAAAGGTTCTTTACCCAAGGGTCCATCTGTTGTGTTTGCATATGAAATGAAACCCTAGTTTTCCACATAAGGCATTACTTTAGCCATAGGCCCTGGTCAAACGTAGAGCACCATGTGGGGAATAGGGGACCTTTTGGGACACCGTCTCTCATCAGGGAGAGGATTTGGCCAAGGAAGTTGTTGTTGTTGATGCTGTTGTTGATTTGGCCTGAGAATGAGACAGTTTGGGACGGGCGGGAGAGGCTGAAGGAGCTGCAGGAAAGAGCCATTTGCAGTTTAGAATGCATTATTTATTTATTCCATTTATTTACTATAGGAATATCAGCTGTCTCCCAGTCATCCAGAAATTACAACCATTTTGAACATTTCATTTTGTTATGTAACTCCTGTTTGTTCCAGCATTATTATTGTCTTTAGGTTAAGATTGATGTGCATCCTTTTGGATGGATTAGGCTTTGTGAGTCATAAGAGCCTCTGCATCTTACCAAACTATTTAGATTCAGAGTCATCATCAGAGAAACTCTTCGTCTTGCACCAAATAGTTACTTAAATGTCTGGACTTTTTTGCAACTGAAAATGCTGAATCATTGGTTCCGTAAGAATCAATCACTGCACAGATCTGAGGACAGAGGGCTATCCTCTAGTAACAGCCCTATAAGCAGTCAGCCAATCTGACGTGAAATATGACCTATCATTAATAATGTATACGAGTCGCATATCACAACCACAAAGCAAACATTCCTTTACTGTACAGCTCATTCCTATAGTGTGTAGTGTTTCTACAGTTGAGAACATTCCTTTACTATACAGCTCATTCCTATAGTGTGTAGTGTTTTACAGTTGAGAACATTCCTTTACTATTACAGCTCATTCCTATAGTGTGTAGTGTTTTTACAGTTGAGAACATTCCTTTACTGTACATCTCATTCCTATAGTGTGTAGTGTTTTACAGTTGAGAATATTCCTTTACTATTACAGCTCATTCCTATAGTGTGTAGTGTTTTACAGTTGATAACATTCCTTTACTATACACCTCATTCCTATAGTGTGTAGTGTTTTACAGTTGAGAACATTCCTTTACTGTACAGCTCATTCCTATAGTGTGTAGTGTTTTTACAGTTGAGAACATTCCTTCACTGTACAGCTCATTCCTATAGTGTGTAGTGTTTTTAGAGTTGAGAACATTCCTTAACTATACAGCTCATTCCTATAGTGTGTAGTGTTTTTACAGTTGAGAACATTCCTTTACTATACAGCTCATTCCTATAGTGTGTAGTGTTTTTACAGTTGAGAACATTCCTTTACTATACAGCTCATTCCTATAGTGTGTAGTGTTTTTACAGTTGAGAACTTTCCTTTACTATACAGCTCATTCCTATAGTGTGTAGTGATTTACAGTTGAGAATATTCCTTTA
Organism: Oncorhynchus gorbuscha; assembly: GCF_021184085.1. NCBI lineage: Eukaryota > Metazoa > Chordata > Actinopteri > Salmoniformes > Salmonidae > Oncorhynchus > Oncorhynchus gorbuscha. Next base: position 67,104,219 of record NC_060186.1, on the reverse strand, counting down.
CTATACAGCTCATTCCTATAGTGTGTAGTGTTTTACAGTTGAGAACATTCCTTTACTATACACCTCATTCCTATAGTGTGTAGTGTTTTTACAGTTGAGAACATTCCTTTACTGTACAGCTCATTCCTATAGTGTGTAGTGTTTTACAGTTGAGAACGTTCCTTTACTATACAGCTCATTCCTATAGTGTGTAGTGTTTTTACAGTTGAGAACATTCCTTTACTATACAGCTCATTCCTATAGTGTGTAGTGTTTTTAGAGTTGAGAACATTCCTTTACTGTACAGCTCATTCCTCTAGTGTGTAGTGTTTTTACAGTTGAGAACATTCCTTTACTACACAGCTCATTTCTATAGTGTGTAGTGTTTTACAGTTGAGAACATTCCTTTACTATACAGCTCATTCCTATAGTGTGTAGTGTTTTACAGTTGAGAACATTCCTTTACTACACAGCTCATTCCTATAGTGTGTAGTGTTTCTACAGTTGAGAACATTACTTTACTATACAGCTCATTCCTATAGTGTGTAGTGTTTTACAGTTGAGAACATTCCTTTACTATTACAGCTCATTCCTATAGTGTGTAGTGTTTTTACAGTTGAGAACATTCCTTAACTATACAGCTCATTCCTATAGTGTGTAGTGTTTTTACAGTTGAGAACATTCCTTTACTATACAGCTCATTCCTATAGTGTGTAGTGATTTACAGTTGAGAACATTCCTTTACTATACAGCTCATTCCTATAGTGTGTAGTGTTTTACAGTTGAGAACATTCCTTTACTACACAGCTCATTCCTATAGTGTGTAGTGTTTTACAGTTGAGAACATTCCTCTACTACACAGCTCATTCCTATAGTGTGCAGTGTTTTACAGTTGAGAACATCCCTTTACTACACAGCTCATTCCTATAGTGTGTAGTGTTTTACAGTTGAGAACATTCCTTTACTATACAGCTCATTCCTATAGTGTGTAGTGTTTTTACAGTTGAGAACATTCCTTTACTATACAGCTCATTCCTATAGTGTGTAGTGTTTTACAGTTGAGAACATTCCTTTACTATACAGCTCATTCCTATAGTGTGTAGTGTTTTACAGTTGAGAACATTCCTTTACTACACAGCTCATTCCTATAGTGTGTAGTGTTTTACAGTTGAGAACATTCCTTTACTATACACCTCATTCCTATAGTGTGTAGTGTTTTCCTCTATACTATAGTTGAGAATACAGAGAATGCATTTCAAATGGCACCCTATTGCTTATATAGTGTATTACTTTTGACCAAGGCCATAGTGCATTGATCAAAAGTGGTGCACAATGTAGGGAATAGGGTGCCATTTAGGAATCAGAGAGAGAAAGCAGAAGTAAAGGACCTTTATAGCTAACGTATGATCCCTGTAGAATGAGATCAATGGGTCAGCAGATAAATAATACAACAAGCTCTATTGGAGAACTTTTCACCTGGCATATTTATTGTTAGTTCAAGTGCATTCATTCAATAATAAGAGGAGAAGCATTATGACCCCTTGACCTTCTCAGACACTGAGTCATTTATGGATGACCTTCAACGTAATTAGGTGTTGGCTTTAATGCATCTTGTCAACTCTTTGACAAAAAAAAGTGGATCCTACTTGGTTGTTGCTAGTGGACTGATTGATAGGTTATTCCTGGCCGTCAATAGGCATGATGTGAGTGAGTGAGTGTGTGAGTGAGTGAGTGAGTGAGTGAGTGAGTGAGTGAGTGCTATGTTCTGCTCATGAGGAGGTGTAGTGAATGAGTACAGAACCTGGCCAGGCCAGAGCTGTCCCAGTGGGTGGTGGGAAGTGAAGGAATGCTGAGTAAGCATTGCATTGTGCTCCGAGTGCTCTGAAACACTGCAGTGCTGCGGGGAGCTCCAGACATTGATCTCAGACAGCAGCATAGTAGAGCCAAGGCAAGGCCCAGACAGGACTATTCATCAGAGAGAGAGCACACACCCAGACAGGACTGTTCATCAGAGAGAGAGCACACACCCAGACAGGACTGTTCATCAGAGAGAGAGAGAGAACACACCCAGACAGGACTGTTCATCAGAGAGAGAGCACACACCCAGACAGGACTGTTCATCAGAGAGAGGGAGAACACACCCAGACAGGACTGTTCATCAGAGAGAGAGAGAGAACACACCCAGACAGGACTGTTCATCAGAGAGAGAGCACACACCCAGACAGGACTGTTCATCAGAGAGAGAGCACACACCCAGACAGGACTGTTCATCAGAGAGAGGGAGAACATACCCAGACAGGACTGTTCATCAGAGAGAGAGAGAACACACCCAGACAGGACTGTTCATTAGAGAGAGAGCACACACCCAGACAGGACTGTTCATCAGAGAGAGAGCACACACCCAGACAGGACTGTTCGTCAGAGAGAGAGAGAGCACACCCAGACAGGACTGTTCATCAGAGAGAGAGCACACACCCAGACAGGACTGTTCGTCAGAGAGAGAGAGAGCACACCCAGACAGGACTGTTCATCAGAGAGAGAGCACACACCCAGACAGGACTGTTCATCAGAGAGAGAGCACACACCCAGACAGGACTGTTCGTCAGAGAGAGAGAGCACACCCAGACAGGACTGTTCATCAGAGAGAGAGCACACAACCAGACAGGACTGTTCATCAGAGAGAGAGCACACACCCAGACAGGACTGTTCGTCAGAGAGAGGGAGAACACACCCAGACAGGACTGTTCATCAGAGAGAGAGCACACACCCAGACAGGACTGTTCATCAGAGAGAGAGCACACACCCAGACAGGACTGTTCATCAGAGAGAGAGCACAAACCCAGACATGACTGTTCATCAGAGAGAGAGAGAGAGCACACACCCAGACAGGACTGTTCATCAGAGAGAGAGAGAACACACCCAGACAGGACTGTTCATCAGAGAGAGAGACAACACCCAGACAGGACTGTTCATCAGAGAGAGAGAACACACCCAGAAAGGACTGTTCATCAGAGAGAGAGCACACATCCAGACATGACTGTTCATCAGAGGGGGAACACACACCCAGACAGGACTGTTCATCAGAGAGAAAGACAACACCCAGACAGGACTGTTCATCAGAGAGAGAGAACACACCCAGAAAGGACTGTTCATCAGAGAGAGAGCACACATCCAGACATGACTGTTCATCAGAGGGGGAACACACACCCAGACAGGACTGTTCATCAGAGAGAGAGAACACACCCAGAAAGGACTGTTCATCAGAGAGAGAGAACACACCCAGACATGACTGTTCATCAGAGGGAGAACACACACTCAGACAGGACTGTTCATCAGAGGGGCAACACATACCCAGACAGGACTGTTCATCAGAGGGGGAACACACACCCAGACAGGACTGTTCATCAGAGGGGGAACACACACCCAGACAGGACTGTTCATCAGAGAGAGGGAGAACACACCCAGACAGGACTGTTCGTCAGAGGGGGAACACACACCCAGACAGGACTGTTCATCAGAGAGAGGGAGAACACACTCAGACAGGACTGTTCATCAGAGGGGGAACACACACCCAGACAGGACTGTTCATCAGAGAGAGAACACACACCCAGACAGGACTGTTCATCAGAGGGGGAACACACACCCAGACAGGACTGTTCATCAGAGGGGGAACACACACCCAGACAGGACTCTTCATCAGAGGGGGAACACACACCCAGACAGGACTGTTCATCAGAGGGGGAACACACACCCAGACAGGACTGTTCATCAGAGGGGGAACACACACTCAGACAGGACTGTTCATCAGAGAGAGAACACACACTGTTCATCAGACAGGACTGTTCATCAGACAGGACTGTTCATCAGGGAACACACACCCAGACAGGACTGTTCATCAGAGGGGGAACACACACCCAGACAGGACTGTTCATCAGAGGGGGAACACACACCCAGACAGGACTCTTCATCAGAGGGGGAACACACACTCAGACAGGACTGTTCATCAGAGAGAGAACACACACCCAGACAGGACTGTTCATCAGAGGGGGAACACACACCCAGACAGGACTGTTCATCAGAGGGAGAACACACACCCAGACAGGACTGTTCATCAGAGGGGGAACACACACCCAGACAGGACTGTTCATCAGAGGGGGAACACACACCCAGACAGGACTGTTCATCAGAGGGGGGGAGCACACACACACATACCGTTTATGCAGACATGTGCTCTGACACATACGCAATTGTCCTACAGACACAAACACCGTAACACACCCACTGCATCATAGCTTTCTGACCGACAATTAGAGCCTCCGGCCTTGTTTACTCCTACTAACCTGCATAGCATTGATTGTGGTAGAACAGCCCTCCTCTCTCCACCCTCCTCCCTGCCCTCCAACTCCTCCTCCCCCAGCTCACTCCCCCTTACTGACTCACCCTGCACTGCTCTCACTCCCCTTCTCTCCATCTCCTCCTCCCCCAGCTTCCCCCTCACTGACTCACCCTGCCCTGCTCTGCTTCTCTCCATCTCCCCACCCCCAGCTTCCCCTCACTGACTCATCTGCTCTCCACCCACCCCATCTCCTCCTCCCACCTTCCCTCCCCCTCACTGACTCACCCTGCCCTGCTCTCACTCCTCTTCTCTCCATCTTTCCATCCCATTACACACATGCATGTCACTACTGGGCTTTATTTCTCTCTCTCTCTCCCTCTATTGTGTTAATTCAGTCATCTTTTCTTTCTTGCTCTCTGCCATCTCTCTCTCTCTGTCGTCTCTCTCTCTCTGCCGTCTCTCTCTCTCTCTGTCGTTTCTCTCTCTGTCGTCGTCTCTCTCTCTGCCGTCTCTCTCTCTGTCGTTTCTCTCTCTCTCTCTGCCATCTCTCTCTCTGCCATCTCTCTCTCTCTGCCATCTCTCTCTCTGTCTCTCTCTCGCTCTGCCGTCTCTCTCTGCCGTCTCTCTCTCTCTGCCATCTCTCTCTCTCTGCCATCTCTCTCTCTCTGCCGTCTCTCTCTCTGCCGTCTCTCTCTCTCTGTCTCTCTCTCTCTGCCGTCTCTCTCTCTCTGTCGTCTCTCTCTCTCTGTCATCTCTCTCTCTCTGCCGTCTCTCTCTCTCTGCCGTCTCTCTCTCTCTCTGCCGTCTCTCTCTCTCTGTCATGTCTCTCTCTGTCATCTCTCTCTCTGTCTCTCTCTCTGCCGTCTCTCTCTCTCTGCCATCTCTCTCTCTGTCATCTCTCTCTCTGTCTCTCTCTCTCTGCCGTCTCTCTCTCTCTGTCATTTCTCTCTCTCTGTCTTCTCTCTCTCTGTCTCTCTCTCTCTGTCGTCTCTCTCTCTCTGTCATCTCTCTCTCTGTCTCTCTCTCTCTGTCATTTCTCTCTCTCTGTCTCTCTCTCTCTCTGTCTCTCTCTCTCTGTCGTCTCTCTCTCTCTGTCTCTCTCTCTCTGCCGTCTCTCTCTCTCTGTCATTTCTCTCTCTCTGTCTCTCTCTCTCTGTCTCTCTCTCTCTGTCGTCTCTCTCTCTCTGTCATCTCTCTCTCTGTCTCTCTCTCTCTGCCGTCTCTCTCTCTCTGTTGTTTCTCTCTCTCTCTCTCTGTCGTTTCTCTCTCTCTCTCTCTGTTGTCTCTCTTTGTGTCAGGTTTAAGCTACATCCCTGTCTCACCCCAAGCCCTGTGGAAAGAAATGTGTGAGTTTATTGACAATGTTAACCGCACACTTGTTGTTGTGTACATGAATTTTATAACGTATTATGTTTTTCCCCAACACCACTTTCCATCCATTTTTATGGAAGACCCTCATGCCAAATTGAGTCTAAAGCTTTTTTGAAACCAACGAAGCATGAGAAGACTTTGCCTTTGTTTTGGTTTGTTTGTCATTAGGGTGCGCAGGGTGAATATGTGGTCTGTCGTACGGTAATTTGGTAAAAAGCCAATTTGATATTTGCTCAGTACATATTTTTCGCTGAGGAAATGTACGAGTCTGCTGTTAATGATAATGCAGAGGATTTTCCCAAGGTTGCTGTTGAGGCATCTCCCCCACACCCGGTATTTATTACGTTCAAATGTGTCTCCACTTCTGTGGATTGGGGTGATCAGTCCTTGGTTCCAAATATTGGGAAAGATGCCAGAGCTGCAGAAGATGTTAAAGAGTTTAAGTTTAACCAGTTGGAATTTGTGGTCTGTATATTTTATAATTTCATGTCGGAAACCAACAACACCACAGGACTTTTTATATATGCCATTTAGCAGACGCTTTTATCCAAAGCGACTTACAGTCATGTGTGCATACATTCTACGTATGGGTGGTCCCGGGGATCGAACCCACTACCCTGGCGTTACAAGCGCCATGCTCTACCAACTGAGCTACAGAAGGACGGTTGGTTTGTATTTTGTCTTGTAGTTCATTCAATGTAATTGGAGAATCCAGTGAGCTCTGGTAGTCTTTAATAGAGGATTCTAAGATTTGTATTTGATCATGTATATGTTTTTGCTTGTTTGTTCTTTGTTATAGAGCCAAAAAGATAGGATAAGTTGTTTATCTATACATCTCAATTTTGGATAGATAATTCTTCATGTTGTTGTTAGTTTAGAGTTTTCCAATTTTCCCAGAAGTGGTTAGATTTGCTGGATTCTTCAATTACATTGAGCTGATTTCTGACGTGCTGTTCCTTCTTTTTCCGTAGTGTATTTCTGTCTTGTTTTAGTGATTCACCATAGTGAAGGCGTAAACTCAGGTTTTCTGGGTCTCTATGTTTTTGGTTGGTTAGGTTTCTCAATGTCTTTCTAGGGTTTTTGCATTCTTCATCAAAACAGTTGTCGTTGTTGTTCATTTTCTTAGCTTGTCTGCTTGAATTTTTTAGATTTGACAGGGAAGCTGAGAGGTCAAATATACTGTTTAGGTTTTCTACTGCCAAGTTTACTACTACAGTGAAACCTTGTGTCCAGGAAATTCTCTAGAAGGGATTGAATTTTTGTTGCCTAATTGTTTTTGGTAGATTTCCACATCTATAGGATTTCTTAATGTTATTCAGCTCCTTTGGCTTTGATGCCTCATGATTGACTATTTCTCTGTTCAAGTAGACTGATTTTGCTGTGATCTGATAGGGGTGTCAGTGGGCAAACTGAACGCTCTGAGAGACTCTGGGTTGAGGTCAGTGATAAAGTAATCTACATTACTACTGCCAAGAGATGAGCTATAGGTGTACCTACCATAGGAGTCCCCTCAAAGCCTATCATTGACTCTTTACATACCCAGCATCCGACAGAGATGCAGGAGTTGTGGCCCGGTTATGTTGTCGTAGTTGTGCTTAGGGGGGCATATGGGGGAGGGAATGCTGTCACCTGCAGGCAGGTGTTTGTCCCCCTGTGTGCTGAGGGTGTCAGGTTCTTGTCCAGTTCTGGCATTTAGGTCGCCACAGACTAGTACATGTCGCTGGGCCTGGAAATGATGGTTCTCCCCCTCCAGGATGGAGAAGCTGTCATCGTTAAAGTACGGGGATTCTAGTGGGGGGATATAGGGGATTCCAATGGGGGATATATGTAGCACACAGGAGGACATTTTTCTCTGTTGAGATCATTTCCTTATTACATTCTAGGCAGATGTAAAATTTTCCTGTTTTGACTAATTTAATAGAGTGAGTTAGGTCTGCTCTATACCAAATTAGCATACCCCCTGAGTCTCTTCCCTGTTTCACACATGATAGCTTGGTGGATGGGACTACCAGCTCTCTGTAACCTAGAGGGCAACCAGTGGGTCCGTCTCCTCTATACCATGTTTCTTGTAGGATGACAATGTCTGTATTTCCAATTTCTTTGATGACGCCTGGGTTCCTGGTCTTTAGGCCAAAGCCAGATGACCTCAGACCTTTATATATTCCAGGATATAGTAAAAGCTTTGTCTTCCATAGTGTCTAGTGTTCTTTTGTGAGTTCGCTCTCTGTCGTCTCTCATCTCTAACGTCTCTCTCTCTGTCGTCTCTCTCTGTCGTCTCTCGCTCTCGTCTCTCTCAGCCCTTCCTCATCCTCTCCTTTTCTCTCTCTGGTTGATATCATTAAGGTCTAGTGGTAATGCATATTCAACAACGTCGGCCTCTATCACTAACCTCAGAGTTGTTATTTTTCCTTTTATTCGATCATGTAACTATGTCCAATGGACCTTGAGGACACTGTAGTCTAATTTGATTTGGAGATGGAGAAAGAGTGTGGATCAGCATCAGCAAGTGCTGACACGTTTAACACAGATAGAGAGATAGCGAGAGAGACATAGAGAGAGAGACAAGATAAAGTAGTCTACACTACTCCTTCCAAGAGATGAGATATAGGTTTACCTACCATAGGAGTCCCCTCAAAGCCTACCAACTCATTACATAACCAGCATATGTAAAGAGTCTGTTTGCTGATGATCTGGTGTTTCTGTCACCAACCAAGGAGGGCCTACAGCAGCACCTAGATATTCTGCACAGATTCTGCCAGACCTGAGCCCTGATAGTAAATCTCAGTAAGACCAAAATAATGGTGTTCCAAAAAAGGTCCAGTCAACAGGACCACAAATACAAATTCCATCTAGACACCGTTGCCCAAGAGCTACACAAAAAACTATATATACCTTGGCCTAAACATCAGCGCCACACATAACTTCCACAAAGCTGTGAACGATCTGAGAGACAAGGCAAGAAGGGCATTCTATGCCATCAAAAGGAACATAAAATGCAACATACCAATTAGGATCTAGCTAAAAAGACTTGAGTCAGTTATAGAACCCATTGCCCTTTATGGTTGTGAGGTCTGGGGTCCGTTCACCTACCAATAATTCACTAAATGGGACAAACACCAAATTGAGACTCTGCATGCAGAATTCTGCAAAAATATCCTCAGTGTACAACGTAGAAAACCAAATAATGCATCCAGAGCACAATTACCACAATCACCACCTTCCGGAGACACCTGAAACCCCACCTCTTTAAGGAATACCTAGGATAGGATAAGTAATCCCTCTCACCCCCCCTTTAAGATTTAGATGCACTATTGTAAAGTGACTGTTCCACTGGATGTCATAAGGTGAATGCACCAATTTGTAAGTCGCTCTGGATAAGAGCGTCTGCTAAATGACTTAAATGTAAATGTAGGCCGATACCCGCTAATTATCAAAATCCAGAAAAGAGACGTTAAATTCTACAACCACCTAAAAGGAAGCGATTCCTAAACCTTCCATAACAAAGCCATCACTTACAGAGAGATGAACCTGGAGAAGTGTCCCCTAAGCAAGCTGGTCCTGTGGCTCTGTCACAAACACAAACACACCCTACAGAGCCCCAGGACAGCAACACAATTAGACCCAAGAAAATCATGAGAAAACAAAAAGATAATTACTTGATACATTGGAAAAAATTAACAAAAAAACAGAGCAAACTAGAATACTATTTGGCCCTAAACAGAGAGTACACAGTGGCAGAATACCTGACCACTGTCACTGACCCAAACTTAAGGAAAGATTTGACTATGTACAGACTCAGTGAGCATAGCCTTGCTATTGAGAAAGGCCGCCGTAGGCAGACCTGGCTCTCAAGAGAAGACAGGCTATGTGCACACTGCCCACAAAATGAGGTGGAAACTGAGCTGCACTTCCTAACCTCCTGCCTAATGTATGACCATATTAGAGACACATATTTCCCTTAGATTCCACAGATCCACAAAGAATTCGAAAACAAACCCGATTTTTTAAAACCCCCATATCTACTGGGTGAAATATCACAGTGTGCCATCACTGCAGCAAGATTTGTGACCTGTTGCCACAAGAAAAGGTCAACCAGTGAAGAACAAACACCATTGTAAATACAACCCATATTTATGCTTATTTAATTTCCCTTTCGTACTTTAACCATTTGTACATCACTACAACACTGTATATATAAATAATATGACATTTGTAATGTCTTTATTCTATTGAAACTTCTGTGAGTGTCACTTTTGTATATTATCTTCATGACTTGCTTTGGCAATGTTAAGATATGTTTCCCATGCCAATGAAGATCCTTGAATTGAATTGAGAGAGCAAGAGAGAGCGAGCGAGAGCAAGAGAGAGAGAGAGAGAGAGAGAGAGAGAGAGATTTTTATTGTTTATTTCACTTCTGTATATTATCTACCTCACTTGCTTTGGCAAGTCATAGAGAGAGAGAGATAGCTGGAGAGGCATAGAGAGAGAGAGAGCAAGATAGTGAGATAATTAGATAGATAATATACAGAAAGACAGACAGACAGACAGACAGACAGACAGACAGACAGACAGACAGACAGACAGACAGACAGACAGACAGACAGACAGACAGACAGACAGACAGACAGACAGACAGACAGACAGACAGACAGACAGACAGACAGACAGACAGACAGACAGACAGACAGACAGACAGACAGACAGACAGACAGTGATAGCTAGAGAGAGAGATAGCTAGAGAGAGAGAGAGATCAATATAAGAGCTCATACAAATTATTTTCTCGTTATTTATCGTCAGATTGAAATCTGGCAAAACATACAATTGTAAAGCAAGCTATGATGGCCATGGTGGTATTTATATAATCAAGGTAAATATACACGGCTGCCATTTTGCTTCATTCTGGGCTGTAAGACAAGAGCTCCCTAGAAGTTTCTATTCACTGCAATATAAACAACCACTTTTTCCCCCAGTAAAGTTAGCCAAACAGTGTCCTCTGCTGGTTCAGAGGAAGAACTGTGTATTGCATTGGAAACCATTACCTCTCAAACAGCCTGACTCTCCCAGTCAATTACAGGCACATGGATGTCTAACAAAGGATGAAACAGGCACATTACAGAACCAGTCAGTCAGGCAGTGACATCAACCATGTGGGATGCCATTCACAGGATTATGGAGATGTCTGCATCTTAACAAGGGGTGTGTGTGTGTGTGTGTGTGTGTGTGTGTGTGTGTGTGTGTGTGTGTGTGTGTGTGTGTGTGTGTGTGTGTGTGTGTGTGTGTGTGTGTGTGTGTGTGTGTGTGTGTGTGTGTGTGTGTGTGTGTGTGTGTGTGTGTGTGTGTGTGTGTGTGTGTGTGTGTGTGTGTGTGTGTGTGTGCGTGCGTGCGTGTGTGCGTGCGTGCGTGCGTGCGTGCGTGCATGCGTGTGTGCAGTGGTTGTGGGTACCTGCAGAGTGAGACCTGCTGCCCAGCATGTCTGACAGATGGTGATGGAGAGACGAAGAGGAGGGGAGAGAGGAGATATTGACACATGTCAACCACCAGCCTGCAGCCCAGATCTACATCCTCCTCAGCATATTTCACGTCATTGGGCTCTACCTCCAGCTCAGATCAGTAGAACTCTAAAGCTGTCTGGAGGAGAGGAAGCTGTCTGGAGGAGAGGAAGCTGTCTGGAGGAGAGGAAGCTGTCTGGAGGAGAGGAAGCTGTCTGGAAGAAAGGAAGCTGTCTGGAGGAGAGGAAGTTGTCTAAGGTCTGAGGAGAGGAAGCTGTCTGGAAGAGTGGAAGCTGTTTGGAGGAGAGGGAGCTCTCTGGAAGAGAGGAGGCTGTCTGGAAGAGTAGAAGCTATCTGGAAGATTGGAACCTGTCTGGAAAAGTGGAAGCTGTCTGAGGGAGAGAGAGCTGTCTGGAGGGGGGGAGATGTCTGGAAGAGTGGAAGCTATCTGGAAGATTGGAAGCTCTCTGGAAGAGAGGAGGCTGTCTGGAAGAGTGGAAGCTGTCTGGAAGAGTGGAAGCTGTCTGGAGGAGTGGAAGCTGTCTGCTGGAGAGGAAGCTGTTGGAAGAGTGGAAGCTGTCTGGTGGAGATGAAGCTGTCTGGAAGTGTGGAAGCTGTCTGGAAAAGTGGAAGCTGTCTGAAGGAGTGCCAGCTGTCTGTAAAGGGGAAGCTGTCTGGAGGAGAGGAAGCTGTCTGGAAGAGTGGAATTTGACTGGAAAAGTGGAAGCTGTCTGGAGGAGTGGAAGCTGTCTGGAAGAATGAAAGCTGTCTGGAGAAGTGGAAGCTACAAACCTGGAAGAACGATAGCTACATGTCTGGAAGAGTGGAAGCTGTCTGGAAGAGTGGAAGTTGTCTGGAAGAGTAGAAGCTGTCTGGAGGAGAGGAAGCTGAGTGGAAGCTGTCTGGAAGACTGGAAGCTGTCTGGAGGAGAGGAAGCTGTCTGGAAGAGTGGAAGGCACCGCTCATCACCTTGCCAATACCATCCCTACAGTGAAGCATGGTGGTGGCAGCATCCTGCTGTGGGGATGTTTTTCAGTATGAGGGACTGGGAGACTAGTCAGAATCGAGGGAAAGATGAACAGAGCAAAGTACAGAGAGATCCTTGATGAAAACAGGCTCCAGAGCACTCAGGACCCCGGACTGGGGTGAAGGTTCACCTTCCAACAGGACAACAACCTTAAGCACACAGGTAAGATCCAGTGGCCCAGGCAGAACCCGGACTTGAACTTTATCGAACATCTCTGGAGAGACCTGAGAATAGCTGTGTAGCGACGCTCCCTATCCAACCTGACAGATCTTGAAAGGATCTGCAGAGAAGAATGGGAGAAACTCCCCAAATGCAGGTGTGCCAAGTTTGTAGTGTCATACCCAAGAAGACTCGAGGCTGTAATCGCTGCCAAAGGTGCTTCAACAAAGTACTGAGTAAAGGGTTTGAATACTTGTAATTTTTAATACATTTGCATGGAGTGTGTGTAGATATTGTGTGTAGATTTATGAGAGAAAAAAAACAATAATCCATTTCTGAATAAGGCTTTAAAGTAACAAAATGTGGAAAAAGTCAAGGGGCCTGAATACTTTTGGAATGCATTGTATAAGCGGTCCTTCATGTCCAACTGGACCCCCTGACTAAAGGCCAGGCTCAGAGACTCCAGGTCCCCAGTCTTCACACAGTAGTTGATGTTGATTTAGACCCTCTCTGGCTTGCCTATATACCAGGCCGAGTTGTCCTCGATGGGGTGGCCTGGCGTGCGGTCGCGGTCGAACCACGTGACGTCAATGCAGTGCTGGTACGTCTGGATCACGAAGTAGGGCGACCCGTCGTTGTCCCCCTGGTAAATAAGCTCAGGTGGGACGGTGCAGATAAGGGTGGGTGAATTTAGCCTTTTTACCTTTCTTCTTCTTGGGGGCATAGGTGGCAATGGTAAATGGTTTATGGAGGTATTTGAGGCCATTGAAGAAGTCATTGACGTTGACTAGTCTTCCTCTCCTCTTGTAGTAGGCCACTACCACTGTATAGAGCTGGTCTGGTTCTACTGGGACCTGGAGCTTCTGCAGCACGGACATAAACATCTTCTTGGATACCGTCTCCGTGCATTCGGTTCCTGATTCATCAAAAAAAGGCGTTCCGAAGGGCAGTCTCGTACTCGTGGGACCAATAGTAGAGAGTCAGAGCTCAGGGAGTGTTGGGATTGGACACACCGGGTTTGGAGTATTTCCTGTGTATCCTCTCTGATTTCTTTTCTCCCCTATAGGTTCAGGTTTTCCGGCTGGAGACGCGCCTTTGGGGGGGGGGGGGGTACTGTCACGTCCTGACCTTAGTTCTTTTGTTGTCCTTGTTTTAGTATGGTCAGGGCATGTGTTGGGTGGGTTGTCTATGTTAGTTTTTCTATGATTTGCTATTTCTGTGTTTGGCCTGGTATGGTTCTCAATCAGAGGCAGCTGTCAATCGTTGTCCCTGATTGAGAACCATATTTAGGGAGCCTGTTTTATATTGTGTTTCGTGGGTGATTATTTTCTGTTTTCTGTTGAGTGTCTGCACCAGCCAGAACCGTTTTCGGTTGTTCTCTTTGTTAGTTTTGTTATTTCCGTTTTCATTTAATAAATATGGACACATACCACGCTGCATATTGGTCCGATCTCTCATACTCCTCGTCAGAGGAGGACGAATCCTGTTACAGAAGGTCTATACCTCTCTGCGCTAAAAATCCGCAGCAGTCAGGCAGCGTAGTGAAGAGGTGTGTCCCCCTCTAATGTCATCACTCCCATGTCATCTGAGTTCGCAGACAGCACCTGGATCACCTTCAGGACAATTATAGTAACTGATGACGGTTGTATTCAAAACAACAGTTGACATATCGGCATGGTTTCCCAGACCAGAAAAAAGCCTTGTCCTGTTCAATGGAAAGTCTCTATTTAAAGGGCTTTTCAGTCCAGGACTAGACTTAATCTGGGTCCAGGAAACCGGTCCATGGAGTATAGACATACAGTATATGTGGCCATGTGGGAATCAGACCCACAACTAGACATGGTTAGCCTTTACTGACAGACATCTGACGTTCAAATGCATTATTTAAGCAATAAGGCCTGAGGAGGTGTGGTATATGTCCAATATACCACGGCTAAGGGCTGTTCTTATGCACGATGCTACGAGGAGTGCCTGGACAAAGCCCTTATCTGTGGTAAATTGGCCATATACCACAAGCCCTCAAGGTGCCTTATTACTATTTGTTACAGGAATTAAATTCCTATATGTTTTAATGCCCAATTACAATTAAACACTCTGTCAATTCCTAAGAATTTGTAAGACTCATATTTGCATAAAATGGTCAGCGACCAGTCTCAAAATCTATCAGCAGCGTTTATTCCCGAGAGTACTGAACATGATACAGTTTACCACAGATTATAAACTGAAAATTACATCATTAGTTTTCGAACTGTCCCGTCTCTTCTCCACCCTGGTACAAAAGCAGTATCTCAAGCCTTCCCACATCGTCTCTCCTAATTTAGATAATTTATGACCCGAGCCAAGGTCTGCCTGTGTAGATAAGCATTCTAGCCAGTCTGGCGATAAGTTCCTTCATTTCTACCAAGGAACAGACAGTCATTGTTCTAATTCTTGATTATATTTACACACATTATATTCAGTACTAGGATTAAAAGAAAATTCATACATCTATACAGCAACATAATAGTATTCTGATTAGTCAGTCCTGATTGAAATGTATACATAATTAGTCATTATTGATTTAAAAAAATCCCTTACTGACAGGCCGGTCAGTGCAGCCTGTCAGTACGGCCTGTCAGTGCAGTCTGTCAGTACGGCCTGTCAGTACGGCCTGTCAGTGCGGCCGGTCAGTACGGCCTGTCAGTACGGCCGGTCAGTACGGCCTGTCAGTACGGCCTGTCAGTACGGCCTGTCAGTACGGCATGTCAGTACGGCCGGTCAGTACGGCCTGTCAGTACGGCCGGTCAGTACGGCCGGTCAGTACGGCCTGTCAGTACGGCCGGTCAGTACGGCCTGTCAGTACGGCCGGTCAGTACGGCATGTCAGTACGGCCGGTCAGTACGGCCTGTCAGTACGGCCGGTCAGTACGGCCTGTCAGTACGGCCTGTCAGTGCGGCCTGTCAGTGCGGCCTGTCAGTACGGCCTGTCAGTGCGGCCTGTCAGTGCGGCCGGTCAGTACGGCCTGTCAGTACGGCCTGTCAGTGCGGCCTGTCAGTGCGGCCGGTCAGTACGGCCTGTCAGTGCAGCCTGTCAGTGCAGCCTGTCAGTGCGACCTGTCATGTGATGAATGACATTAAGAAGAATTCACACAGCAAAGTCTAAGTTACTTTATTCCATTCAACACAGGTATCTAGAGACTAGATGTCTAATTCAGACATTCAGGTCATTTACATTCACAAATTTCAACAGTTCAATTTTAGGAATAGAACCCTAGTTGAATCCAAAATGGCATACTTGTACCACTCCACCAAACTCTACCTCATAACACTAAAGTAGTGCACTACATAGGGAATAGGGTGTCCTTTCAGATTTGGCCTTTGATCTCCCAGAACCCCTCATGTCATGATCAGCTGAGTCAGGGTCGGCGCCCTGCACCAGGATGCAGAGGCACAGGCCAGCCAGCAGGAACACGGGTGTCCCGGCAAGCGAGACGTTGTTGACATCGGCCATGCTGTGTAGGCCACCTGTAGCCAGTGCATGGGGGGAAGACGCAGCAGAGGAGCACACCTGGGAAAAGAGCCAAGAGACACCGAGTCGGTGAGCCGATCAGATGGGATTACCCAGCAGGCCAGCAGGCTTTACAGACCAGGGAGAGGATCCCTTCTGATCTGTAATTAGATGTCCACAATCATCCCCTCAAAAGAGCCCAGCGTCATTGACTGTAACTGAAGACTGGACCGCACTGCAATTGAGGCTATTATCATAATTGGGTTTTAAGGAGTTTGTATGAGTGTCGTTGCGTTGGTTCCTTTGGAGTGGGTGAGTCGATTTGAGTCGCCTGAAACATAATACAATTGAAAAAGTCCCATGATGGTTGTGACTGCCCATTAATGCTTATCACTTAACCATCATTTATTCACATTACTTTACTTTAATAAAATATTTCAGTTGTGTATATTACATGAATTTGATGAATTTATTATTTCATTCCAAGTCATGATCTTATCTCTATAGAAATGCTGCCTGTGCTGTCTGACAAAATCACTATTTTGTAGTTCTTCAATGTAAATAAAACATACTTTTATGATAATGTATTTTCAGGTAGAGATACCTCCCGAAGCAACAGCTGCTCTCCCTGACAAGTAGATGCGCAATGGATTATGTCATTGTAGCAAAATTCTGGCCTCCCTAATACATTGCACAGTTCAGGCTGGATCGGATTAATCTCTAGAGAAACTGTGCAATGTGAGCATTTATCTTACAGAAGAAGAAAATGAAATAAATTCAGATAATTGAACCAAAAATTAACCGAAATTGCGGTCAATGGCTCAGCACTATTTGTTGACAAATTTAGTCAACATTAGGAGTGAAAATAATCAGTAATGCAGGGAATAGTTAGGACACTACTTTGTTCAAAACACAACCTCTGAAAAATGTCCCATAGCAACGGAATGCAAGGGTAAACTCACTAGAGGACTAGTCCGAGTCAATATTCACATAATAATAAGAAATCCCTTTCCCCCAGTGTAAAAAAAGCCAACTTTCTCGTTGATTTTTAAAAATACGGAAATAACTAAACAAGCCGAAAAGCTGCTGTTTTGTTCAATGTAGATGGAACGGTTCGCAATGCTCCCATATAGGGAAATAGACACCGCGAGAAGAGCCCTGTGGCTTCAGACTATTCCTCAGCGTGAGAGAGTGGGAAATTGTGGGGAGCCGTTGTCCAAGTAGGCTACACATGTAGCTAGCTATGTGTGTGTAAAAAAAAGTCCTCACACGTAAGACATTTAACTTGTTTAGTATAGTCCGTTTGTAACTCCATTCACTACTTGTAGCTGTATAGTCCATTTGTTAAATTGTTGGTCTTGGCTAGCTTAATGTTCCGGTCGGTAGCTAGCTAGCTAGCACTCACTCATTCACTCAGGTGGCTGCTGGAATCATCATGAAAAGGGCCTCAGGGAAGCTCTATAATATTACGTTTTTCTAAGTAGTGAGAACGCTTGGGAGCAGGCAATGTTTACTTCCGGGTTGGAGCGAGTGGTCGCATCGGCACTTCGCTCCCGCAGGTAGTATAACTTTTTCATTACATTTCATTATGTGTTCCAAGATGGCGTAGCAGTCGGACGTGTGTTTAGTCTTGTCCCGTCCTGTCTAGTGTAAATATAGTTTTCTTCGTTTTTTTTTTCTGTATATATTTCGTACATATTTTAATCTCACTTTCCAACTAGAGCTGAAAATACTCTCCTGCAACCCGCATCACCCAATGTGGTACGGATCTGCTTTTTCTATACTTTACTTTAGAACCGGAACCCCCATCAGAAGCTAGCCAGCTAACTAGCTACTAGCTAGTACTCAGTTAGCCATTGCTAGCGGTCTTCAAAGCTAACTAGGACACCAGCGCGACATCAACCCAGAGCACATCAGACTGCTTTTTCTCCGGATTCCTACCGCAAGCTCTGAACCTTTACACCGGATCATCGCAACTAGCTAGCTGCAATCCGAGTGGCTACTCCTGGCTAACATCTCTGTCCCAAAACAAGCACCAATTAGCCTTGAGCTAGCCTCGAGCTAAGCCCATCTCCCGACTAGCCGAAGAGGCCCAACAATACCTCTTTTGCCAATTGGCCTGGACCCTTTACTGCCGACACGGAGCCCCGCCGATCCATCACGACTGGTCCGCCGACATAATCGTCCGAGGTGGTTTCAACAGGCTTTTTCGTTGCGACATCGCCAAAGATCCATCTGCCGGCCAAGGCCCGCGAGCTTTCTGAAACGCTGTGTCTCCAGCTCACCTAGCGTACTAGAGCACCTGTAGCATACTCCTGGGCTACAATTACCCGGGCCCACGACCGGTCTGTCGATGTCACCGCATGAAGAGGAATAAACAGACTCACCCCATCGCGACGTCCCCCCAAAGGTTAACTCTCTAGCCCTCGCTATCTCCCTGCTTGCTAATTCGGCCTGCTAACGTCTAGCCCGGGCCTACGAACTGTTAGCTTGTTAGCACAGGCCTGCTAACCATCTGAATCACTGCATCCCAAACACTCTGAACCCATTTACTTTCTATCTCTTTTTGATTTTTATTTTGTTTATACCTTCCGGAAACCTGCCTCACCCACTGTGGTACGGAATCGCTGTTACTTTTAATTTTTATTTTATTTTTATGACACACTCAAGAACCTCCAGACGCTAACCAGCTAACTAGCTACAAGCTATTTAGTCATTGTTAGTTAAAAATAAAAAATAAAAACCTGGATAACAATCGCCAGCCCAGCCCCCCTGCCCCATCCACCGCTGCCTCCTGGACACTGATCTCTTGGCTACATAGCTGACGCACACTGGACTGTCCATTAATCACGGTACTCCACTCTGCTTGTTTGTTTTATCTGTCGGCCCAGTTGCCTAGTCAACGCCATTTTACCTGCTGTTTGTTGTGCTAGCTGATTAGCCTCGCCCACTGTTTTTAGCTAGCTTTCTCAATTCTACACCTGTGACTACTGTATGCCTCGCTGTATGTCTCTCTCAAATGTCAATATGCCTTGTATACTGTTGTTCAGGTTAGTTATCATTGTTTTAGTTCACAATGGAGCCCCTAGATCCACTCTGCATACCCCTGTTACCTCCCTTGTCCCACCCCCACACATGCGGTGACATCACCCATTACAACCAGCATGTCCAGAGATACAACCTCTCTCATCATCACCCAGTGCCTGGGCTTACCTCCGCTGTACCCGCACCCCACCATACCCCTGTCTGCGCATTATGCCCTGAATATATTCTACCATGCCCAGAAACCTGCTCCTCTTATCCTCTGCCCCCAACGCTCTAGGCGACCAGTTTTGATAGCCTTTAGCCGTACCCTCATACTACTCCTTCTCTGTTCCGCGGGTGATGTGGAGGTAAACCCAGGCCCCGCATGTCCCCAGGTACCCTCATTTGTTGACTTCTGTGATCGAAAAAGTCTTGGTTTTATGCATGTCAACATCAGAAGCCTCCTCCCTAAGTTTGTTTTACTCACTGCTTTAGCACACTCTGCTAACCCTGATGTCCTTGCCGTGTCTGAATCCTGGCTCAGGAAGGCCACCAAAAATTCAGAGATTTCCATACCCAACTATAACATCTTCCGTCAAGATAGAACTGCCAAAGGGGGCGGAGTCGCAGTCTACTGCAGAGATAGCCTGCAAAGTAATGTCATACTTTCCAGGTCCATACCCAAACAGTTTGAACTACTAATTTTGAAAATTACTCTCTCCAGAAACAAGTCTCTCACTGTTGCCGCCTGCTACCGACCCCCTCAGCTCCCAGCTGTGCCCTGGACACCATTTGTGAATTGATCGCCCCCCATCTAGCTTCAGAGTTCGTTCTGTTAGGTGACCTAAACTGGGATATGCTTAACACCCCGGCAGTCCTACAATCTAAGCTAGATGCCCTCAATCTCACTCAAATCATCAAGAAACCCACCAGGTACAACCCTAACTCTGTAAACAAGGGCACCCTCATAGACGTCATCCTGACCAACTGGCCCTCCAAATATACCTCTGCTGTCTTCAACCAGGATCTCAGCGATCACTGCCTCATCGCCTGTATCCGCCACGGAGCCGCAGTCAAACGACCACCCTCATCACTGTCAAACGCTCCCTAAAACACTTCTGTGAGCAGGCCTTTCTAATCGACCTGGCCCGGGTATCCTGGAAGGACATTGACCTCATCCCGTCAGTTGAGGATGCATGGTCATTCTTTAAAAGTAACTTCCTCACCATTTTAGATAAGCATGCTCCGTTCAAAAAATGCAGAACCAAGAACAGATACAGCCCTTGGTTCACTCCAGACCTGACTGCCCTCGACCAGCACAAAAACATCCTGTGGCGGACTGCAATAGCATCGAATAGCCCCCGTGATATGCAACTGTTCAGGGAAGTCAGGAACCAATACACGCAGTCAGTTAGGAAAGCTAAGGCCAGCTTCGTCAGGCAGAAGTTTGCATCCTGTAGCTCCAACTCCAAAAAGTTCTGGGACACTGTGAAGTCCATGGAGAACAAGAGCACCTCCTCTCAGCTGCCCACTGCACTGAGGCTAGGAAACACGGTCTCCACCGATAAATCCATGATTATCGAAAACTTCAATAAGCACTTCTCAACGGCTGGCCATGCCTTCCGCCTGGCTACTCCAACCTCAGCCAACAGCTCCGCCCCCCCCGTAGCTCCTCACCCAAGCCTCTCCAGGTTCTCCTTTACCCAAATCCAGATAGCAGATGTTCTGAAAGAGCTGCAAAACCTGGACCCGTACAAATCAGCTGGGCTTGACAATCTGGACCCGCTATTTCTGAAACTATCTGCCGCCATTGTCGCAACCCCTATTACCAGCCTGTTCAACCTCTCTTTCATATCGTCTGAGATCCCCAAGGATTGGAAAGCTGCCGCAGACACCCTGGACCCAAACTGTTACAGACCTATATCCATCCTGCCCTGCCTATCTAAGGTCTTCGAAAGCCAAGTCAACAAACAGGTCACTGACCATCTCGAATCCCACCGTACCTTCTCCGCTGTGCGATCTGGTTTCCGAGCCGGTCACGGGTGCACCTCAGCCACACTCAAGGTACTAAACGATATCATAACCGCCATCGATAAAAGACAGTACTGTGCAGCCGTCTTCATCGACCTCGCCAAGGCTTTCGACTCTGTCAATCACCATATTCTTATCGGCAGACTCAACAGCCTCGGTTTTTCGGATGACTGCCTTGCCTGGTTCACCAATTACTTTGCAGACAGAGTTCAGTGTGTCAAATCGGAGGGCATGCTGTCCGGTCCTCTGGCAGTCTCTATGGGGGTGCCACAGGGTTCTCGGGCCGACTCTTTTCTCTGTATATATCAATGATGTTGCTCTTGCTGCGGGCGATTCCCTGATCAACCTCTACGCAGACGACACCATTCTATATACTTTCGGCCCGTCATTGGACACTGTGCTATCTAACCTCCAAACGAGCTTCAATGCCATACAGCACTCCTTCCGTGGCGTCCAACTGCTCTTAAACGCGAGTAAAACCAAATGCATGCTTTTCAACCGATCGCTGCCTGCACCCGCATGCCCGACTAGCATCACCACCCTGGATGGTTCCGACCTTGAATATGTGGACATCTATAAGTACCTAGGTGTCTGGCTAGACTGCAAACTCTCCTTCCAGACCCACATCAAACATCTCCAATCGAAAATCAAATCAAGAGTCGGCTTTCTATTCCGCAACAAAGCCTCCTTCACTCACGCTGCCAAGCTTACCCTAGTAAAACTAACTATCCTACCGATCCTCGACTTCGGCAATGTCATCTACAAAATGGCTTCCAACACTCTACTCAGCAAACTGGATGCAGTCTATCACAGTGCCATCCGTTTTGTCACTAAAGCACCTTATACCACCCACCACTGCGACTTGTATGCTCTAGTCGGCTGGCCCTCACTACATATTCGTCGCCAGACCCACTGGCTCCAGGTCATCTACAAGTCCATGCTAGGTACAGCTCCGCCTTATCTCAGTTCACTGGTCACGATGGCAACACCCATCCGTAGCACGCGCTCCAGCAGGTGTATCTCACGGATCATCCCTAAAGCCAACACATCATTTGGCCGCCTTTCGTTCCAGTACTCTGCTGCCTGTGACTGGAACGAATTGCAAAAATCGCTGAAGTTGGAGACTTTTATCTCCCTCACCAACTTCAAACATCAGCTATCCGAGCAGCTAACCGATCGCTGCAGCTGTACATAGTCTATAAGAAAATAGCCCACCCATTTTCACCTACCTCATTCCCATACTGTTTTTATACTGTTTTTATTTATTTATTTTTCTGCTCTTTTGCACACCAATATCTCTACCTGTACATGACCATCTGATCACTTATCACTCCAGTGTTAATCTGCAAAATTGTATTATTCGCCTACCTCCTCATGCCTTTTGCACACATTGTATATAGACTGCCCATTTTTTTTCTAATGTGTTATTGACTTGTTAATTGTTTATTCCATGTGTAACTCTGTGTTGTCTGTTCACACTGCTATGCTTTATCTTGGCCAGGTCGCAGTTGCAAATGAGAACTTGTTCTCAACTAGCATACCTGGTTAAATAAAGGTGAAATAAAATAAAAAATAAAAAATTATATTTCATTATAGCACAACAGTTTGATTTGTGTAATCTTAGCAATTTCTTCTCAGCTAGCTACATTGCCATCTTTGTATCAAAGATAATTGCGTAATTATCGTATTTCGCCGTCCTAACGTAGTCTTCACTAGCCAGCTAGCTAACGTCCACTGATTAGCTGCACTGGAGAAACTATTACACTCAACTGAACGACTTGATTAGTGTAGTGTTAGCTAGCTACATAGCTGTCTTTGCTGTCTTCGTATCTTCGTATCCAAGATAATTGTGTAGTTTAGGTTTAGAGTGTGTAGTCTTAGAGTGATTAATCTTAATTTACCGAGGTTAGCTAGCCAGCTATTTGTCGTCCTTAACGTAGGAGACTCTGCTAGCTAGCCAACAGCTAGCCAACAGCTAGCCGACAGCTAGCCGACAGCTAGCCAACGTCTACCGAATAGACTCACAACCCGGTCGCATTCACAGGTAGTATCACATTTTCATTTCATTTCATTACAGTACAACGGTTTGATTTGTTTGATCGTAGCTAGCTACATAGCCGTCTTTGTACCAAAGATAATTGTGTAGTCTAGAGCGATTTTCTAGGTTAGCTAGCCAGCTATTGTCGTTCTTTTAACGCAACGTAACATAAACAACACTACTAGCTAGCCAGCTAGCCCCCGAATAGCAGCACTGTAGAAACTATTACACTCAACGGAACGACTTGATTAGTGTAGTGTCAACAACGCAACCACTGCCAGCTAGCCTACTTCAGCAGTACTGTATCATTTTAATCATTTTAGTCAATAAGATTCTTGCTACGTAAGCTTAACTTTCTGAACATTCGAGACGTGTAGTCCACTTGTCATTCCAATCTCCTTTGCATTAGCGTAGCCTCTTCTGTAGCCTGTCAACTATGTGTCTGTCTATCCCTGTTCTCTCCTCTCTGCACAGACCATACAAACGCTCCACACCGCGTGGCCGCGGCCACCCTAATCTGGTGGTCCCAGCGCGCACGACCCATGTGGAGTTCCAGGTCTCCGGTAGCCTCTGGAACTGCCGATCTGCGGTCAACAAGGCAGAGTTCATCTCAGCCTATGCCTCCCTCCAGTCCCTCGACTTCTTGGCACTGACGGAAACATGGATTACCACAGACAACACTGCTACTCCTACTGCTCTCTCTTTGTCCGCCCACGTGTTCTCGCACACCCCGAGAGCTTCTGGTCAGCGGGGTGGTGGCACCGGGATCCTCATCTCTCCCAAGTGGTCATTCTCTCTTTCTCCCCTTACCCATCTGTCTATCGCCTCCTTTGAATTCCATGCTGTCACAGTTACCAGCCCTTTCAAGCTTAACATCCTTATCATTTATCGCCCTCCAGGTTCCCTCGGAGAGTTCATCAATGAGCTTGATGCCTTGATAAGCTCCTTTCCTGAGGACGGCTCACCTCTCACAGTTCTGGGCGACTTTAACCTCCCCACGTCTACCTTTGACTCATTCCTCTCTGCCTCCTTCTTTCCAATCCTCTCTTCTTTTGACCTCACCCTCTCACCTTCCCCCCCTACTCACAAGGCAGGCAATACGCTCGACCTCATCTTTACTAGATGCTGTTCTTCCACTAACCTCATTGCAACTCCCCTCCAAGTTTCCGACCACTACCTTGTATCCTTTTCCCTCTCGCTCTCATCCAACACCTCCCACACTGCCCCTACTCGGATGGTATCGCGCCGTCCCAACCTTCGCTCTCTCTCCCCCGCTACTCTCTCCTCTTCCATCCTATCATCTCTTCCCTCCGCTCAAACCTTCTCCAACCTATCTCCTGATTCTGCCTCCTCAACCCTCCTCTCCTCCCTCTCTGCATCCTTTGACTCTCTATGTCCCCTATCCTCCAGGCCGGCTCGGTCCTCCCCTCCCGCTCCGTGGCTCGATGACTCATTGCGAGCTCACAGAACAGGGCTCCGGGCAGCCGAGCGGAAATGGAGGAAAACTCGCCTCCCTGCGGACCTGGCATCCTTTCACTCCCTCATCTCTACATTTTCCACCTCTGTCTCTGCTGCTAAAGCCACTTTCTACCACTCTAAATTCCAAGCATCTGCCTCTAACCCTAGGAAGCTCTTTGCCACCTTCTCCTCCCTCCTGAATCCTCCCCCCTCCTCCCTCTCTGCAGATGACTTCGTCAACCATTTTGAAAAGAAGGTCGACGACATCCGATCCTCGTTTGCTAAGTCAAACGACACCGCTGGTTCTGCTCACACTGCCCTACCCTGTGCTCTGACCTCTTTCTCCCCTCTCTCTCCAGATGAAATCTCGCGTCTTGTGACGGCCGGCCGCCCAACAACCTGCCCGCTTGACCCTATCCCCTCCTCTCTTCTCCAGACCATTTCCGGAGACCTTCTCCCTTACCTCACCTCGCTCATCAACTCATCCCTGACCGCTGGCTACGTCCCTTCCGTCTTCAAGAGAGCGAGAGTTGCACCCCTTCTGAAAAAACCTACACTCGATCCCTCCGATGCAACAATTACAGACCAGTATCCCTTCTTTCTTTTCTCTCCAAAACTCTTGAACGTGCCGTCCTTGGCCAGCTCTCCCGCTATCTCTCTCTGAATGACCTTCTTGATCCAAATCAGTCAGGTTTCAAGACTAGTCATTCAACTGAGACTGCTCTCCTCTGTATCACGGAGGCGCTCCGCACTGCTAAAGCTAACTCTCTCTCCTCTGCTCTCATCCTTCTAGATCTATCGGCTGCCTTCGATACTGTGAACCATCAGATCCTCCTCTCCACCCTCTCCGAGTTGGGCATCTCCGGCGCGGCCCACGCTTGGATTGCGTCCTACCTGACAGGTCGCTCCTACCAGGTGGCGTGGCGAGAATCTGTCTCCTCACCACGCGCTCTCACCACTGGTGTCCCCCAGGGCTCTGTTCTTGGCCCTCTCCTATTCTCGCTATACACATGGTCTCTCCTATCATTGCTATGCAGACGACACACAATTAATCTTCTCCTTTCCCCCTTCTGATGACCAGGTGGCGAATCGCATCTCTGCATGTCTGGCAGACATATCAGTGTGGATGACGGATCACCACCTCAAGCTGAACCTCGGCAAGACGGAGCTGCTCTTCCTCCCGGGGAAGGACTGCCCGTTCCATGATCTCGCCATCACGGTTGACAACTCCATTGTGTCCTCCTCCCAGAGCGCCAAGAACCTTGGCGTGATCCTGGACAACACCCTGTCGTTCTCAACCAACATCAAGGCGGTGGCCCGTTCCTGTAGGTTCATGATCTACAACATCCGCAGAGTACGACCCTGCCTCACACAGGAAGCGGCGCAGGTCCTAATCCAGGCACTTGTCATCTCCCGTCTGGATTACTGCAACTCGCTGTTGGCTGGGCTCCCTGCCTGTGCCATTAAACCCCTTCAACTCATACAGAACGCCGCAGCCCGTTTGGTGTTCAACCTTCCCAAGTTCTCTCACGTCACCCCGCTCCTCCGTTCTCTCCACTGGCTTCCAGTTGAAGCTCGCATCCGCTACAAGTCCATGGTGCTTGCCTACGGAGCTGTGAGGGGAACGGCACCTCAGTACCTCCAGGCTCTGATCAGGCCCTACACCCAAACAAGGGCACTGCGTTCATCCACCTCTGGCCTGCTCGCCTCCCTACCACTGAGGAAGTACAGCTCCCGCTCAGCCCAGTCAAAACTGTTCGCTGCTCTGGCCCCCCAATGGTGGAACAAACTCCCTCACGATGCCAGGACAGCGGAGTCAATCACCACCTTCCGGAGACACCTGAAATCCCACCTCTTTAAGGAATACCTAGGATAGGATAAGTAATCCCTCTCACCCCCCCCCTTTAAGATTTAGATGCACTATTGTAAAGTGACTGTTCCACTGGATGTCATAAGGTGAATGCACCAATTTGTAAGTCGCTCTGGATAAGAGCGTCTGCTAAATGACTTAAATGTAAATGTTCAAAATAAATGGTATGCCAGCAGCATACCACCCTGCATCCCACTGCTAGCTTGACGCTGAAGCTAAACAGGGTCCGTTCTGGTTGGTCCCTGGATGGGAGACCAGATGCTGCTGGAAGTAGTGTTGGAGGTCCAGTAGGAGGCACTCTTTCCTCTGGTCTGCAGTGATTGGGGACATGCCCTGTGTAGGGTGCTGTCTTTCGGATGGGATGTTAAATGGGTGTTCTGACTCTCTGTAGTTAAGGGTTATAACACCCTTATTGTAAAAGTGTTAACCCTGGTGTCCTGGCCAAATTCCCAATCTGGCCCTCATACCATCATCGCCACCTAATCATCCCTAGCTTCTAATTGGCTCATTCATGCCTCCTCACTAAGTATTCCCCAGGTCAATGCTGTAAATGACAATGAATTCCCAGTCAACTTACTTGGTAAAATAATGGTTTAAGAAGAGTATTTAGGCATGTTGTCTTTTTCTTAAATGTAGTTTTGTAATTGACTAAAACAAGCAGAAAACAAGAAAATTGTGTTTGAAAAAGTTTTTGCTGTGAGCCAATGAGGTAACCTAGGTAACCACAGTTTGCCACAATGTTCTATATAATTGTGTTTGAAAAAGGTCAAGATTTTTCTATGAGCCAATGGGGTAACCTACTGTAGGTAACCACCGGTTGCCGAGACTTTCTATCTAATACCTACTGGGAGTATGGGCCTCAACCTTGAGGAATAACTTCAAGCATCTTTAGTGCAGGCAGGCAAAGCAAATTCAATCTTACTCAATGGCTATGTTCTTAAGTGGGTAGAATTAAGGTTTCACTTCACTGACGCTGCAAATATCAGTTTATATGGTCTATGTTCGTGACTTTGTGGTTGAGTGACAATCTTTAAAAAGGTAAAAACAATAGGCCACAACGTGTCTGAGAAGGATTTAGATTCGACTGCATGAATAAACGAGGACGAATGTTACTCCCTCCTTCAAAATCCAAAGGTAGTCTCTAAATCTTCAGACTGGTGCTCAGCACAGTCAATTAGAGCTATCTTACATTTTTGGACACCAGATGTTACTAGTGCAACAACACTTTACTGCAAAGACAACTAAGTTCATGGTCAAGTGTGAGTCATTGTGGCCTGGACAGAAACAGCTTTGACAGCCTATTGTAGGCTACTGGTAAAATATCAAATATACAGGCTAAAACATGAATTATTTTTAGACCACAGATTAAGTTTTCACACAAAAGTGGGTGGAAGGAGGTGTGTCCCATATAAAGACGTAGTAGCATTGTAAATAATATAATTACAGTCCAGATTAATCATTGTCAGACTCTGTATGCAGATTCCTATGTGACCTCTGAGTTATTTCAAGATTGAGATTAATAGTAATATTTATTTTTTATCTGCATCGGTTGTGTCATCACTCATTGGAACAGAATGAGAAAGGGAAGTGGAGAATACAAGGGATATTGTCACACAGTAGACTGATGCAAGGCCATCAGTCTACTGTGTCTCTGAGCAACTCTCTCACTATGTCTCTTAGAAAGATCTTCTTGACCCCAAGACAGGTCACACAACTGAGACTGCTGTTCTCTGTGTCAAGGAGGCTCTCCACACTGCCAAAGCTAACTCTCTCTCCTCTGTTCTCATCCCCCTAGACCTAGCACCTGCCTTCGTCACCGTGAACCATCAGATCATCCTCTACAGCCTATCAGGGCTGGGCGTCTCAGGCTCTGCACACTCTTGGTTTGCATCCTACCTAGTAGGCCGCTCCTACCAGGTGACGTGGAGAGGATCTGTGTCTGCACCACATACTCTCACTACTGGTGTCCCCCAGGGCTCCATCCTAGGCCCTGTCCTCTTCTCCCTATACATCAAGTCCGTCATATCCTCACAAGGTCTTTCCTATTATTGCTATGCGGACGACACTCAACTACTTTTCCTCATCCCCCCGTATGACACCAAAGTGGTGACACGCATCCCTGCGTGCCTGGCAGATATCTCAGCTTGGATGTTGGCCCACAACCTCAAGTTCAACCTTGACAAGACGGCTGCTCTTCCTCCCGGGGAAAGCCTGCCCGCTTCAAGGCCTGCCTGCTCCGTCTGGACTTCTGAACTCGCTGTTGGCTAGGCTCCTTACTTGTGCCATCAAACCCATGCAATTTATCCAGATTGCTGCAGTCCACCTGGTGTTCAACCTTCCCAAATTCTCCCATGCCACCACACTCCTCTGAACACTCCACTGGCTTCCAGTCTAAACTTGCATCCAGAACATGACCGTGGTACTTGCCTACGGAGCAGCAAGGGAAACTGCCCCTCCCTACCTTAAGGCTCTGCTACAGTACACCCCAACCTCAATTCTGGCTTCTACTTTGGCTCATCTGTCCTGGGCTTCCAAAGCCAATTCTTGGGCTACCCAAGAGGAAACGCTGAATTTACAGAGGCAAGAGAGGGAGGGATCCTGGCGAAATTAAGGCGAAGGGAAAACTGGCCAACTCTTCCCTCCGTTATCACTTGATAATAAGATGGATGACCTTCGATTGTGGATTTGCTACCAACGAGACTCTCGAAACTGCAATATTCTCTCATTTCCTGAAATATTGCTCTTGGAAAGGATACCCCTCATGGCTATCCAACTCTATGGATTCTCTAATCACCATGCCGACAGGACAGTGGATTCAGGGAAATTGAGGGTGGGAGGGGTTTGCCCCTTCATCAATAACAACAGGTGTGCTGACCCGAGTGCGATGGAAGTGTCGACCCATTGTTCACCCGTCTTTGAATACCTGATGGTCAAATGCAGACCCTTTTTACCCCCAGAGGGAGTTTTCAGCTAATATTGTGACTGTTGTATACATTCCACCTCAGGACAAGAAAAATAACACCCGGGTACTTAACAAACTGTACAAGGCCGCTTTTCTGGTTGCTGCCGATTTGAATTCCACGTCATTAAGACGCGTGAAGCCCAACTTCCATCAACATGTCTCCCGCACCACTAGGGGTGATAAAGTCCTAGACCACTGTTATTCTACCCACAAGCAAGCATACAAGGCCCTCCCTTGTCCACCAATCGGCAAATCAAATCAGGACAGGACTGCTTTGCTTGCGCTGATTGGAATATGTTTCGGGACTCCACCAATAACATCGATGAGCTAACCACCTCTGTCATCGGCTTCATTAGGAAATGCATCGGCGATGTTGTCCCCACAATTAAGGTTCGCTGCTTCCCCAATCAAAAGCCCTGGATTAACACTGAGGTTGGCGCTAAACACATTTTTTACAATTCCTGGATGACACTGGGCCAGGATAGGGCTACCGCACACAGGGCCATCGCAGACAACCTTGAGACTACGGCTGTGGACAGGAACAAGTACAAGAAGTCCCGCTTTGACCTTCGCAGAGTCATCAAATTAGCAAATGGACAATATAGGAATAAGGTGGAATCATATTACACAGGCTCTGACATGCGCCGCATGTGGCCGGAGTGAGTAAAGTCTTTAATCAGGTCAATAACCGCAAGGCCGCAGGGCACATTCTCAGAGCATATGCAGAACAGCTGGCAGGTATATTCACTGTAATTTTCAACCTCTCCTTTCCCAGTCTGTACTCCACACATTTTAACATGATCACCATCATTCCTGTTCCCAAGAACTCTAAGAATTCATGCCACAATGACTACCGCCCTGTAGAACTCACATCTGTAATCATGAAGTGCTTTGAAAGGCTGGTCATGGCTCACATCAACTCCATTATCCCAGACACCCTAGACCCACTCCAATTTGCATACCGCCCCAACAGATCCATAGACGATGCAATCTCAATTGCACTCCACACTGCCCTCACCCACCTAGGTGTAATACCTATGTGAGAATGCTGTTCATTGACTACAGCTCAGCGTTCAACACCATTGTCCCCTCCAAGCTCGTCACCAAGTTTAGGAACCTCAGCCTGAACACCTCCCTCTGCAACTGGATCCTGGACTTCCTGACAGGCTGACCCCAGATGGTAAGAATTAGCAACATCACCTCTGCCATGAAGAACCTCAACACATGGGTGTGTCCAAGTTCCCTGCCATCCATGACCTTTACTGTTTATCAGGCGGTGTGAAAGGAAGGCCCAGAAAATAATTAAAGACTCCAACCATGCAAGTCACTGTTTTCCCTGCTTCAGGATGGCAAGCGATACCGGTGCATCAAGTCTGATACCAACAGGCTCCTGAACAGCTTCTATCCCTGTGCCATAAGACTGCTAAATAGCTTCACGGATGATCTAAACTGACCTTTGTATTTTATTCTTATTATCTATGCACACTCACAGGGCCCTACACACTACGCACATGGACACTCCAACACAGACACAAACACTCTCTCATTTGCTCACACTCACATTCAATTATCATATATGCTGCTGCTACTCTGTTTATCACATATCCTGATGCCTAGTCACCTTACCCCTATACATATCTACTCCCATCACTCCAGTATCCCTGCACATTGTAAATATGCTACTGGAACTGACCCTGTATATAGTATGCTTACTTACTTTATCATGTTCTTATTATTGTAAATGTAAATGTTGTAAGAACCACACTTTTTGGTATAGCTTAACTCAGAAAGTTTATTTCAAGGGAACCTTCAAGTTCTTACATCTCCACTTCATAGCCCCCTCAAATTAAAATCTGGACCTTGAAGCCAGTTCCATTCTTATTTGTTTCATTTAGACCCAGGACACCAGGTGGGTGCAATTAGTCATCAGGTATTCCAGAAAACCAACAGTACTCCAGACCTGCAGGGTAGGATTTGAATACCACTTCTTTACAGCCTCAATACAGAACAGTTTATGATTCAGGGTCATGTTCTGATGGTTGCATACTCTGTCTGTTGGTCTTTCTCCACCATCCTCCTACTAGTGGGAAGGTTGACCTCAGCATAGGTCATGTCTGCTCTCTGGTCCTACACACACACACACACACACACACACACACACACACACACACACACACACACACACACACACACACACACACACACACACACACACACACACACACACACACACACACACACACACACACACACACACACACACACACACACACACACACACACACACACACACACACACACACTATATCCACAGTAACAATCAAAGGGAATTATTTTGTTGACAACCCATTTACTTACATCCCTGTTGTTTGCTTGCACCATATTTCCTGGGTTGACTGGCATCTGATTTCCTGAAACACAATCTGAGAACAAACGACCATGAATCATTCATAAAATACACATTTAGCAAGTAAAATCTAATCAAATCAAATGTATTTATAGAGCCCTTCGTACATCAGCTGATATCTCAAAGTGCTGTACAGAAACCCAGCCTAAAACCCCAAACAGCAAGCAATGCAGGTGTAGAAGCACCTTGAGCAAAAAAGCACCAGAAGCAAAAATAAGGTTTTATTTTCTATACAACATTATAAATATCTACTGTATGAAGGAAATTAGTTCATTTCAGATAGAACAGAACCTGACTTCAGAAGGGTAAATAAGAGAGTTATAGTTGACTTACATGCCCTCCTTCTGAAGGTGACTGCGGTCACACACACACACACAGCCACACACACCACCACCCCCATTGGCACCCAGATCAGCAGCGACTGTTTAAGACCTGATGGAGGAAGACAGAGAGCACACCTGTGTCACTTGAGATCTGCCTGGCTCACAACAAGGAGGTTAGTGAAGGAGGGACTGGCACACAATAGTCCATAGATGAAGTACAATGAGGTACAGTAGTAAAAGCATTGCCTTGGTAAACAAAGTTTGAATTTGACTTAGTACACTGTAAACCCCAAGGCATTTTTAACTGAAATAATTCTAGTACTCAAAGTTAATGAAAAGTTATTAATACTTAAAATGTTTATGTGGTACTGACTCAGAACTAAATGAGAAGTTGTACCAACAAGTTTTTTTTAAAGATATGATAATAAATTAACTATTTTCTGAGCATGCTGTACTGCGGGGTAGAGTTTTCTAAATAGTTTTAATATCTGTGTTTTTGCATGTACATTGACTGATTGGTTGATTCAAAAGTTATGCTACATAAAGATAAATAACATTTTTTGAAACTAATCCGATCACCGAATATTTGCCCCATTACTGAAATGGTTGTTCCAGTTTAAATGGTTTAGGTCGTCTCCTCCCACTGTTCTGAACCCTGGCAGTCATTATAAATGCAGGTTGTGGATGAATACACATTTCAACTGTTGGATAGATGCATGATCAATTTCAATATGAGTTACACATCACTTTGCAAGCCAGCATGATGCGATTTAGAGTAAGGGTTGGAAAATTCTGGCACATCCTTGTTCGAAGATTACTGGACATTTTGCAACCCCACTTAAACTATAAGTTTCAGGCTACTGTATTACACTTTATGATAAAGATCATGGTTTAATTATAATGTTATTATAATAATATTCACCTAGGAACTCGCTTGAAGGCCACAGGACTGAAAATTTACGAATTCAACAACCATGTCTCACAAACTACAAGCTACAATTCAATCGAAGAGCCAAGGCACACAGGGAAAGTATTGGATTTGTTGCTTAGTGGGGGTGTTAAATTGAAGTATATCTTAGTCCAAAAAACTGCATTTGTATTTCTCATATGAAGGTAGTACTGCTCGGTTCAGCTATTTTTAAGTTTCTTAAGTTCATATTTTTGAGGTAATCGTTTCCTCTGGCTGTTTGAACAGCCAGAACTTATCTGCTTTTACGGTGTAGATGGTTTCTTACCGTCGTTTTCCTCTCCACCGTCATCATCCGTGTCTTTAATATCTAGTTCAGTAGTTCAGGAGAAGAACATGCTCTTCATTATCAGACTCATACAGTAGAGCAGTATGCATGTTCACTCATCACTGATATCAAGAGAAAGGATCAGGTTTGACATTCACTTTAATGTCATTAAATCTTGTGAACTTATTCAGATTATAGGAACATAACAAGAACACATACCTGAGAATGTGGAGGTGAAGTCAATGGAGATCTTCACGTTTCCCTTGTCAGTCAGTGTGCACGTCCACTTCCTGTTGTTGTCCTCCTTCTGGAATGTCACATTCAGAGTGATGTCACAGCGAGGCCCTGTGAGCTGGTATCTGGGGTCTCCCTGCAGCTTCCTACCAGTCTCATCCATCCAGCTCAGATGAACTTGACTATTGCGAACTATCCTACACTTTCCACTCCCTTCATTGGTGTGCAGAGAGCACCTTATTGTTACTGGTCTATCAGGCTTTAGATATGTCAGTAGTGTGGACAAGGAGACTGCAAGAGATGAGAAAACATTCAATTTTACCATGGTTTCTCTTCAAGGAATAAAGTATTGTTGTAGGTCACTCATGTATAGAGTAATACTATAATGGCAATACTATAATACTGCAATGCTATAATACAAATACTATAATACTGTAATCCTGTAAAACTATAATACCAATACTATAATACTGCAATACTATAACACTAATACCAAAATACTGTAATACTATAACTAATACTATAATACTGTAATACTATAATACTGCAATACTATAACACTAATACTAAAATACTGTAATACTGTAATACTATAATACTGTATTGCATATGTTTTACGAAGACAGATTTTCATCCTTGAATTTACTGTAAACAGAAATACTCACTGGTCAGAACAGACAGATAGGTATCAGTGTCTGAAAAGGGATTTTGGGGTTTTAAAATTCGACATGTGTAGCGTCCAGCATCCTCAGCTGTGACATTGTGAATATGTAGAGAACAGTCAGCGTCCACACTCAGTTTTTTAGCTCTCTTTGAGTTAACTCTCACCTTCCCGTTAAAAACCTCTTGAATAGCATTTTGAAAACTCTCTCTGCTGTGAAGCCACATAATTAAGGAGCAGTCTGAATTAACCACATTGTCACACAGCAGACTGACATCAGCCCTCTCATTGACGTATTGAGATAATTGTTTTCCATGCACACCTGAAGAGAAAAACAAAATGTATCCATGTAACACAGTAAAATCCTTACTCAAATAACTTCATCAAGGATCCATTATAAGTGGTAAATACTATGTAGATTAGTCTCTAACCACCTGTTAGCAAACCTACACACAGCATGAATGGTTAATGAGCATGGCTGATATTTTATCCTACAGTAGGTGTCCTCTTACCTGCATTGATAAGCTTTAGGATCAGCAGTGGAATGAGAGTGTGATGGGCCCCAGCCATGTTGCTCTTGCTCTGCCTTCCGTAACCGTTTCTTTCTCTGTTCTGTGTGGTGTTGGATTTGTCTTGTTTTTACGAACCAGACTTCACTTCTTAGATTGGC
Organism: Oncorhynchus gorbuscha; assembly: GCF_021184085.1. Classification (NCBI taxonomy): domain Eukaryota; kingdom Metazoa; phylum Chordata; class Actinopteri; order Salmoniformes; family Salmonidae; genus Oncorhynchus; species Oncorhynchus gorbuscha. The sequence goes on along the minus strand of NC_060186.1, from coordinate 67,069,458 downwards.
TAATACCCTCTTCTTCGATTTGAAGTTGATGCGCAAGGATGATGACATCAATTCTATCACAACAGGCCGTTTGGCTATAACTGTACATCACAGGAAATTGGTGCCGCCTTAATTGAGGGCTCGAGTTTGTGGTAATGACTGGAGCGGAATCAGTGGAATGGCATCAAATACATCAAATACATGGTTTCCTTGTGTTTGATGCCGTTCCATTTACTCCATTCCAGCCATTATTATGAGCCGTCCTCCCATCAGCATCCGACTGTGCTGGACATTCCCACATCACCAACCTCAAATAGAAGCTCAAAAGGATGGCTACATCTAAAGGATGGCTACATCTAAAGGATGGCTACATCTAAAGGATGGCTACATCAAAAGGATGGCTACATCAGCACTTTAATTGTGGATGAATGATCACAACCAATGTGATTTAATAAATCATCAAGGATGATTCAGCATGATCCTGTCATGTCGACTAGAAACAGAACTTGGATTGCACAAGTTGGTTCTTTGAGTTACTGAGAATACGGAATGGCGTGTGTGGTCCATTAACCACTTGGTATGATGTTGCTTTACAAGCTGGTCTTAACATATATTTAAAGATTGTGGTGGTGGTCTATCATCACGTATCTAAAAAGAAAAACAAACAGACACATTGCACACTCATAGACGTCATCAATATACGAAGGGGAAGTAAGTGTAAGTAAGGGGAAGTAAGAGCTTCAGCACGGCTACACAGCTGTTTAGCTCTTCCTTTCTATGTCGTTAAAGCCTTTTTTCTTGTGTCTCCATTTTTTGTTTTGTTGCAAGTTACTTTTACTCCCTAACCTAAGTTGGTGGGGGTTTTCTCTTCCCTTAGTTTGTCTGATGTCAGGCAAATCTAATGGGCTTCATGGTGGGTGTTTGTTAAGACGTGGATGAGTGCAAACCCTGGATGACGGACAGGGGTGCTGTATTGAAGCCACAGGCGCCAACAGAGATGGCCACCTCGCTTCGCGTTCCTAGGAAACTATGCAGTTTTTTGTTTTTTTACGTGTTATTTCTTACATTAGTACCCCAGGTCATCTTAGGTTTCATTACATACAGTCGGGAAGAACTACTGAATATAAGATCAGCGTCAACTCACCATCAGTACGACCAAGAATATGTTTTCCGCGACGCGAATCCTGTGTTCTGCCTTACAAACAGGACAACGGGATGGATCGCATGCAGCGACCCAAAAAAAACGACTCCGAAAAAGAGGGAAACGTAGCGGTCTTCTGATCAGACTCAGGACAAGGGCACATCGCGCACCACTCCCTAGCATTCTTCTTGCCAATGTCCAGTCTCTTGACAACAAGGTTGATGAAATCCGAGCAAGGGTAGCATTCCAGAGGGACATCAGAGACTGTAACGTCCTCTGCTTCACGGAAACATGGCTCACTGGGAAGACGCTATCCGGGGCGGTGCAGCCAACGGGTTTCTCCACGCATCGCGCCGACAGAAACATACATCTCTCTGGTAAGAAGAGTGGCGGGGGCGTATGCCTCATGACTAACGAGACATGGTGTGATGAAAGAAACATACAGGAACTCAAATCCTTCTGTTCACCTGATTTAGAATTCCTCACAATCAAATGTAGACCGCATTATCTACCAAGAGAATTCTCTTCGATTATAATCACAGCCGTATACATCCCCCCCAAGCAGACACATCGACGGCTCTGAACGAACTTTATTTAACTCTTTGCAAACTGGAAACCATTTATCCGGAGGCTGCATTCATTGTAGCTGAGCATTTTAACAAAGCTAATCTGAAAACAAGACTCCCTAAATTTTATCAGCATATCGATTGTGCAACCAGGGGTGGTAAAACCTTGGATCATTGTTACTCTAACTTCCGCGACGCATATAAGGCCCTGCCCCGCCCCCCTTTCGGAAAAGCTGACCACGACTCCATTTTGTTGATCCCTGCCTACAGGCAGAAACTTAAACAAGAGGCTCCCACGCTGAGGTCTGTCCAACGCTGGTCCGACCAAGCTGATTCCACACTCCAAGACTGCTTCCATCACGTGGACTGGGACATATTTCGTATTGCGTCAGATAAAAATATTGACGAATACGCTGATTCGGTGTGTTAGTTCATTAGAACGTGCGTTGAAGATGTCATTCCCATAGCAACGATAAAAACATTCCCTAACCAGAAACCGTGGACAGCATTCGCGTGAAACTGAAAGCGCGAACCACTGCTTTTAATCAGGGCAAGGTGTCTGGTAACATGACCGAATATAAACAATGCAGCTATTCCCTCCGCAAGGCTATTAAACAAGCTAAGCGTCAGTACAGAGACAAAGTAGAATCTCAATTCAACGGCTCAGACACAAGAGGCATGTGGCAGGGTCTACAGTCAATCACGGACTACAAGAAGAATCCCAGCCCAGTCACGGACCAGGATGTCTTGATCCCAGGCAGACTAAATCACTTTTTTGCCCGCTTTGAGGACAATACAGTGCCACTGACACGGCCTGCAACGAAAACATGCGGTCTCTCCTTCACTGCAGCCGAGGTGAGTAAGACATTTAAACGTGTTAACCCTCGCAAGGCTGCAGGCCCAGACGGCATTCCCAGCCGCGCCCTCAGAGCATGCGCAGACCAGCTGGCCGGTGTGTTTACGGACATATTCAATCAATCCCTATACCAGTCTGCTGTTCCCACATGCTTCAAGAGGGCCACCATTGTTCATGTTCCCAAGAAAGCTAAGGTAACTGAGCTATACGACTACCTCCCCGTAGCACTCACTTCCGTCATCATGAAGTGCTTTGAGAGACTAGTCAAGGACCATATCACCTCCACCCTACCTGACACCCTAGACCCACTCCAATTTGCTTACCGCCCAAATAGGTCCACAGACGACGCAATCTCAAACACACTGCACACTGCCCTAACCCACCTGGACAAGAGGAATACCTATGTGAGAATGCTGTTCATCGACTACAGCTCGGCATTCAACACCATAGTGCCCTCCAAGCTCGTCATCAAGCTCGAGACCCTGGGTCTCGACCCCGCCCTGTGCAACTGGGTACTGGACTTCCTGACGGGCCGCCCCCAGGTGGTGAGGGTAGGCAACAACATCTCCTCCCCGCTGATCCTCAACACGGGGGCCCCACAAGGGTGCGTACTGAGCCCTCTCCTGTACTCCCTGTTCACCCACGACTGCGTGGCCACGCACGCCTCCAACTCAATCATCAAGTTTGCGGACGACACAACAGTGGTAGGCTTGATTACCAACAACGACGAGACGGCCTACAGGGAGGAGGTGAGGGCCCTCGGAGTGTGGTGTCAGGAAAATAACCTCACACTCAACGTCAACAAAACTAAGGAGATGATTGTGGACTTCAGGAAACAGCAGAGGGAACACCCCCCTATCCACATCGATGGAACAGTAGTGGAGAGGGTAGCAAGTTTTAAGTTCCTCGGCATACACATCACAGACAAACTGAATTGGTCCACTCACACTGACAGCGTCATGAAGAAGGCGCAGCAGCGCCTCTTCAACCTCAGGAGGCTGAAGAAATTCGGCTTGTCACCAAAAGCACTCACAAACTTCTACAGATGCACAATCGAGAGCATCCTGGCGGGCTGTATCACCGACTGGTACGGCAACTGCTCCGCCCTCAACCGTAAGGCTCTCCAGAGGGTAGTGAGGTCTGCACAACGCATCACCGGGGGCAAACTACCTGCCCTCCAGGACAACTACACCACCCGATGTTACAGGAAGGCCATAAAGATCATCAAGGACATCAACCACCCGAGCCACTGCCTGTTCACCCCGCTATCATCCAGAAGGCGAGGTCAGTACAGGTGCATCAAAGCTGGGACCGATAGACTGAAAAACAGCTTCTATCTCAAGGCCATCAGACTGTTAAACAGCCACCACTAACATTGAGTGGCTGCTGCCAACACACTGTCATTGACACTGACCCAACTCCAGCCACTTTAATAATGGGAGTTGATGGGAAATGATGTAAATATATCACTAGCCACTTTAAACAATGCTACCTTATATAATGTTACTTACCCTACATTATTCATCTCATATGCATACGTATATACTGTACTCTATATCATCGACTGCATCCTTATGTAATACATGTATCACTAGCCACTTTAACTATGCCACTTTGTTTACTTTGTCTACATACTCACCTCATATGTATATACTGTACTCGATACCATCTACTGTATGCTGCCCTGTACCATCACTCATTCATATATCCTTATGTACATATTCTTTATCCCCTTACACTGTGTATAAGACAGTAGTTTTGGAATTGTTAGTTAGATTACTTGTTGGTTATCACTGCATTGTCGGAACTAGAAGCACAAGCATTTCGCTACACTCGCATTAACATCTGCTAACCATGTCTATGTGACAAATACAATTTTATTTGATTTGATTTGCAGCAATCTTGGCACTCCTCAATTGTAAAATATTTTGGAAGCTATAGAAATGCATTTATTAATGTCTTCATTTGTTTTTTTTACCCATTTATTCTATTACAGGCACCTTTATGCATACTTTTAATGTATATTATGTGAGCTAAAATATTTTACTTAAAGTATTTATTTTTTGTACTAATGTTACTGTCCTTACTACAACAACAAAAAACTTAAATACATGTCATTTCGTCCTTGAAACTTTTAATTGAAAATACTGTAGAATTCCATTCATTTCTATGGAGGACTGCTCCTACTAGGGAGTGCCAATATGGCCGACCAGTGGCTTCAAAGCATCTCATTGGCGAACACATAGCATCAGCTTTCTAGGGTATATATACACTACCATTCAAAAGTTTGGGGTCACTTAGAAATGTCCTTGTTTTTGAAAGAAAAGCACATTTTTGGTCCATTAAAATAACATCAAATTGATCAGAAATACAGTGTAGACGTTGTTAATGTTGTAAATGACTATTGTAGCAAGAAAAGGCAGATTTTTTAAATGGAATATCTACATAGGTGTACAGAGGCCCATTATCAGCAACCATCACTCCTGTGTTCCAATGGCACGTTGTGTTAGCTAATTCAAGTTTATAATTTTAAAAGGCTAATTGATCATTAGAAAACCCTTTTGCTATTATGTTAGCACAGCTGAAAGCTGTTTTGCTGATTAACGAAGCAATATATCTGGCCTTCTTTAGGCTAGTTGAGTATCTGGAGCATCAGCAATTGTGGGTTCGATTACAGGCTCAAAATGGTCAGAAACAAATAACTTTCTGAAACTCGTCAGTCTATTATTGTAGGAAGGCTATTCCATGCAAGAAATTGCCAAGAAACTGAAGATCTCATGCAACGCTGTGTACTACTCCCTTCACAGAGTAGCGCAAAGTGGCTCTAACCAGAATAGAAAGAGGAGTGGGAGGCCCCCGGTGCACAACTGAGCAAGAGGACAAGTACATTAGAGTGTCTAGTTTGAGAAACAGACACCTCACATGTCCTAAAATATCCCAGGTCAGTGATTGGGGACATTGCCCTGTGTAGAGTGCTGCCTTTCAATCGGGATGTTTAAACAAGTGTCCTGACTCTCTGTGGTCACTAAAGATACTGTAAGAGTAGGGGTGTTAACTCTGGTATCCTGGCTACACTCCTAATCTGACCATCATACTGTAGCCACCTGATCATCCCCAGCTTCCAATTGGCTCATTCAGCTCTCCTGTAACTATTTCCCAGGTTGTTGCTGTAAATGATAATGTGTTCTCAGTCAAGTTAACAAGTTAAATGATACATTTAACCGCTGCGCTGAGTGGTCTAAGGCACTGCATCTCAGTGCTAGAGGCATCACTACAGACCCATAGAGTCCCATAGGGCAGCGCACCATTGGCCAAGAGGTGTCTGGGTTAGGGTTTGGCCTGGGTTGGCCGTCATTGTAAGTAAGAATTTGTTTTTAACTGACTTGCCTAGTTAAATAAAGGTTAAACAACAGAGGTTAGGTGACAGTGTTGTAGAGGGAGCTGGGGTCAGCAGGGTTCTCTGTCTCTCCTTATGTCTTGGCTCCCTGAGGTTAGTTGACAGTGTAGTAGATGGAGCTGGGGTCAGCAGGGTTCTCTGTCTCTCCTTATGTCTTGGCTCCCTGAGGTTAGTTGACAGTGTAGTAGATTGAGCTGGGGTCAGCAGGGTTCTCTGTCTCTCCTTATGTCTTGTCTCCATGAGGTTACTTGACAGTGGAGTAGAGGGAGCTAGGGTCAGCAGGGTTCTCTGTCTCTCTTTATGTCTTGGCTGTCTGAGGTTAGTTGACTGTGTAGTAGATGGAGCTGGGGTCAGCAGGGTTCTCTGTCTCTATGTCTTGGCTGCCTGAGGTTAGTTGACTGTGTAGTATATGGAGCTGGGGTCAGCAGGGTTCTCTGTCTCTCCTTATGTCTTGGCTGCCTGATGTTAGTTGACAGTGGAATAGAGGGGGGTTTGGCCGGCCATGATGTCCTTGTCCCAAAAATCCGCACGGTGGGCTTTTGGTTTCTCTCCCTCTAAAAACAGAAATAAATTAGCTAATTAATTAATTAAAAATCCTACAATGTGATTTTCTGGATGTGTTTCCCTCATTTTGTCTGTCATAGTTGAAGTGTACCTATAATTAAAATTACAGGCCTCTCATCTTTTTAAGTGGGAGAACTTGCACAATTGGTGGCTGACTAAATACTTATATATATGTCTAGCCTATTGTCACCCTCTTGAAGGTGAATAGAAACATTAACTTATTAAAGTTATTTCCTGCAATTCTACACATTTTGCCATGTGTGTAGAGTAAATGTTCCAGTTTTTAAACAAGATTTTGGCCGTTGCATACATTTTGTCATGGGGCAGAGACAAGATGTTGCTATTTTATAAAAAATGTCATGCAATTCTACAAATTTTTCCATGGGGCAGAGATTCATTTTTGCATTTTTAAAGACAATTCTGCACATTTTGCCATGACTCATGACATGTTAATGATATCTGAGTAAGAATGACTAACAAAGTCAATACAAGCCCCCTGGAGGTCAGGGCCCCTGGAGGTCAGGGCCCCCTGGCATGTGCCCTGCGTGCCCAGTCAGTATTTGGACATGATTACTACAAGATTAGAAAGCTGGCTAGACTCATTTACAAATCTAAAAATTGTTAGCTGACATGGCAAATTTAGTGACTGTCATTGACTAACATAACAAGAGAAAAACTGCTGATGCACAACTAAAATGTCAAACTTTCACCTTGTGTATTCTACTATTCTAACTCTCAACAGTATGTTGAGACACTGGGTTTACTTTTTAAATTGGTTTCGGGGGGCCCCTAGTGGCCAGGAATGCTCCACCAGGCCGACATGAAATTCAGCAGCAGGTAAATGTGAAAAAACTCAAAACTGTGTAGGCTACTGTATTGTGGAAGTGTATAGTAAAAAAAACACCTCTGTACTGTACTGACAAAGAGTTAGACATAATCGTTTATTTAAAAACTGTTTCATGAATTAATTTAAACGTTAGAAAAGCATTGTGTTTATAAAAATAAATAGGTTAGGAAAAAAACATATGTATAAACAAAATCTGAATGTCTCTTTGCTGACTTCCTTCATAATGGACAGGGGGAAAAAACGAACTTATCATTCACATAGACCATGTGTTGCTTCAGTGATGTCATCACCCCTACTGCATGCAACAACAAATATGTTAAATAGATACTAAAGATACTAAACGTTGAAAATACAACTATAAATACATCTTCCAACACACTCTACTCTATCATATATGAACATCAGCTTTAAAAAACATGTATAATGCCCTCTTAATCAATAAAACCACAGACAGTTTGAAAGTCTTAGTCAAATCAAATCAAATTTTATTTGTCACATACACATGGTTAGCAGATGTTAATGCGAGTGTAGCGAAATGCTTGTGCTTCTAGTTCCGACAATGCAGTGATAACCAACAAGTAATCTAACTAACAATTCCAAAACTACTGTCTTATACACAGTGTACGGGGATAAGGAATATGTACATAAGGATATATGAATGAGTGATGGTACAGAGCAGCATACAGTAGATGGTATCGAGTACAGTATATACATCCAGCACAGGGAGAAGAGTGAGGAACAAGGGGTCATTCCTCCAGGACATGAATCTCAATACCAGAGGCTTCTTCTATACAGAGAACAAAACAATACATCAGACAACATGTCTCACCATTCATTCTATAGCAGATCATAAAGATGAACTAGTTAATAGGGAATTAGATGGACAAGATGACTACGTCAAAGGACTATTTATGACCTGATTCCATTTCAGTTCACACGTCTGAAGATCAGAATATGTGAATGTAATGTGTTGTTTGCTCCATGTGTTCTATGGATTGATGGAACCATTCATAATGTTTAGGTCTATACAGTCCTTTCAGATCTGTGAACTCTGATGTTGTGGGAGGAGTTAGGAACCTAAATGGAACTGGACCAATGCCTGTGACTCTCACCTGCTTGTGGGGGCAGAGCCTTGGGTGGGCGGATCCTCCATGTGTGAATAGTGACTATGGCAGCCATGATGGTCAGTGTCACAAAGAGCATGATGTGACTGATGGGCAACTTAACAGCATTACTGGTACCTGGACAATGAGACAGACAGGGATTAAACACAGTCAATCATTTAGATTGATTTAAATGAAAGTAGAGTTTGTATCACACACCGGTCAATAGAGAATGCTGAGGACCAATATCCATCAGCCAAACACCTCTACAACTTCTCCTCTGTCTGAACACCAATGATCTAGCTGAGTGTTTTAATTCATGTCTAATAGATTACTTTGATTGTTCAGACCATCCACTAAAAAACTTTAGAGTTATATAACATTTAACATTTAAGTCATTTAGCAGACGCTCTTATCCAGAGCGACTTACAAATTGGTGCATTCACCTTATGACATCCAGTGGAACAGCCACTTTACAATAGTGCATCTAAATCTTTTAAGGGGGGGGGGGGTGAGAAGGATTACTTTATCCTATCCTAGGTATTCCTTAAAGAGGTGGGGTTTCAGGTGTCTCCGGAAGGTGGTGATTGACTCCGCTGTTCTGGCGTCATGAGGGAGTTTGTTCCACCATTGGGGAGCCAGAGCAGCGAACAGTTTTGACTGGGCTGAGCGGGAACTGTACTTCCTCAGTGGTAGGGAGGCGAGCAGGCCAGAGGTGGATGAACGCAGTGCCCTTATTTGGGTGTAGGGCCTGATCAGAGCCTGGAGGTACTGAGGTGCCGTTCCCCTCACAGCTCCGTAGGCAAGCACCATGGTCTTGTAGCGGATGCGAGCTTCAACTGGAAGCCAGTGGAGAGAGCGGAGGAGCGGGGTGACGTGAGATAACTTGGGAAGGTTGAACACTAGACGGGCTGCTGCGTTCTGGATGAGTTGTAGGGGTTTAATGGCACAGGCAGGGAGCCCAGCCAACAGCGAGTTGCAGTAATCCAGACGGGAGATGACAAGTGCCTGGATTAGGACCTGCGCCGCTTCCTGTGTGAGGCAGGGTCGTACTCTGCGGATGTTGTAGAGCATGAACCTACAGGAACGGGCCACCGCCTTGATGTTAGTTGAGAACGACAGGGTGTTGTCCAGGATCACGCCAAGGTTCTTAGCGCTCTGGGAGGAGGACACAATGGAGTTGTCAACCGTGATGGCGAGATCATGGAACGGGCAGTCCTTCCCCGGGAGGAAGAGCAGCTCCGTCTTGCCGAAGTTCAGCTTGAGGTGGTGATCCGTCATCCACACTGATATGTCTGCCAGACATGCAGAGATGCGATTCGCCACCTGGTCATCAGAAGGGGGAAAGGAGAAGATTAATTGTGTGATATAACATCTTAAACATGGAGTAGTGGTATTAGGCATCACAGACAAGCATACATGTCCACAGGATGAGAGTGTGAATTGCACCACAGCAAAGTAAAAAACCTGAACTTGTAAGTTAGTTTAGCAGTAGGTAGGTAGTCTAGGAAGGTAGCCTAGCAATTAACTTCTCTAGGATAGGGGGTAGCATTGGGAATTTTGGATGAAAAGAGTGCCCAAATTAAACTGCCTGCTACTCTGCCATAAAAGCTAGAATTTTTTATATTTTTTATTTCACCTTTATTTAACCAGGTAGGCTAGTTGAGAACAGGTTCTCATTTGCAACTGCGACCTGGCCAAGATAAAGCATAGCAGTGTGAACAGACAACACAGAGTTACACATGGAGTAAACAATTAACAAGTCAATAACACAGAGAAAAAAAGGGGAGTCTATATACAATGTGTGCAAAAGGCATGAGGAGGTAGGCGAATAATTACAATATTGCAGATTAACACTGGAGTGATAAATTATCAGATGATCATGTACAGGTAGAGATATTGGTGTGCAAAAGAGCAGAAAAGTAAATAAATAAAAACTGTGGGGATGAGGTAGGTGAAAATGGGTGTGCTATTTACCAATAGATTATGTACAGCTGCAGCTGAATATGCATATAATTAGTAGATTTGGATAGAAAACACTCTGAAGTTTCTAAAAACTGTCTGAATGATGTCTGTGAGTATAACAGAACTCATATGGCAGGCAAAAACCTGAGACAAAATCCAACCAGGAAGTGGGAAATCTGAGGTTCGACTCTTACCCTATTGAATGAATACACAGTGTCTATGGGGTCATCTTGCACTTCCAACGGCTTCCACTAGATGTCAACAGTCTTTAAAACCTTGTTTGATGCTTCTACTGTGATGTGGGGGTGAATGAGAGGGGATTGAGTCAGAGGTCTGCCAGCAGCCACGAGCTCAGTCTCGCGCGTTCACGTGAGAGCGACCTGCATTCCATTGCATTTCTGAAGACAAAGGAATTTTCCGGTTGGAACATGATTGAAGATTTATGTTAAAAACATCCTGAAGATTGATTCTATACATCTATTTTCTATTCTCAGTCTCAAGCCGTTAAAGGTACCAACCCTGACCCAACATTTAAGAAACGTTGCAAACTTCTACATATCGAGATGGCACATGGAAGGTGTACTACAGCACACATCATACTGATGGAGTTTAAAAAAAACCTGGGAATGTGGTGATGACATCACCATCTTCAGTGCCCTTGTCTTTAATATCTAGATCAGTAGAAGAACATCCTCTTTTATATAACTCTTCAACAGACAAATACAGTAAAGAGCTGTATGCTTGTTCACCAATCACTGATATCAGGAGAAAGTATCAGGTTTGATATTCAACTTTAATATCATTACAGATTTTATTCAGATTATAGGAGCATAACAGGAACACATACCTGAGAATGTGGAGGTGAAGTCAATGGAGGTCTTCACTTATCCCCTTTCAGTCAGCTGACACGTCAGCTTCCTGTTGTTGTCCTCCCTCTGGAGTGTCACAGTCAAGAGAGATGTCACAGGGAGAGCATTGTGTTAGCTGGTCTCATCCACCCAGCTCAGAGTAACACCACTAATGATGAGTGGGTTACAGTTTCCATAATAGCTGAGCAGGGGCATGTTCATTTCACTGTTCCATCAGGCATTGTATCTCTCATTAACGTGGACTGGGAGACTGTGAAAGAAAAGGAGATAGTTTACTGTCACAAATACATCTAATATACCAAACTTAATGTATTCAAACAGTAATACTCACTATTTAGAAGCGACAAATAAAAAGCTTCACCCACTACACATTTTGTCCCATTCTTAAGGTTCTCTTTAAAAATGTAGACTCCAGCATACTCAGCTTTGATATCACTAACATGTAGAGAAAAGTTAGACCCAACACTGAATCTGTCTGTCTGTTAGTTTGTTTTCCTTTTCTGACCTCCCCCCATTGACCTCTTCAATAGTACCAGTAGATGCATCTCTGTTATAGATCCATGTAGTTGAGGAGCAGTCTGGATAAACCACATTGTTACATGGCTCTGGAGAACACAGAGAGAGTGTCTGACACCTGGATAGGCAGAATAGGTCTCCAATTTAAAAAAGAATAATGATTTGGGCATCTTTTGTTGAACACAGTGCTGAACTTGTGTTTTGGACTTAATAACAACCTAACTTAAAACCTTCAGGTACTTCATCAAACATGGATACTAACTCATTGTTGTATATTATCATCCATTATAGGGGTAAAGTTCCTGGAGAGACAGAAAGTTATCAGTAGCACCTTATTTCGAACATGCTAGTTGCTGAGACTCAAGTTGCCAGGGAAGTAGAAATAATCATACACATTAAACAAAAGATTCCAGCTATCAACCATTGAGCTATCTGAGGTCCCGAAGCTCCAAAGAGGCCCTTCAGCCAACCAGTAAACACCCACTCTGATTCCCGGGAATAAGACTTTGTAACAGTGGCAATGTAGTTAGCAAAACCAGTCACATTTGATGACACATCTTGGACAAAAGTGCAGCATTCGTCACCAATGAGTGCACAAATACCCCCTTGACCAGCCAATGAGTAGTCAAGTGCCTCCCTGTTTTGCAGGGCCACCTCGGTGAGTGCTTTTACTTCCTCATTCAGAGAAAACAAGGCATCTCTAGTAGCATTTCCCATTTTTCTCAGGGGGTGGGGGGGCGGAGTAGCCAAAGACAGTATTGGGGGACAGTGTGTTAAGTTTACCCCAAAGGAAACTCCTACATATGGAGACCCTTACCTACTCCCACATGACCCCACCCACATACCCAACAAGAAGTCTTATATGAGGTGACATTTGCCACCATTTCAGCTAGAGAGAGGAACAGATTCCCTCCCTAATCTTGACCTTATACTTCTCTTTTCCTTCGACTCACTTCTCGTTCTGGACCACTACTCCGGGTCTGTGGTGGTCCCTTTGGCTCAGGACTTTCATCTTCACCTGAACAGTCACCCAGTGGAGGGAAACAAACTGTTCCAATGAACACAACGGTGCAGATCCAGACAGCAAGGCCACACAACCTAAGGGATTGGACTCCCGCCATCCTCCCCAGGGGCAGGAACTTGTCTGCAGAGATGTGTCGTGCTGCATGAGGCAAATGGTGGTCACACATTCTAGCTAACATCTGCTTCATCCAAAATACTGCCTGTAATCCAAGTCACTGGGAGGCTGAGGTTGGTGGATCGCGTTATGTTGAACAGGTGTCCTTACTAAGATCGATATGGTGCTCCTGGGGGAGTCTGGTACCACCAGGTCGGCTATAGAGGGGTGTACTAGCCCAGGTTGGAAACTAAGCAGGTCAAAGCCCACATGCTGTCCAGCAGTGGGATAGTGCCTGTGAGTACGTGTTAAAAATATCTACTTCATGGTGGAAACTGCCTCTGCGATACAATAACTTGAAGCAAACAATATTTAGCAGGTACTTTTCTGAAAATGTAGAATTACACTAACGCCTACTGACGAAGTGAGTGAATAACACATTCATATCAACGCAGCAGACATCTATTTTGTTGGGATGTGTATTTTACTATGTAACATTATAAAATGTATTACAACAATGAAACTATTGTTTTCAAGGCACAGGAATAATGACACAGAGAAAGATCTTAATCCGAGTCAGTCGTTTATGGATTTTTAAATGTTCTACAAGTCAACCTTGATGAACCAAAGCATGAGATACACTGACTGGGCTCAGCGTTGTTAGTTTGTTACAAAAATATGTCAGTGTCTCAATGTTTTGAATCTACCTTTTCCAAGCTCATCTTTGTAACAGCAAAACCCACAAGTTAAGAGAAGGACAAAATAAAAATATTCTGGTCAAAGTCAAACATTGAGAACATCACAACTAACAGATCGTAAAATATAGGTTTTATATATTTACATTTTCATTCCCCCTTTCAAAGGATCTAACAGATTATCATCACACAAAATCACATACTTTGTTCGCATCTTCCCAGTCCAAAGTCCAAATCATTTTCACATGCCAGTTTTTTACTTTAGCCTCGTGTCCAGGACTGGAGGAGTATGAGACCATTAAAATGATCACAACAAAGCCCAATAAAACATTATGGTGACAAACACAATGTGATACAATATATAAAAAAATATTAAAATGAACAATTTGCAATGCCAAAAACTGATTGGCATACTGAATGTCAATCAGCAACATATATTATTTTATTATTTATGGGATTCTGGGTTACCATATATATATATATATATATATATATATGATTAAATATTATCTGGATGTTGGCTGTGTGAAGTATCTGCATTTGTGCACTTGAGCATCACCATGAGATTAAACATCTGCTTGCTACATCTACTTGCCTGTTTGTGTGTGTGACAAGAACTGAGTAACATGGTGTGACCTGCATGTTGCAAAACTGTAGATAACATCCCAGCAGATGCTTTGTCCTTGTGTTTGTATGTAATAACATTGAGCACATGGTGTGACTTGCTGTATCTTACAAAGTTGTGGTCAATTAGGTGTAGGGAGGGGTGGTCATCACGAGGTTTAACTGAGATGGAAAAATACTGAACAACACAATAGCAGGAATTGAGCAACTGTTCTAACTAGGCTGCGATACCAGAACAGTAAGAATCTATACATCGATGGAGGGAGGACTCCAAGAGGCGCCAAGAGGCGGGGACCTGCCTGAGTGCCAGTGATAGGCTGAGCAAGTCTAAACCACGCTCAGCCTCTACTGTGATAGACATTGTTCCAACCCGTCTGTTGGCCTATCACAGTATAAGAACAACTGTTTACATACATCCTGTCAGTTCCCTGTTCTGCCCTGCATGGTATTACAGTGAGCCCGTATATTCGAAAGTTGCATTTGCCATTTATTGCTTAGCTAATAAAAAATACATAGTATACAAATCGGTGACTCATTGTTATATTTATCCTGATACCAGATTCGAATTTACGCAACTCTTAACAATTACCCCACAACCACAATTCACCAATTCAGCAGACTGCAGGACACCAGTATTTCAAGGATTGTGCTATCCAAGCAGCCAACTACCTTGAACCAACCAAAATATTTAGAAGAGAAGCTGATTGTTACAGGTCTCTGGGTACATGTTTCTTCTCCTCCTGGTAAAAGTCAGAGACCATTTTGTGGGGGTAACATCTTGTTACATTCAACAATTCAGTACATGTGGATATGTTTGTGGATATGTTAGAGACTGTCATTAAGAAGTCACTGTGGCTGTTTTACAGAACGCCATTATGATGTCATAGCTCTTTTAAAGAACATTACTGTGGTGTCATCGTAGATTTTCCTGAATCCTTTGTTTCAGAAGGTTATGACAATGATAGTTATTTACTGCAGCAACACACTAGAGACAATTCAGTGTGTGTGTGTGTGTGTGTGTGTGTGTGTGTGTGTGTGTGTTCTTCCCTCCCCTCCACAGTGAAGGAATAAGAGAGAACAGAGTCATTAATAACACATGAATACTGTGTCAAAGCTACCACACTGTAGGTCCACTGATGTGTATTGCCTACTATATTAATACACTCATACAGGAACAGCATGCAAAATGTCCCCATAATACATATCGCAGAGAGATCTGCCAATCTCTGCTAATACGACTAAGTATCTCACAAACCAGTAAAAACATACAGTACCAGTCAAAAGTTTGGACACACCTAATCTTTCCAGAGTTTCTTTATTTTTTAAACTATTTTCTACATTGTAGAATAATAGTGAAGACATCAAAACTATGAAATAACACATATGGAATCATGTAATAAACAAAAAAAGGTGTTAAACAAATCAAAATGAATCTTATTGTAGAGAGCCTTAACTGGAGCCAACCTGACAGCTTTGCATTCTCTCAACCAGCATCATGAGGGTGTCACCTGGAATGCATTTCGATTAACAGGTGTGTCTGCTTAAAAGTTCATTTGTGGAATTTCTTTCCATCTTAATGCATTTAAGCGAATCAGCTGTGTTGTGACAAAGTAGGGGCGGTATACAGAAGATAGCCCTAATTGGTAAAAGACCAAGTCCATATTATGGCAAGAACAGCTCAAATAAGCAAAGTGAAACGACAGTCCATTATTACTTTACAACATGAAGGTCAGTCAATCTGGAAAATTTCAACAACTTTTTAAGTTTCTTCAAATGCAGTCGTAAAAACCATCAAGCTCTATGATGAAACTGCCTCTCATGAGGACCGCAGTTCATTAGAGTTTACCAGCCTCAGAATTTGCAGCCCAAATAAATGCTTCACAGAGTTCAAGTAACAGACACATCAACATCAACTGTTCAGAGGAGACTGCGTGAATCATGCCTTCATGGTCGAATTGCTGCAAAGAAACCACTACTAAAGGACACCAATAATGAGAAGAGACTTGCTTGGGCAATGAAACACAAGCAATGGACATTAGACCGGTGGAAATTTGTCCTCTAGTCTGATGAGTCAAATTTGAGATTTTTGGTTCCAACCGCTGTCTTTGTGAGACGCAGAGTAGGTGAACGGATGATCTCTGCATGTGTGGCATCCACCATGAAGCATGGAGGAGGTGGTGTGATGGTGTTTTGCTGGTGAAACTGTCAATGATTTATTTAGAATTCAAGGCACACTTAACCAGCAAGGCTACCACAGCATTCTGCAGCAATACACCATCCCATATGGATGTTTCAACTGGACAATGACCCAAAACACACCGCCGGGCTGTGTAAGGGCTATTTGACTAAGGAGAGTGATGGAGTGCAGCATTAGATGACCTGACCTCCACAATAACCTGACCTCAACCCAATTGATATGGTTTGGGATGAGTTAGACTGCAGAGTGAAGGAAAAGCAGCCAACAAGAGCTCAGCATGTGGAAACTCCTTCAAGACTGTTGGAAAAGCATTCCAGGTGAAGCTAGTTGAGAGAATGCCAAGAGTGTGCAAAGCTGTCATCAAGGCAAAGGGTGGCTACTTTGAAGAATCTCAAATATATTTTGATTTGTTTAACACTTTTTTGATTACTACATGATTCCATGTGTTAGTTTTGATGTCTTCACTATTATTCTACAATGTCGAATGAGTAGGTGTGTCCAAAATGTTGACCCATTACAAATCTTCTAAAATGACAGGAGTTAACAATAACAGATATACCAAAGTCTACATTATGAGGAACAAGCGACACAGATAGATTAGTTAACATTCCGGCTCAAATAATAAGAACACACACAAAAATCCTCTAGAATTTGCAATATTTAGAAATTTTGCCAATCGTATCTTTAAAAACAAAATACATTGAATCTCACATTTATACACAAGTAAAACACCAAAGACAAAACTTCCCATTACTCAGTAAAACTCAAGCCTTGTCCCAAAACAAAACACAAGGCACATTACATTATTGCCAACTCTAATAGGGATTCACACTTGTGCTTCAAGCACAAAACGTCACATTCGGGGCTTTCAGTCAGCTTTCAGATATCGCTCAGGTGCATTATAGGTTGCTTTTCAGTTAGGACTTTACTGTGCAAAGACAGAGCTATAAAAGGATAAACTGCATAACCATACCATTACAGTGCTTGTTAGTATACATGTGGTTGTACCAGTTAGTACCAGCAATTTAACCAGAACTTAACCATTTGAGCAATACTATGGTCTGAGAGAGAAAGTGGCATATTAAACTTTGGGTTCAATCTCAGTCTTTTTTGTCACATCTTCCAAAGATATCAGTGCTTCGACTTCTCCATTTCAGTAAAACTGTTAAAATGTAATAAGGCAGGAAATAACGGTTACTTTAAACATGATACAAAATAACCCCCCCCCAAAGTAAATTATATATACAAGTCAAGTGCAGTCTTAGCCTGCAAATCTATAGATTTACACTACTGTTCAAAAGTTTGAGGTCACTTAGAAATGCCCTTGTTTTTGAAAGAAAAGCAAATTTTTAGTCTATTTAAATAACATCAAATTGATTAGAAATACAGCGTAGTACCATCAAAACACCAGTCTCAACGTCAACAGTGAAGAGGTGACTCTTGGAGGCTGGCTTTCTAGGCAGAGTTGCAAAGAAAAAGCCATACCTCAGAATGGTCAATAAAAATAAAAGATTAAGATGGGCAAAAGAACACAGACACTGGACAAAAGAACGCTGCCTAGAAGGCCTGGAGTCGCCTCCCCCACCCCACAGTAGAGCAGCTTTGGTGGGAGTAACACCTCCAGACTCAGATCACAAGCTGGAAGCCTGGGTCTGCTGCGGTAGCGGTGTGTGGTGAGCTGTGTTGGGGAGCCCCAGCTCACAGTCTTTGGGCCCCTCTTCCACTCCCCGTGCGTACAGCAGCACCAGCGTGACGGTGGCGAAGGTGGCAGCATTGACGGGAAACGCCCTGAGCAGGGTGGAGGTAAGACCTCGCGTGAACACCCTGAGCCCCTCCCTCCTCACACTCTGCCGCACGCAGTCAGCGATGCTGGTGTACTGGTAGACCCCACCCACCCCATCCGCCTGGAGGCGGGACTTAATCACGTCCACTGGATAGGTGGAGAGCCAAGAGGCAATCCCGGACATCCCACCGGCGAATAGCAGTTTGGGGATCATGTAGGGGTCGTCAGGTTCACAGCCAATGGAGCGAGTCAGGACGTCATAGGCCAGGAAGTAGACCCCAAAACCGGGGGTTTCTCGGATCAGCGTGGTAACCATGCCACGGTTCACCCCCGACAGCCCCTCCCGCTTGTAGATACGGGCCAGACAGTCCAGGGAGTTCTTGTACAGCTTCCTCTTGGACTTCTTCTCCCCAGTGCCTTAGTAACACAGTATAATTATAAATACTAGTGATGGGTACCAATATGGAAAGGTTGACGCTAGGAGAAACATGAAATACGTGGCCATACATGTTTTGAAAACATTTTAATAGTTAGTGCCATTAGTGAACCCTTTAAAAACTGATACTATAGACGGGTGGGTTGACAATGTCACCAGAATTATGCATGCGCATTGCAGAGGAAAAAGGCAGTGTGTTATGATTCTGAATGGTCAGATCTCTAGAAGCAATGACTAGAAGCAGCCATGTGGAGTATCGTAGGTGGCTTGTTTCAGCTAGTTGTATGTTGTTCTTATAATAATAATAATAATAAATGCCATTTAGCAGACGCTTTTATCCAAAGCGACTTACAGTCATGTGTGCATACATTCTACGTATGGGTGTCTTGTTTTTAGGTGTTTTCACTTATGTCACGTCAATGCTAATATAGCAAAAAAATTGCTAGCTAGCTAACCAACAACTGTAACTATGTATTAGAGAAAAAAAAAATGTTTTACAGTTTACAATATAGTTAACATGTTGTCAATAATCCTTTGATACTAAGGCAACCCACTTTGTTTTGCCCCAAAGTTGAGTATGCATCGGCTTTGTTGCTAAACAACCCATCCGTCTATGGTACACACGCTTTCCAACAGTGTAGGGGCAGTGCACAGAGTACATTATGCTAGCTAGCTCAGATAAGCTAAAATGACAAACATTTGACAACTAGCTAGAAACGTTTGCTAACTAGAACAAAAACATCTGCACAAACATCAACTACACAGAATGTGCTTCTTAGAAATGATTGTTCGCTAAGGAGGTAGCTAAGTCGCTAGCTTGAAAAGGCAGAGTACAATCCACAAATTGTTCAACTTGCTGGCTAGTTAGCGAAGTTGCTCCACCACCAAATACTGGGGAAACCAATGAATGAAACATGGAACACTTTTGCCCAGTAAAGTATTCATGAAAGTGTTGACAACAGTTTTTGTTATCTTAAAGTAACAAATACCTCATGAAATCATGATATTGCACTCTCCTAAGGCAGTGTTGCATGCTTGCAACAATGGTATGGTCATCACAACATACTTCACTCAAATCAATATGATATCGAATTATCAACAATGGTCCCCAAGGTTGTCAAAATAATGTCCAATACTTGTTCATGACTTTTTTATAGCAACTTCAATTGAAATACGTGTGCATCTATTACATGCATGGGTATACAAGGACATCTAGTGGTCAGATGACCTGGTGTATACCTCACCATGACACACGTGTAAAGAAAAGCACCATTTTCTAATTCAGACCATTTTAAGCAGTTGGAGAATAGTAGTTATCTCCCCTATTTTCCTCGTATTAAAATGGTGCTTTCAAGACAACTGGGAAAGCAGAAAAATTATGATTAAATTATTATTAATGAATTATTAAATTATGATGTTGACCTCCAGGTCGGAGCTCTTGAAAGATGCCGGAGTTTCCAGCTTGGAATTCCGATTTGGATGAGCGTTCAAAACTATTTTTCCCAGTCAGAGGCCTATTTTTCCCAGTCAGAGGCCTATTTTTCCCAGTCAGAGGTCTATTTTTTCCCTGAGTTGCCGGTTGTATTGAATGCACTGAAGTCTGAGATTTTTGAGTTCCCAGCTGTTTTGAACGAGACATTAAAAGCCCATCTTTTTGATAATCCCTACCTTGCATCTGCATGCGTGTCTTGGCCAGCTCCATGGGGCAGCAGATGACACACTGGATGGTTCCGGCTGCGGCCCCGGCCAGGAACTGGTTCATAGGGGTGTCGTGGCCCAGGTAACGCATAGCGTTTCCCTGCACTCCAAACACTATGGCATTGATGAAGGTTAGGCCCATCATGGGGGAGCCGATGCCTTTGTACAGCCCAAACATCTGGGGTGGGGGGTGAAGGAGGGAGAGATGGGTCAGGCAAAGAGAGGGAGAAAGGGAGAAATTAAAAACATTTTATATTTCAGGCTATGGACTCATGTGGAGCATGAAAAGAGTGGGACACATAATTCTAACTCAATGGATATTGTAGATTCATTTATAAACTAGTTAAAACCCTTATAAAGTGAACAGAACACAAACCATAATATCTTTTCCCAATGCCCATATTTTGCTACAGGGCGCTACGCTTACCTTTTTTAAAACTAGGAGCATGTGTGGAAAACGTAGGCACACACCAAGAAATTTAGCAGCACAATGAAAAATATTTGTGGTAATAAGGGTAGAATCCTTCATTTTTCAAGGGACACTAGCGCTCTTAAATAAAAAGTGCTCTTGAATAAAAATTCCAGGTCGCACAGCTAAATATGTTTGCGCATTTGCGAGTAAAATGGTTGCACTGTAGAGCTAGCTCTGTGCTACTGCCTCTCCCACACCCATCAGCTCTGTGAGTATTCTATCAGGCCCATAACAATCAGTCACAAGACAACACAGGTGAGGTCGTCTGAAAGAGACAGGTCTAGGATCAGCGCTTAGGACAAACTGACCTCAAGCAGAGCAGACTTCAATGTGGTTGTGTTGATGAGAGAGTGGCCAAAGTCTCAAACAAATCTGAAGCCTATAGGACTATAATATACCAAACATGACAACTTAACATGAGCTCATCGCCTGTTTAAAGTTAAATTGGAGACGCAGTTTCCACTTAATGATAAAGATCTAGGTAGGACTTACCGACTCCTGCCGAACGATGGACTGGAAACAGTGGTAGGTCCCACGGTAGAGAGGCTTGTCCACATTCTGAACCTGGAGTCTCACCTGCAACACACACACAGGTCAAGGTCAAAGAGAACCTGGATGGCCAAACAGCATCCCTATTGAACAAACCAACACTTCCTGACAACAGTATCACAACATAGGAACAAAAATGAGGGAATACAGAGTAGCTTACCAATACACACAATTATACACTACATGACCAGGGGCTTCAGGGGCTTCAGCGGTCCCGTTCTCTGAGATTTACATTTACATTTAAGTCATTTAGCAGACGCTCTTATCCAGAGCGACTTACAAATTATGTGGCCTACCACTTCACGGCTGAGGCGTTGTAGACGTTTCCACTTCACAATAACAGTACTTACAGTTGCCCGGGGCAGCTCTAGCTGGGCAGAAATTTGACTAACTGATTTGTTGGAAATGTGGCATGCTATGACAGTGCCAAGATGAAAGCCACTAAGCTCTTAGTAAGGCCATTCTACTGCCAATGTTTGTCTATGGAGATTGCATGGCTGTGTGCTCGATTTTATACACCGGTCAGCAATGGGTGTGGCTGAAATAGCCAAATCCACTAATTTGAAGTGGTGTCCCCATACTTTTGTATATATAGTGTATGTACTGCCATGAAGTATATAAACAAGATTTTTCTGACACAACTTGGTAAACTCAGACATCAAAATGTTGATAGGGGATGGGGACGAGTCCTATTCTTGTTGTGGTTCAACAAAAATAAGAGTCAAAGTGACAGAGAGATGGGTTGACCTTTGCTGTTTTATTTTTTTTTATTTTTACCTTTATTTAAAGAGGCAAGTCAGTTAAGAACATATTCTTATTTTCAATGACGGCCTGGGAACAGTGGGTTAACTGCCTGTTCAGGGGCAGAACGACAGATTTGTACCTTGTCAGCTCGGGGGTTTGAACTCGCAACCTTCCGGTTACTAGTCCAACGCTCTAACCACTAGGCTACGCTGCCGCTGTACACTGTACTTACTACAGTGTACAGTTGTGTAGAAGTAAGACCTTTTCTGTGAAACGAAGAAAGTCCTTGATACATTAACAAGGAAATCTTCCACAATCATTAGACCTACCCAAGCAGGATGTATATGAAATCAGTAGCATACATACAAACAAAATAGCATCTGTTATAGTGTGGAGAATACGGTCATAAATTTCCCCTTACTATACTGTATTGCTGCTATTTATGGTTGTTTGAGACAAGCAGCAACTATTGAACTTAGTGACTGCAAGCTTTATTTTCATATAATGGAAAGAAAAGCCCAAAAGGAGAACAACCAGACTCACCTTAACCGTGTCAAAAGGGTGCCCTACTAAGACTCCGGCAGCACCTGAAGAGAAGAACGAGACAGCAGTCAGACAGGATAGACTACGCTATACTTAACCGAGAGCAGATTGTGATACACAGATCGTTTGAGAAGTTGTATTCTGGTAGGAAAAAAATAAGTTATTTATAGCAACCAAAACATTGTTTCTGTAAACTAAATAAATAGCCATGTCCGCTATTCAGATCTCAACGACAGAAATTGTAAACATAAGCCTTTTAATGTTGGCTCTCAACCCACAGAGGACATCACATCAGGAAATGGAAACCCTGTAGCCATCAACAACAACCTGTAGCCTAACTGTAGACCGACAGCAGACCTGGGTTCAAATACCATTTTAGAATCTTTCAAATAGTTGAAGCATTTGCTCCCGCCTGCCTTGCGTGCCAGACGGGCAGGGTTCATAGTTGAAACTATTATATTAGTCCATTAGCCAGGCTGGCTCAATCAAGCACCAGCAAAGTATTTAAAATAGTATTTGAATCTAGGTATGACAGACCTCTGCCTCATATATGGCAAGGCCACTGGGGAGAGACTGAGTCTCCTTCAGGAATAGCTTTGTCCAAGCGACTGCTCTGGAAGGTACTGTACATAACATGTGTACAAGCCCTCTCATCCACTCCCAATGGCTCTGAATACAGGGTGAAACCTTAGCCCTGGGCCCTGGCAGCAACTGTCCTGCTATAGGCCTTGATATTGGCGGACTATACTCCAAACTGGCATCAATCGTTCCAAAACAAACAACATTATTGAAGGTTGGAATGTGTAGTGCACCAACAGAATGCTACAACCCAAACAGAGCTTGCAGAACTCTGTGGCTGTAGGCCATCTTTCAGTCTTTGGTCTGTCTGTGCCTCTCTGGGACTGGCTAAAAGAGCAAGGATAATCCTTACTAAGCGCCTGCTGTGCCACAGCCAGCCAATCAGAGCCGGCCTCCTTTTGTAAGCCAGGAAAAGAACAGCAGTAGGCATGTGATCCTTGGGATGTCCCTACCATAAATCCTTACCTTAAAAGAGAAACTGACACGATTACTTGTGCCCTTGGCAACCGGCAGGCAAAGGGCCATTTTGGTCATATTTTACAATACATTCTGTAGCTACAGCAGAAAAAACTACCAGCAAACTAACAGTACCCTGGGTAATTTGTAAGTTGAGTTATTTAAAATTTTCTTTCACTTTTTGTATCTATACCTAACAAAAATATATAAAAATGAGAAAATGTCAACGATTTTACTGAGTTACAGTTTATATAAGGAAATCGTAAAATGAAATAAGTTAATTTGGTCATAATCTATGGATTTTACATGACTGGGCAGGGGTGCAGCCATGGGTGGGCCTGGAAATGCATAGGCCCACCCACTGGGCAACCAGACCCACCCAATCAGAAAGAGTTTTTTCCCACAAAAGAGCTTTATAACAGACAGAAATGCTCCTCAGTTTCATCAACTGTTCAGGTGGCTGGTCTCAGATGATCCCGCAGTTGAGGAAGCCGGATGTGGAGGTCCTGGGCTGGCGTGGTTACATGAGGTCTGCGGTTGTGAGGCGGGTTGGACGTTCTGCCAAATTCTCCAAAACAACGTTGGAGGCAGCTTATGGTAGAGAAATTAACAGTAAATTATCTGGCAACAACTCTGGTGGACATTCCTGCAGTCAGCATGCCAATTGCACACTCAAAACTTGAGACACATGGCATTGTGTTGTGTGACAAAATTGCACATTTTAGAGTGGCCTTTTACTTTCCCCAGCACAAGGTGCACCTGTGTAATGATCATGATGTTTAATCAGCTTCTTGATATGCCACACCTGTCAGGTGGATGGATTGTCTTGGCAAAGGAGAAACATGCTCACCAATAGGGATGTAAATATATTTGTGCACAACATTTGAGAGAAATAAGTTTGGGTGCGTATGGAACATTTCTGGGATCTTTTATTTCAGCTCATGAAACATGGGACCAACACTTTACATGTTGCATTTATATTATGGTACAAAGTAACTATGCATGTTTTTCATTCCCCTAAGGTCAGCTTGGAATGATTGCTTTGAAAGCCTAATGCATTTGAGTCATTTAGCAGGCACTCTTATCCAGAGCGACTTACTGGAGCAATTAAGGTTAAGTGCCTTGCTCAAGGGCACAGGCACATTTTTCACCTAATCAGCTCAGGGATTTGAACCAGCAACCTTTCAGTTACTGGCCCAACGCTCTTAAACACTAAGCTACCTGCCGCCCACTTTTGCAGCGTGCCATGTTGGCAGCAAAAGTTCCAACAACCACATTCTAGTCAGAATAGCAATTAGAATAGTATTGTTATGGAACACCTGGTGCCAACATGGAGGATAGTTTACACTCATGTATGTTTATGGCTCACCTCCAAATAGTGGATCTAATAGGCTTTACATTCCCACATAATACTAAAGTTGCCTTCTGAGTCGAGTCGGGCTTTTCACACCATTCCACTAACATTGAGCATGCGAATCCCTCCCCTATGGGTTTACATGTACACCAGACCCTTCCATAGCAGACCAGTGACAGCAGGAGGGAGAGTGTGATTGGTCTGTTAAGGGGTATGTCTAGATAACATCCTTTTTACAGTAGAGCCATCTTAGGTTATCTGTTGTGATGCTGTGATTTTTACCGCAGTGCACTACCTTAATAAAAAAAATATAGAATAATAATTATAATAAAAAATGTATTCATATTTTTTATTTTCAGGGAGTTCAGCACCTCTACTTCCCTGCTGCTATGGTCATGTGACGGATGTGAAACGGCTAGCTTAGTTAGCGGTGCGCGCTAAATAGCGTTTCAATCGGTTACGTCACTTGCTCTGAGACCTTGAAGCAGTAGTTCCCCTTGCTCTGCAAGGGCCGCGGCTTTTGTGGAGCGATGTGTAACGATGCTTCGAGGGTGACTGTTGTCGATGTGTGCAGAGGGTCCCTGGTTCGCGCCCGAGTATGGGCGAGGGGACGGACGTAAAGGTATTCTGTTACAGTTACAATCACACAGTTACTGGTTTAATGCATTGTCTGAAAAGTTCTAGACATCTACATTATGTCACACGTTTTCCCATTTATATAGATATAATTTGGAAAATTAACCTTGCGTGCCCTGTCGACCCACTTGCGCCAAGTACAAAAATGCGGTTTAAATCGCGGAATGGGATTGCATTATCACACACTATCGATTTAACTACCTACAGTAGTTAGCCGGGTGATCATGTGAACAAGGCTAGAGTTGAACAATCGCAATGACATACATAGCTCACACAAATTTACACAATGTAAGAATGAATTTCTCAAATTGGTTTAAAGACAATTATCTCTGTGTGTGGTGTGACGATAGGTAGCATATGACGATGGATGGGTGCGCTTGCCTTCCCTGATTGGCTTAGTGCAGCCAGTAGTTAGCTAAAGCTGCCTCCTGGGTTGATGTGCTTCAAATCAGACTTACCGCCAATGCAGCCAGCGAGAAAGTCCATCACCACTCTTCAGTACAAATTTGCGATTAAGTGTCAAATGTCGGTTAATTAATACTTTTTGATGCCGATTCGTTTGCCACTTACACAGTTTGATGAAACACAGCTGCGCTAGTTGGCAACAGTCTTCGTCTCGTAGCTAGGCTAATGTGCTATTAACATGCTAGCTAATGTTTCCTTGTTGCGGCCGTTAGAATCACTGAGGTATGAATAGAGTAGCTACACGACCTCCATGAACTGTCCGAGCTAAGTGACTTACGATCCCCTCTCTGTAGTAACCTTGACTCTGTGTCTGTTTGACCAACGTTTTGACAGTTGGCATTGGAGGTGTTTACTACCTGCTTCGGGTAAACATCGTATCCAATCGCATTACAGTGTGGAAGGCACCACCCCTCTTTTCAATCTTACCCCCAACGTTTATTGGTTGTGTATGAAAATAATCGCACTTTCAAGGTTGCGTCAGCAATACGGTGTGACGCTTTTAGTCATTGATGAAGAAAAAAAACACAACCAACTCTCGTTTGAATCATTATGGCAGGTTTGAAATAATATCGATTGTACATAGGGAAATAGATGTTTCTACGAATAAGCAAACGGGCTGAAAAACATTTGGCTGCTGAAAATTGCGATTACCATATCATACATATGCCAAACCTGGACAAAATAGGAACTATTCCATATGTTATGGCTTAACTACCGACATTCAAGGTCACGTATGGACGAGCATATCATGGAATAGCTACCACCTTTCAAACTTCTCGTTTTAACCTTATCAATGACATTATGTATTTCAGAACAGTTCTCCGTTTTAGACACTAGTTTTAGACACAATATGCCTTTATGCCTCTTTCTAAGAGAAAAAGCTGAATTGTTTCTCAACGTGGCATTACTTCAATGAGTATCTTGAGATATTTAGCATTAAACAATTACTGGTTTTGTGCTAGAATAACATTTGCTTAGAGGGCATTTGTAAGGATTTTTATTTATTTCACCTTTATTTAACCAGGTAGGCTAGTTGAGAACAGGTTCTCATTTGCAACTGCGACCAGGATAGTTCATTTTTATGTTGAATATGTTGTTATAGTCCTATTACATTTGTAATTATTTTTTCAAAAGCTTTGATAAGGCCATTCAATGTCTGTTTCAGTGTGTCTTTGACACTTTATTATACTGTCATTGCTTAGACACGATGGCTGTTTTGAAGCGCACGAACTTATCAATGGCAACTTCGGCATTATTCGGCTACACTCGGCTCCTCTGTTTCGTAACCCTCAACCGAACATACACGTGGTATTTTGGTATGAAGGACGCAGAAGCTTCACATAACTGACTCGAATAGTCCTTCTATAACAGGGAAAACAGTTTACACAACGACAATCAGTGGGAGCATGAGAAACATGCAGTGATATCGTTTTCACACAAGTTATCTTATGATTGAAGAATGCATATCGCCGATTTCGCGGCAGGATCCATAGGAGGTACGTAACCTATTGCGATCTCGAGGCTGTATAGCGTTATTTAAAAACAACGTCGCCTAATATTAATGTCGGTTGTCCGAGCCCTGAATAACAAGCTCATGGAAAATATCATTCATAGGAATTATGTGTGCGTCGTCAATAATATTTGGAGGTTCGTTCGTTATAGAAGTTTGTGACCCCACTCCTTTTGGGGGCTTTTGAGGTTATACCGTAACAGCCTAGGCCTCTGCGTATATAGAGAGTCTATATATATAATAGTCTATATAATTGTACAGGAGAATGTTACCTGGAAACCCGATTTAGAATTGCATTGAAATCTCTGTCGGGCAGAAATCTGCATTTGAATCAGGAACGTTTCCTTTCACGACCTCAATATCCCAGAATGTTGAATAAAATTATATTTGAAGGTACTTTACCTTTTGTCCATGTTCATGCTGTTGGTTCTTTTGGCGGTATGGATGTAAGACGATATCTACACAGAGAAGTATAATTACATGCACTTTTCAAAGCACTGGTAGTGCCTTCAGATTTATATGACCTGAAGCATGCGCACAATATGAAAATACATGTATACAATGAGATGCATGCATACTTGCAGGCTCGTGCGCGTGATTACATTGTTCTGTGAATGATGATAGAAATCTGAACACACTACCAGCGCTTTGAAAAGTTGTTGTATTTATACTTTCCTGTGCATATATTGTCTTACATTCCTACCGCCAAAAGAACGAACTGCATAGACAACAAATTGTATTCAACATTCTGGCTTGTAGAGTTCGTGAGAGAAACATTGCCTGATTCAAACCCAGTTTTTTTGTCCAACATTGAATTCAATACAGTTCAATTCAGGAATGTCCAGAAGGCCTCAAAACCCAAATCCTAATCCTTTTCTAAACATAGTAACATCTTTGGCAGTCTATCCTCCTTGATTAACCAGGCCACCTCATGCACCTACTGTATGTTACTTTGTGTCAAATACGTTTTTTACAGTATTACAAAGTATCATTTTAATATGTGGCAGTCAAAATTGATATGCCATCACAATGTTAGGATGTTGTAAACAAGGACCATCATGGCAGACTGATATGTACTCTCATACATGTATCTAGTCGTCTTAGCAACTCCTTAATTTACATTTGGTGATAGAAATGTGGTCATGTTACCACAGTAACACCTGGAGTTTGCTTAATTAAGATGGTTAGCTAACACAGATGTCATCATTCACCAATCAAGCTAGCTATAATAACATTGTAATAACAATGTCACCTAGTCTGCTATGTGTGTGGTCTTTATCATTTCCATTCCTCTGTCTAAACACAGGGGCATGTGGTGTTGCTGTGGGATATCCGCTTGATACAGTAAAGGTAAGTGTTTTGATGTTAATGTGTTTTATTGAAGTGGAGAAAAACCATACCAGTCAAAAGTTTGGACACACCTACTCATTCAAGGATTTTTCTTTATTTGTACTATTTTCTACATTGTAGAATAATAGTGAAGACATCAAAACTATGAAATTACACATAGAGAATCATGTAGTAACCAAAAAGTGTTAAACAAATCAAAATATATTTTAGATTCTTCAAAGTAGCCACCCTTTGCCTTGATGACAGCTTTGCACACTCTTGGTATTCTCTCAACTAGCTTTCTGAAGAATGATTTTCCAACATTCTTGAAAGAGTTCCCACATATGCTGAGCACTTGTTGGCTGCTTTTCCTTCAGTCAGACCAAAGGACAGATTTCCTCCTGTCTTATGTCCATTGCTCGTGTTTCTTGGCCCAAGCAAGTCTCTTCTTATTAATGGTGTCCTTCAATAGTGTGGTTTCTTTGCAGCAATTGGACCATGAAGGCCTGATTTACGCAGTCTACTCTGAACAGTTGATGTTGAGATGTGTCTGTTACTTGAACTCTGTGAAGCATTTATTTGGGCTGCAATCCGAGGTGCAGTCAACTCTATTGAACGTATCCTCTGCATCAGAGGTAACTCTGGGTCTTCTTTTCCTGTGATGGTCCTCATGAGAGCCAGTTTCATCAAAGCGCTTGATGGTTTTTGCGACTGCACTTGAAGAAACTTGAGAAGTTCTTGAAATGTTATTTATTGACTGACCTTCATGTCTTAAGGTAATGATGGGCTGTTGTTTCACTTTGCTTATTTCAGCTGTTCTTGCCATAATATGTACTTGATCTTTTTACCAAATTGGGGCTATTTTCTGTAATTGAAATGTTAATTGTTAATTGAAATGCATTCCAGGTGACTACCTCATGAACCTGATTGAGAGAATGGCAAGAGTCTGCAAAGCTGTCATCAAGGCAAAGGGTGGCTACTTTGAAGAATCTCAAATCTCAAATATAAAATATATTTTGATTTGTTTAACACTTTTTTGGTTAATACGTGATTCCATATGTGTTATTTAATCGTTTTGATGTCTTCACTATTATTCTAAAATGTAGAAAATAGTAAAAATTAAGAAAAACCCTTGAATTTGTAGGTGTGTCCAAACTTTTGACTGATACTGTACATACCTAAAGATGTTGCCATGAGCCTTATTCTGGTGATGACAGAACTCCTGCTAGGCTGAACTCTTCCTGACGTTGACAGGTGAGGATACAAACTCAGAAGCAGTTCACTGGAATTTGGCATTGCTTCATAACAACGTTATCTAAAGAAGGGGTGAGTGTCAATCCTTTCCGCCATCAAGCAGTCCTAATCAGTTGGTTCATCAGTCACCTTATCTTAATGTCTAAACTGAGAAGCACACTGACCCACCCTCCTCTCTCTCCTGTACCTCCAGGTCCATGGCTTCTTCAAGGGGATGTCCCTGCCTGTTACCACGGTTTCCATGACTTCCTCTGTGGTGTTTGGGATATACAGGAACTGCCGTCAGTGTCTCAGTCAGCTGAGGGGAGGACCAGGAACCCCAAACACCAAACCAGAAATCTTCCTCTCCGGCCTGGCCGGGGGTGTGGCTACGGTGAGGAGTTTTATTTCTGAGGATATATATTCTTTTGTTGTTGTTTTCCAGAATGAACTTTCACAGGATTTGTGATTGTATGACCAATGTATTTACTTTCTAAGGGAGGACAATGTCATGTTATCCAGACTTGGACCTTATTGTTCACCCTGCTACCATCTAGAAGGCGGCGACAGCACAGGTGCATCAAAGCAGGGACCGAGAGACTGAAAAACAGCTTCTATCTCTAGGCCAACAGACTGTTAAATTGTCACCACTAGCCGGCCTCCGCCCATTACCCTGCCTTGAACATAGTCACTTTTACTAGCCGGCTACCACCCGGTACTCTACCCTGCACTTTAGAGACTGCTGCCCTATGTACATAGTCATTGAACACTGGTCACTTTAATAATGTTTACATACGGTTATATCCACTTCAAATGTATACTCTGTATTCTAGTCAAGGCTCATCATATACATATTTATTTATATTCTGGACTCTGACATTGCTTGTTCTGATATTCGTTAATTTATTTCTCAATTTCTTGAGGGAATTGTGTGTAATGTTTTGTACTGTTAGGTATTACTGCACTGTTGGAGCTAGAAACATAAGCATTTTTTTGCACCTGCGATAATATCTGCAAAATACGTGTACTCGACCAATATCAGTTTATTTGATTTATTGACATTATTTGGTTTTAAAATATGGTAGTCCTGTTACAGTGTAATTAGTGAGTAACTGCCAACCTGTATGTGAATTCACTGACTGTCTCGTTTCCTTATTCTGGTCTCTCAGGTGACAGTGATGTCACCAGGCGACATAGTGAAAGTCAGGCTGCAGTGTCAGACAGAGTCCATGCGTGCCAGAAAAGGGGCCAACTTGCCCAAACCCAAGTACCGCGGCCCCGTCCACTGTCTCCTGACCATCGTCAGAGAGGAGGGGGTACTGGGGCTCTACAGGGGAGCTCTGCCTCTCATGCTGAGAGACGGACCGTCCTACGCCACCTACTTCCTGACTTACAGCACACTCTGTGAGTGGTTCACCCCGACTGGAAAGAAGGGACCAGGTGGGTGAGATTCTATTTGGTCCATAGCTTACCTTTTGACCCTCCAGTTGGTTTTCTATTGGTCCAAAGCGTGGGCTTCTGTCCTCAACAGGATACAACGTTGGCCTCTTATGAATGTGTTCTACTCTACAAATGGTTAAAGTAATTATTGTTGTAGTTCATAGATAGAGCATTTAACCCTAATCCCTATCTCTTGCGATTCTCAGAGTGGACAGGAGTGATGCTAGCTGGCGGGGTGGCTGGTATGACCGGCTGGACAGTGGGTACGCCCATGGACGTGATTAAGGCTCGCCTCCAGATGGACGGAGCCAGGGATATCAAGAGATACAAGGGCTTTGTCCACTGCATCACAGAGACAGTCAGGATGGAGGGGTCAGGGGTGTTCTTTAGGAGCTTGGGTATCAACTGTCTACGTGCCTTCCCTGTCAACATGGTTGTGTTCGCTACCTATGAACTCCTGGTCGGCTTCCTCAGAACACAGCCTGATGCTATAGAACCCCCCAAACTAGAGTTTGAGTAGACACTGAGTGATTAACCAAAATGTTGGTTATTTTTTGTTTTTTAAACAACTAATTGACCAATTAGTTCAATTATTTTAATTCCATTTCATTCGTTTTTTTCTGTTAGCTCAATGCGCACATCGCACAGTGTCTCTAGAGATAAATCCGGTCCTGCCTGAACTGTGCAATGTAGTAGGGGAGTTGAAATCTCCAATAGGTTAGAGCATAAAACGCTGTAATTAACTGCAATGACCTAAATCCATTGCGCAGATGACTTGGAATTAAATAATACATTAATCAAATAAAACAAATGTAATATATACAACAACTGAAATATTTTATTAAAGTAATGTGAATAAATTATGGTTAATAAGTGATAAGCAGTAATGGGAAGTCACTACCATCATGGGACTTTTATTAATTGTTTTATTCTGTTACAGTATTCAACCCACATAATGCATAGTGCATTTAATTAATGTTTAAAAAATAATCAAAATTGAAAATTAATTATTTTGTAATAATCTAACGGAAACCGAACCGACCTCAAAAAGCATAAATCGCTCGGCACTAGACACTGGACTTGTTAGACAAATGTACCTCTCTCCCTTGATTGTATTCTCTCACACTCCCGGTTCGTCTCTCTGACCTTTCTCTCTCTCTCTGTTTTTTCTCTCTCTACTCTCTCTCTACTCTCTCTTTCTCTTCTCTCCCTCTCTCTTCTCTCTACTCTACTCTCTCTTCTCTCTCTCTACTCTCTCTTCTCTCTCTCTCTCTCTACTCTCTCTGTCTGTCTCTCTCTCTCTCTCTCTCTCTCTCTCTCTCTCTCTCTCTCTCTCTCTCTCTCTCTCTCTCTCTTCTCTCTCTCTCTCTCTTCTCTCTCTTCTCTCTCTCTACTCTCTCTTCTCTCTCTTCTCTCTACTCTACTCTCTCAAATCTCTCTCTCTACTCTCTCTCTCTCTCTCTCTCTCTCTCTCTCTCTCTCTCTCTCTCTCTCTCTCTCTCTCTCTCTCTCTCTCTCTCTCTCTCTCTCTCTCTCTCTCTCTCTCGGGTCAGTAGAGGGGTTAGATCAGTGGTCAACAACCGGTCAATCGTAATCGACTGATCGATCCCCAAGGCATCTCCAAATATTTCTGTAAAAAACCCAACTCTAAAGCATTGCGTTCGGTGCACCCGATTCAGCTGCCCTGCGTGCCGGGAATCCAAAGTTTTCAGATTTTGAAACGTTTCATGTGTCTGAAGGGACAAACTTCCCCACGGGCCCCAAGAGCAAATCATGTGCACCATAGGCCTACCGCTGACCAATCGGATGGCTCAGATGACCGTGTCTGCAGTAACGTAGCAGGAATAAAAGGAAGCTACAGCAAAGTTATGAGATTTAAAAACGTTTAAAACCATGACTAGATAGAGACTGTCTACAAATACAGCAAAGAGATGCTGTTTTTATGAGTGAGTTTATGTTTAAGTTCTTACTCAGCACATACAGTTGATGTCAGAAGTTTACATACACTTAGTTTGGATTTAATAAAACTCATTTTTCAACCACTCCACACATTTCTTGTTAACAAACTATAGTTTTGGCAAGTAGGTTAGGACATCTATTTCGTGCATGACACAAGTAATTCTTCCAACAATTGTTTACAGACAGATTATTTCACTTACTGTATCACAATTCCAGTGGGTCAGAAGTTTACATACGCTAAACTGACTGACTTTAAACAGCTTGGAAAATTCCAGAAAATTATTTCATCGCTTTAGAAGCTTCTGATAGGCTAATTGGCTACATAATTGATAGGCTACATAATTTGAGTCAATTGGAGGTGTACCTGTGGATGTATTTCAAGGCCTACCTTTAAACTCGGTGCCTCTTTGCTTGACATTATGGGAAAATCAAAAGAAATCAGCCAAGACCTCAGAAAAACAAGTGTAGACCTCCACATGTCTGGTTCATCCTTGGGAGCAATTTCCAAACGCCTGAAGGTACCACGTTCGTCTATACAAACAATAGTACGCAAGTATAAACACCATGGGACCACTCGGCCGTCATATCGCTCAGGAAGGAGATGCGTTCTATCTCCTAGAGATGAACGTACTTTGGTGCGAAAAGTGCAAATCAATACCAGAACCACAGCAAAAGACCGTGTCAAGTTGCTGGAGGAAACAAGTACAAAAGTATCTATTTCCACAGTAAAAACGAGTCCCATATCGACATAACCTGAAAAGCCGCTCAGCAAGGAAGAAGCCACTGCTCCAAACCGCCATAAAAAAGCCAGACTACAGTTTGCAACTGCACATGGGGACAAAGATCTTACTTTTTGGAGAAATGTCCTCTGGTCTGATGAAACAAAAATAGAACCGTATGAACATAATGACCAACATTTTGGGATGAGGTGGGATGCTTGCAAGCCGAAGAACATCATCCCAACCGTGAAGCACGGGGGTGGCAGCATCATGTTGTGGGAGCCTTTTGGTCCTAGACTTGGCGCTCCGGTACCGCTTGCAGTGCGGTAGCAGAGAAAACAGTCTATAACTTGGGTGACTGGAGTCTCTGACAATTTTATGGGCTTTCCTCTGACACCACCTATTATATAGGTCCTGGATGGCAGGAAGCTTGGCCCCAGTGATGTACTGGGCCATTTGCACTACACTCTGTAGCGCCTTGTGGTCAGATGCTGAGCAGTTGCCATCTGGGGATCTGGGGGCCCATGCCAAATCTTTTCTCAAATCTTTGTCTCCTGAGGGGGAAAAGGTTTTGTCATGCCCTCTTCATGACTGTCTTGGTATGTTTGGACCATGCATGATATTTCGTACGTGACGTGGACACCAAGGAACTTGAAACTCTCGACCCGCTCCACTACAGTCCCTTTGATGTTAATGGGGGCCTGTTCGGCCCGCCTTTTCCTGTAGTCCACGATCAGCTACTGGTCTTGCTCACATTGAGGGAGAGGTTGTTGTTCTGGCACCACACAGCCAGTTCTCTGACCTCCTCACTATAGGCTGTCTCATTGTTGTCGGTGATCAGGCCTATTGTGTTGTCGGCAAACTTAATGATGGTGTTGGAGTCATGTTTGGCCACCCAGTCATGGATGAACAGGTAATACAGGAGGGGACTAAGTACACACCCCTGAGGGGCCCCAGTGTTGAGGATCAGCGTGGCAGACATTTTGTTGCCTACTTTTACCACCTGGGGCGGCCCGTAAGGAAGTCCAGGATCCAGTTGCAGAGGGAGGTGTTTAGTCCCAGAGTCCTTAGCTTAGTGATGAGCTTCGTGGACACTATAGTGTTGAACGCTGAGCTGTAGTCGATGAACAGCATCTGTCACGACTTCTGCCGAAGTCTGTTCCTCTCCTTGTTCGGGCGGTCGATGTCACCCGTCTTCTAGCCATCGCCAATCTATTTTTCATGTTCCATTTGGTTTGTGTTGTTTTCACACTCACCTGGTTTCAATTCCCTAATTACAGTACATGTTGTATATGTTCCCTCTGTTTCCCCCATGTCCTTGTCGGGAATTGTTTATTTGTAAGTTATTCGTGCTATGTGTTACTGGTGCGCTATGGTTTTTGTACCCATGTGTTTGTTGTTTTATTTGCCGTTAGTTTTATATTTTAAACTGCTCCGGCTATTCACCACGTTCTGCTCTCCTGCGTTTGACTTCCCTGCCACCAGTTACTCACGTCTTACAGCATCCTCACATAGGTGTTCCTTTTGTCCAGGTGAGAAGGGCGGTGTGGAGTGCGATTGAGATTGCATTATCTGTGGAACTGTTGGAGCGGTATGCGAATTGGAGTGGGTCTAGGATGTCCGGATGCTGTTGATTTGAGCAATGACCAGCCTTTCAAAGCACTTCATGGCTACCGAAGTGAGTGCCATGGGTCGATAATCATTTAGGCAGGTTACCTTCGCTTCCTTGTGTACAGAGACTATGGTGGTCTGTTTGAAATGTGTAGGTATTACAGACTCAGTCAGGAGAGGTTGGAAATGTCAGTGAACCCTTTACAGTTGGTCCGCGCATGCTTTGAGTACATGTCCTGGTAATCCGTCTAGCCGGTTTAAAGGTTTTGTCCACATCGGCTACCGAGAGCGTTATCACACAGTGGTCCAGATCAGCTGGTGCTCTCATGCATGCTTCAGTGTTGCTTGCCTCGAAGCTAGCATAAAAGGCATTTAGCTCATCTGGTAGGCTCACGTCACTGGGCAGCTCACATCTGGGTTTCCCTTTGTAGTCCGTAATAGTTTTCAAGACCTGCCACATCTGACGAGTGATTATTTTTTTTACACTGTATTGACGCTTTGCTTGTTTGATGGTTTGTCTGAGGGTGTAGCGGGATTTCTTATAAGCATCCGGATTAGTTTCCCGCTCCTTGAAAGTGACAGCTCTTGCCTTTAGCTCGATGTGGATGTTGCCTGTAATCCATGGCTTCTGGTTGGGATGTATGTAAGGTCACTGTGGGCACGACGTCATCGATGCACTTATTGATGAAGCCGATGACTGAGGTGGTGTATTCCTCAATGCCATTGGATGAATCCTGGAACATATTCCAGTCTGTGCTAGCAAAACTGTCCTGTAGTATAGCATCTGCGCCATCTGACCACTTCCATATTGAGTGAGTCACTGGTACTTCCTGCTTTAGTTTTTGCTTGTAAGCAGGAATCAGGAGGATAGAATTGTGGTCAGATTCTCCAAGTGGAGAGCTTTGTATGCATTTCTGTGTGTGGAGTAAAGGTGGTCTAGGATTTCTTTTCCTCTGGATGCTGGTAAAACAAATGGTAAAACTGATTTAATTTTGACTGCATTAAAGTCCCCGGCCACTAGGAGCACTGCTTCTGGGTGAGCATTTTCTTTTTTTTTATGGCCTTATAGAGTTGGTTGAGAGCTTTCTTAGTGGCAGCTTCACTTTGTGGTGGTAAATAGACGGCTACGAATAATATAGATGAGACCTCTCTTGGCAGATAGTGTGGTCTACAGCTTATCATAAGGTATTCTACCTCAGGCGAGCAATACCTTGAGACTTCTTTAATATTATGCATCGCGCACCAGCTGTTATTGTCAAAAAAGACACACAGATCCACCTCTCGTCTCACCAGAGGTAGCGCCTCAGTTCTGCATGAAAAATCCCGCCAGCTCTATATTGTCCGTTTCTTTGTTCAGCCACGTCTCGGTGTAACATAAAATGTTACATTTTTTTTAATGTCCCGTTGGTAGGATAATCTTAATAGTAGGTCATCAATTTTATTTTCTAATGATTGCACATTAGCAAGGAGAATGGAAGGCATTGGGAGTTTACTCATTCGCCTCCGGCTTCTCAGAAGGATCCCCAATCTGGTTCCCCTTTTCCGGCGTCTTTTCTTCACGCAAAAGGCGTGGATCTGGGCCTGTTCCAGTGAAAACAGGATATCCTTCTCGTCGGACTCGTTAAAGGAAAAAGTTTCTTCCAGTCCGCGGTGAGTTATCGCTTTTCTGATGTCCAGAAGTTATTTTTTGTCATAAGAGATGGTAGCAGCAACATTATGTACACAACAAGTTACAAAATAAGTTAAGCAAGAAAACTTACAAAATTGCACAATTAGTTGGGAGAATGTAAAATGTCTGCCATGTTCTTCGGCGCCATCTTTACATTTAAATAATGCAGTGTGACTCCAGTTTCGCCATCAGCTGGAAGACGGTGTCCCTTTTTGGTCAGTGTCAGCAGAGAAAAAGGAGAGCGGAGTGACGTTGAAAGGCAGATCGTCAGTCTGCTGCTCTCTCTCTACCTCCACTGAGACTGACCATCAGATGCAGGCACCATCAGCCCAGTAAACTAAATTAAAATAAAAAAATATTTTAATGTATGCTCACTCAGCTGTAAATGTATGCTCACAAGTAATACAACAATTGATCTATAACCGATGTGATGACATAGCCTACCTCAAATTTTGAAATATGAAATATATTTTAATGGTCCAAACAAAAATGCTTTGGCAGGGCAATTCAAGTAAAGCCAATATGCAGTGATAATGTGTTGGACCTATAGCCTTCTGCACAAACCTCATTGCTACAGTACTGTTTTCAATATCTTAATGTTGCATAGGATTACGTTTATTTCAGTCATGTCAAAAAAAAAATCTGAGCGACTCCGGAAGTGATCTTGACCCAGAAAAGGTTAGTGAACACTTGGTTAGATGATATGCACATGCTTTTCTGGGCTTGCTTTTCTGGGCTAAGGACTCAAAGAGTGTACCCCTCAGGCCTCATTGTCTACTGACTTTCATTCTTGCCCCTTAATCTGGGAAGCCAGGTGTGTTGGACACTTAAGCAATAAGGCCTGAGGAGGTGTGGTATATGGCCAATATACTACGGCTAAGGGTTGCTCTTAAGCAAGACACAACGCAGAGTGTCTGGACACAGCCCTTAGCCGTGGTATATTGGTCATAAATCACAAGACCCCAAGGTGCCTTATTGCTATTATAAACCGGTTACCAACTTAATTAGAGCAGTTCAAATAAATGTTTTGTCTTAACTGTGGAATACAGTCTGATATACCACGGCTGTCAGCCAATCAGCATTCAGGGCTCGAACCACCCAGTTTATAATGGTTAATAAGTACTGAGAAATTATCAATATCAGGGAGAGTACCAGGAAGAGACGACAAATAGCTTGGCTGTGACTCTGAAGGACAGCAGTTTTTCCACCACTGGTCTTCGCAACTCCTGCCTCTCCTCCCTTGTAGCTTAGTTGGTAGAGCATGGATCTTGCAACGCCAGGGTTGTGTGTTGGATTCCCAAGGGGGACCAGTATGGAAAATGTATGTCACTCTGGATAAGAGCGTCTGCGAAATGACGTAAATGTAAATGTTTTTCATCAAAGCAGAGAAAGATACGATTAGGCAAGCTGAACTGTACGTGTCTGTTTTGTAGGCACTTCTCTACTTGAATCAATTTTATTTGCGATAATTGAGCATTTTATCAATGTGCTGCAAAGTGCACAATTTTTAAAGGGATTGTTGATTGAGGCTAAAATGACTGCAGAAGCAGTAATGATGGTATGACTAGTGAGAGAGTGGTATGACTACAGAGACTAGTGAGAGAGTGGTATGACTACAGGGACTGGAGAGAGAGTGGTATGACTACAGGGACTAGTGAGAGAGTGGTATGACTACAGGGACTAGTGAGAGAGTGGTATGACTACAGAGACTAGTGAGAGAGTGGTATGACTACAGGGACTAGTGAGAGAGTGGTATGACTACAGGGACTAGTGAGAGAGTGGTATGACTACAGGGACTAGTGAGAGAGTGGTATGACTACAGGGACTAGTGAGAGAGTGGTATGACAATAGGGACTGAAGAGAGAGAGTGGTATGGCTACATGGACTAGTGAGAGAGTGATATGACTACAGGGACTAGTGAGAGAGTGGTATGACTACAGGGACTAGTGAGAGAGTGGTATGACAATAGGGACTGAAGAGAGAGTGGAGAGTGATATGACTACAGGGACTAGTGAGAGAGTGGTATGACTACAGGGACTACTAGTGAGAGAGTGGTATGACTACAGAGACTAGTGAGAGAGTGGTATGACTACAGGGACTAGTGACTAGAGAGTGGTATGACAATAGGGACTGAAGGGACTACAATAGGGACTGAGAGAGTGGTATGACTACAGGGACTAGTGAGAGAGTGGTATGACTACAGGGACTAGTGAGAGAGTGGTATGACAATAGGGACTGAAGAGAGTGAGTGGTATGGCTACATGGACTAGTGAGAGAGTGATATGACTACGGGGACTGGACAGAGAGTGTGTGAAAAGTAGAAATTGTTTTTGAAAAAATATAAGGGCAGTTATAGTATTTTGTGCCTGCCAAAATGTGAACGTTCATACTACTTACAGCTCATGACCTAATAACAGTGGCAAAATCTTGGCCTCTGTGTCCTTTGTCTCTTGCTGCCGAGGTTCAGCCTACTTTGCATGCTGACAGTAAGCCTCGCCTACAATTTTATAACAAACAAAGAACTCATGCCACTTCCTAGGAGCAATATGATAGTACTGTCAGTAGTATGACTCATCTCTTTGTTGATTTTGAGGGTTGTATTCTGTGTATTACTCAGGTATCCTGTGATGAATAGTTTATGTTCATGGACCATGCTGTAACCATAGATCTGTCTCTCTGTCTCTCTGTGTGTGTGACATAAATAATGTACTCCCTCTTCATGGAATATTGTTACAATGATGCCTCTTTAGTGGGATACTGCTATGAGGTGAGTGATGGCTGCTGATCTAAAAATATGGTTGACTTTGAGGCATTGCAATAGCTTCTATCTTCTAAAGCCATTCAAGGGGGTGTTGGTCACATGTGTGTGTTATTTATTTAAGTAATTTATTCTGAAACTTAAAGTTGTACTTTTGACATTGGGCAGAATGTGTATGAAATGCACCAAATAAATGGTCTGGTGAAAGTAGCCACTGAAGAGTGGATGTGCTCACTTACTCTGTTAATTGCAGAATTGAACACAGCACAGCATACTAGCAAGCTGAACAGGTGTCCTTTTTGAATCAATTGTATTTGTTTTATTTAGCATTTAATCAAATGTCTGCAAAGCATTGTGTGCTTTGCAGCGCATTGATGACATGCGGGACATCAGCTGTCATAACTGTTATAACAGTGTTATGTATCCTGAAGGTTTCAACTGCAGTTTAACCCAGCCATGGTTTCAGAATAGAACTCTATGGACATCTAGTGGAAAGAAGAGACATCAAAAGTTAATAATAAATAATTTGGGGGGTTGCTTATAGACAGGTTGGTTGTTTAGCAACAGAAACAACCGTGTTTCTTGTTATTCTTGCTAGCAATCTGGCCATCCAGAATCTCACATTGTTTTCGTGAAGTTGTCAGCCAGACCCTCTATGTTTGTCCTGTTACACAAGTGTGTAATGGAAAGGCTTTTTTACATATCCCAACTCCCCCGCAGGGAAGTGAGGTCATGGCCAGGTCTACTTGCACAGCGACATTATCTTTATCTGCTCCAGGATTCTCAGTTACTGGCCCAACGCTCTAACCTCGAGGCTAACTTTCGACTGGGGCAGTTCTGAGGTTCATCAGTCGACTGGGGCAGTTCTGAGGTTCATCCCTCAACTGGGGGAGTTCTGAGGTTCGTCACTCCACTGGGGCAGTTCTGAGGTTCATCACTCCAGTGGGGCAGTTCTGAGGTTCGTCACTCCACTGGGGCAGTTCTGAGTTTCATCCCTCAACTGGGGCAGTTCTGAGGTTCATCACTCCAGTGGGGCAGTTCTGAGGTTCATCCCTCAACTGGGGCAGTTCTGAGGTTCATCACTCAACTGGGGCAGTTCTGAGGTTCATCACTCAACTGGGGCAGTTCTGAGGTTCATCACTCCAGTGGGGCAGTTCTGAGGTTCATCACTCCAGTGGGGCAGTTCTGAGGTTCATCACTCCAGTGGGGCAGTTCTGAGGTTCATCACTCCAGTGGGGCAGTTCTGAGGTTCATCACTCCAGTGGGGCAGTTCTGAGGTTCATCACTCCAGTGGGGCAGTTCTGAGGTTCATCACTCCAGTGGGGCAGTTCTGAGGTTCATCACTCCAGTGGGGCAGTTCTGAGGTTCATCACTCCAGTGGGGCAGTTCTGAGGTTCATCACTCCAGTGGGGCAGTTCTGAGGTTCATCACTCCAGTGGGGCAGTTCTGAGGTTCATCACTCCAGTGGGGCAGTTCTGAGGTTCATCACTCCAGTGGGGCAGTTCTGAGGTTCATCACTCCAGTGGGGCAGTTCTGAGGTTCATCACTCCAGTGGGGCAGTTCTGAGGTTCATCACTCAACTGGGGCAGTTCTGAGCTGATGCAGAACAGACGTCTTCCCATTAGATTTGACTGATCTGGTCCTTTACCATAGCACACGCGTCACTCTCTCTCTCTCTCTCACACACACACACACACACACACACACACACACACACACACACACACACACACACACACACACACACACACACACACACACACACACACACACACACACACACACACACACACACACACACACACACACACACACACACACACACACACAACATCACCCTCCTCACACTACCCCACCATGAGTGATTAGTCCCATATCAGGCGTGAACCAAATATTTCCAAGGGCCATTTGACTTTGTGAAATCCAACAAGACATTTAACCAGGTGGCAAAGATGAACCAGGGTTGAACACATGTTTGTCTGAGGTCTATAGGAGAGTGTCGAAGCTTGGGGCATGAGGCTGATATTTAGGTTG
Source organism: Oncorhynchus gorbuscha (assembly GCF_021184085.1). Classification (NCBI taxonomy): domain Eukaryota; kingdom Metazoa; phylum Chordata; class Actinopteri; order Salmoniformes; family Salmonidae; genus Oncorhynchus; species Oncorhynchus gorbuscha. The sequence goes on along the minus strand of NC_060186.1, from coordinate 67,027,045 downwards.
GCTAACGTTAGATTACAATAGAACAGTCTCAGTTGGTGATTGCTACTGAGTACCTCAGATTCCTGGGCATATTCTGCTGTGGTGCACTACCTCTCTCTACTGGCCACATATGGAATTGAGCCAAACACCAACCACCAACACTGTTGTTTAATATTCACAAACAATGCCTCAAATCCTGCAGCATTTAATTCTAGCAACTTTCAGGGAGATGATAGATCTATTGTTGAGTAAAATAATCAAATAAAATCACATTATCCAGAACTGATGTGGAGAGGGATAACCTTTGAAATCAAGGTTCTCGACTTGCTTATTTCCCACAAACATGCTGAGTAAACATGATCACATGCACACACAAAGGCATGCACATGCACACACAAAGACATGTATGCATGCGTGCAAACACACACAACTCACACATCACTGAGCGCTTTGAACTTGAAGGACAGTCCTAGAATAATCGTAGTAATGTGGCTTTGGGTCAAAGCGTGAGAAGCCTCTATCCAGTCCTGGCCTGAACTGTCAGGAATATGAAAGAAGAGGGATGGAAGGATGATGGGATGAATAAACAAACAGAATAGGTGAATGGAGGACATCTGAGGACAGCCCCAGAGAGGCCTGTACCGCCAGTGTAATGGGCTATACATTAAACCACAGGGGGGGCGTCGCTAATTTGTACTAACAACCAACTAGACGCCAATCACCATAAAGATCTGTGCACATTTGGGTATAAGGGCTTCTCCTGGAAACTGGGCTCTCTAACAAAGACATAGTTGATGAAATTCTAGGTATTACAGACTGTGTGTTGTGAAACACGAAAACCCCTCAATGTTTCCTTTGTTCTCTGCTCATAATTAAACCCTGCATGTCTTTTCCCCTTATGCAACGAAAACGGCGTGCAATTACGCAGGCTTCTACAGATCTCACTGAGCTAAGTTACAAGCTGGCTAACAACGCACCACACTACTTCTGGACAGGGATAGATTTATTCATTTGTAACCTATTGAAAATGTGTTCATGTTCAAGTCTCCACTTGCATTCCCTGTTGCTAAGGCCAAAGGCATGAAGCCACATCAGAATAGAAGAGTGGCCTAATCAGAGGCCATTGTGGTGCAGCTATACAGACCTTTCTTACCACTACGTCACCTGCTCATTGTGGATTGGACTGATTGAAGAGGGTTGAAAAATGAATGTTGGAGATTACATGTCTGGTCTGCATGTGGACAGTCAGTGAGTACGTTTACATGCACACTAAAATGATTCAATATTAAACTGATAATGGCAGTAGGCTGAGTATTGGCATTAGTCATGTAAACCCCTTACTCTGTTTATCTTAATCGGCTTTAGGCCTTACTTGAAGTAAGCATACGGTGATTAAAACACCTGGTTTTCTGAACAATGTTTCTAAATATTATGACGTGTAAACAGCTTAATCAGCGTTCCAGTGGTGTATTTGATCTGCACATGTACCAGCACCGGGTAGCTTCCCTCTTATCCATGAGAGAAGTGAGTTCAGAAAAACTGAAAGTATGCACCTTGCAAATAATTTTCACATACACACTTTTATGTCAATACTCAAAAAAAGCAGTCACTTGTAGAAGGTTTATTTTGATTGGTGATTTTCTGCATTTATAAAAAGTCCCATCAGTAGCTTGATTTCAGATGTGTCCATGTAAACAGGATTATTAGGGAAATCAATTCTTCTTGCAAAGCATGTAAACATTTTAAACAAACAATAATATTAACTTGACTATCCACAATAATCACATTATTATGTGCATGTAACCATGCTCAATATTATGCCCTCCACAACATTCCAGCCACAGCCTGTCTATGTGTTGTGTGGCTGCTTGAACAGGATGGCTTTGAACACTGGTCGCCTGTGTGCCACAAGACTGTCAGCTCACTTTGCTTATATACAGATACACAAACTCATCCAAGATCCGTGAATGTCATTTAGATAGTAAGATAGGTCATTATGAATGCCTCCTCTCAGATCACGTTAGGCCAAAAGAAGAGATAAGAAAATGCCACTGAGATCTTTGACGGACAAGCTGATCACATGAAGCAGCTCAGCCTAGTCAGCATACTGGCCCTAGGTTGAGATCTCTTTCACTAAGCCAATATTGTATACTCCCCCCCCCCCCCCCCCCAGAGTGAGGCTTTATATCAACCCCAACTGGCATGACTTTGCCAACATTCTTAATCAACGTGTGCCATTTCTGTAAACTGAGAAATAAATATGCTCAGAGTTGCTTCCAAACACCAGCTCTCATCTCCTCCCTCTGCAGTGCAGTAGCAGGCTGTCTAACATCACCATAGAATATATGAGATCATTTGAGGGGGCTGGGTGGAGAGACAGACACTTGTTCACATCCGGTTTGAAAAGCTCAGTTTTGTTGTCAGAATCAGTCCTTGGTAAGCAGCACTTAGGTCCCTATTCACCCAGTGCTATTTGGGCTATTTTGGGCATTCTGCGCTTCCCCGATGGTGACGTGTGCTGCTGAGTAAATCTGCAGCTCCGACGGTCCGGGCCTGTTACCTCAGATGGCACTGAGAGAATGACAGTCAGGAGAGAGGGATGGGGAGGAGAAGAAACAGTTGTCTGCTTGATTGGGAGACCATGGCTCTGCTGAGGACAAGATGTGTTTTTAGTTTCCCATAGTTTATATAGCTGTATGTTCACTCAGCTAGCAGGGTTCCACACGACAGACATGATAAATGTTTAACAGATGCTAGTCTGGGCTGAGCGTATGGGGCCAATAAAAAGAGAGCTAGATGTACAGACAACCATATCAGACCCATATCAAGGCAGGTAAATCAGTAGGGCTTCATATCATGTATCTGGTGTCTGTTTGAAGAGTTTCAGAGAAAGAGAATAGTGGAAAAAAGAGAGGGAGCTGAGCAAAGACAGAGTGGATCATGAGCCAAGTGGGTCTCATGCCTCGGCAGACATGATGATGTTAGTCCTTCCCACTCGAGAGAGAGTGAGTGGGTGAGAGATGCACTATGGTCGAGTGAGAGAGAGAGAGAGAGAGAGAGAGAGAGAGAGATGCACTATGGTCGAGGGTTCAGCTTAGGTCAGCTACTCACAGATCAGAGAGCATGAATCTGGATCTGCACACATACATATATACACTGCTCAAAAAAATAAAGGGAACACTTAAACAACACAATGTAACTCCAAGTCAATCACACTTCTGTGAAATCAAACTGTCCACTTAGGAAGCAACACTGATTGACAATACATTTCACATGCTGTTGTGCAAATGGAATAGACAACAGGTGGAAATTATAGGCAATTAGCAAGACACCCCCAATAAAGGAGTGGTTCTGCAGGTGATTAACCACAGACCACTTCCCAGTTCCTATGCTTCTTGGCTGATGTTTTGGTCACTTTTGAATGCTGGCGGTGCTTTCACTCTAGTGGTAGCATGAGACGGAGTCTACAACCCACACAAGTGGCTCAGGTAGTGCAGCTCATCCAGGATGGCACATCAATGCGAGCTGTGGCAAGAAGGTTTGCTGTGTCTGTCAGTGTAGTGTCCAGAGCATGGAGGTTCTACCAGGAGACAGGCCAGTACATCAGGAGACGTGGAGGAGGCCGTAGGAGGGCAACAACCCAGCAGCAGGACCGCTACCTCCACCTTTGTGCAAGGAGGAGCAGGAGGAGCACTGCCAGAGCCCTGCAAAATTACCTATAGCAGGCCACAAATGTGAATGTGTCTGCTCAAACGGTCAGAAACAGACTCCATGAGGGTGGTATGAGGGCCCGACGTCCACTGCACGCCCAACACCGTGCAGGACGTTTGGCATTTGCCAGAGAACACCAAGATTGGAAAATTCGCCACTGGCGCCCTGTGCTCTTCACAGATGAAAGCAGGTTCACACTGAGCACATGTGACAGACGTGACAGTCTGGAGACGCCGTGGAGAACGTTCTGCTGCCTGAAACATCCTCCAGCATGACCGGTTTGGCGGTGGGTCATGGTGTGGTGTGGCATTTCTTTGGGGGGCCGCACAGCCCCTTCTTTGGGAGGCCACACACACTACTGAGCCTCATTTTGACACATGCACATTTGTGGCCTGCTGGAGGTCATTTTGCAGGGCTCTGGCAGTACTCCTCCTTGCACAAAGGCGGAGGTAGCGGTCCTGCTGCTGGGTTGTTGCCCTCCTACGGCCTCCTCCACGTCTCCTGATGTACTGGCCTGTCTCCTGGTTGCGCCTCCATGCTCTGGACACTACGCTGACAGACACAGCAAACCTTCTTGCCACAGCTCACATTGATGTGCCATCCTGGATGAGCTGCACTACCTGGGCCACTTGTGTGGGTTGTAGACTCCGTCTCATGCTACCACTAGAGTGAAAGCACCGCCAGCATTCAAAAGTGACCAAAACATCAGCCAGGAAGCATAGGAACTGAGAAGTGGTCTGTGGTTATCATCTGCAGAACCACTCCTTTATTAGTGGTGTCTTGCTAATTGCCTATAATTTCCACCTGTTGTCTATTCCATTTGCACAACAGCATGTGAAATGTATTGTCAATCAGTGTTGCTTCCTCAGTGGACAGTTTGATTTCACAGAAGTGTGATTGACTTGGAGTTACATTGTGTTGTTTAAGTGTTCCCTTTATTTTTTGAGCAGTGTATGTACAGGAGGGGAGAGGTACTCACAGAATAGCATGAATCTGGATCTGCACACATACAGGAGGGGAGGGGTAGAGGAAGTGTAATATATATAAACCATATGTTAAATAGATTTATACACACCCTATTGAGCCAAGCCAAAAGTTGCTTAACCCTGCACCCTTTAAACATATATTTTCTTATGTGTTCAATACTTTCCTCTGTTATTCTAGATATCTCTGTGTTGTTCATCACATTCTGTCCCTGTTTCGTCTCCCACAGTAGACTCTAGGAGGCTGTCGTAGCTGGGTTGCACATTTCTTGGCCACCGCCATATTGGATAATCAGCTATATCATTAAGAGGACATGATGACTGACTCACCATACAGCAGGATGGGGGGGGGGGGGTTGTCCTGTAAACCATTGCTTCTCTATACATTTCTACATTAGTATGACATGTAGTGACTCCCTGACCTCCAGCAGCTTTGATGATGTGAGGATGACACCTGTCAATCATTCACAAGAAGGTAAATAAATACAAGATCTGTGAGGCAGAGATGGTGTGTGTGTGTGGTGCATGTGTTTAAGTAGCAGAGGTTGTTCACCTTGCATTGCCTGAGAGGAGAAAAAAAACTGGTAAGTAACCCACTCCCCCCTCTGTGAAAGGTCAAGGTTGAGGTTGGGTTTGTGTGTACATGTTCCCTTCCCAAAGTTACAGCTCGCTACCCGCTCTGCCCTCTACTCCACGTGGTGCTGTTCCAACTGTTCCAACGCAGGGGACAAACGAGGACAGCACTTGGGAGAGGAGAGGACGTCAAGGGTATATTAACCACCACTTCTGGACCCATATGAACCTGCATACACATGCCTGCAGTACAGCATCTCTGCTCTGTATCAAACTTCCTCAATGGTACAGTTAAAATTATAAATGAATCATGATTATCCCATTTAGCAGATGTTTTTATCCAAAGTGACTTTCAGTAGTACGTGCATACATACGTGCATACATACGTGCATACATTTCCGTATGGGTGAACCCAGCGGGAAAATAACCTGTTTCCATGTGACCTGACCAGGAAAAATTGTCTTTCCAAATGGGACGTCCTAAAAACACAGCACTTAGAAACATCTATGACTGGAAGTGACTTTTCCATAGCAGGTTAGGGGAGCATTTTCGCTAACCCTAAACCTTTTCCTAACTAACCTTAACCTAATTATCATAACATGTTATGTTAATTCTCCTAAAATGCCTCTTAAGTTCTCCAAATCTGCTACTAAAAAAGTCATTTCCGTTATGTTAATTTTTTGTATCTTTCCAAACTGCTGCCTGGGCTCAAAAACTGCCCTGGGCTGCTGCCTGGGCTCAACTTCCTCTCAAACTCTGCCTGGGCTCAAACTGCTGCCTGGGCTCAACTGCTGCCTGGGCTCAAACTGCTGCCTGGGCTGCTGCCTGGGCTCAACTGCTGCCTGGGCTCAAACTGCTGCCTGGGCTGCTGCCTGGGCTCAAACTGCTGCCTGGGCTCAAACTGCTGCCTGGGCTGCTGCCTGGGCTCAAACTGCTGCCTGGGCTCAAACTGCTGCCTGGGCTGCTGCCTGGGCTCAACTGCTGCCTGGGCTGCTGCCTGGGCTCAACTGCTGCCTGGGCTCAAACTGCTGCCTGGGCTGCTGCCTGGGCTCAAACTGCTGCCTGGGCTCAAACTGCTGCCTGGGCTGCTGCCTGGGCTCAACACTCTAACAGGCACTAAAGAGAAACAACTGTCCCTGCTCCACCTTGCACAATTTCATGTCCATATTACCACAGGATTTGGAGCAAATTGTAACATTGGAACATAACGTTACATTTTTTTTCTCAAAGGTCTTATAGGGTTGAATGTTATAGGGTTAGAGTTCATGGCTTTAAACATGATGCACTGTCACTCATCGATGTGCTCTGGGGGGAAAAAAGTGTACACATCTTCAGAGAGCAATGAAAGATCTACTCGTGCTTCAGAAGACATGATAGTGTCTTATTTTCTGTTGGTCAAATCTTTTGAAGGATAACTTTGTTCCTCCCCCGACGATGCAGTTTCTTTTATCCACCTCCATAAGCCTCTGGGAGACAATTGCAAATTGTAAAAGCTGACTGTAAAACATGTCACTGTTGAAACAAATTGGCTTATAAGGTCAAATTTTACAGAGGAAAAAAGGGTCTGTGGCCTCTCTCCTCCAAAGCATTTGCACAAAAGTTCTGAGGGCTCTAATGAGAAAAACACGCAGAACTATACATTCTCGTGCACATTTCCCATTGACATCATTACATAATTGTTGTAGGAGAAATGGTGATGATGCTGTAATAAAATCGAACATGTTCTTGAACTTAATCACGGACTTGAACTTGAAACAGAACCATCGTGTGTGTGTGTGTGTGCACGTATGTGTGTGTGCGTGTGTGTGTGTGTGTGTGTGTGTGTGTGTGTGTGTGTGTGTGTGTGTGTGTGTGTGTGTGTGTGTGTGTGTGTGTGTGTGTGTGCGTGCGTGCGCGCGTGCGTGCGTGCGTGCGTGTGTGTGTGTGTGTGTGCCCCCTGTCTACTTGTACACAGTATATGTTATTGACATGAGGACAGTGTTTGAGACATGTGTTGAACGTTTTATTTGGGAATTTGTTTGGAAAAACAAAATCACGATGCAGCAGGTCTTCTATAAAGTTTAAAACAAACATTGGGCTGTGCACATACAGCCTCCCATAGGATAAACCATTGGCAGTTTGAGGACTAGCCCACATTAGGAAACTATTCCAACTGTTCCAGTCAGATACAGCATACAGGACATGTGAGGTGGCCTGCCCTGTGTCCTGTGTGGAAAGCATAGCCAGTACTTCTGTATCGCCAGGTAGTAGTAATAATAATATGAATAAATATAGCACCTGAGCAGCAATGAACAGGGTGCACAAGATGATAAAAAGGACACAAGATAAGTAGGATAACAAAGCAAGCACTCTATCATACAGTATATATGATATTTGACATTGTTCATCTGCATAATAATAATTTGCATGAAACAAAGTCCACAGGATCAATAGATATTGCACCATAGTATCCTATGGTGCCACTGGTGCCAATGACATCTAAAGTGCCACCAACTGGTCTGGTGCAGCCATCTAAGGTTGCGGTGACTTTATATTTACACCGTTTCTAATGTATTACACGTGAGGTTGTCCATCGGTTCATTTCTTAGAGCCCTGGTGTCACAGGGTGGCGTCTAGTGGCTTAGCGTGGCCGACTTTGAATAAGGCAACTCATTATCCTCAAATTCATTAAAGGCTAATTCATTGAGTCAATATACCAAATCTGGAGTCAATCTGACTTTTGGTCCATGAGTAGAAGATTTGTGCATCTATAGGTGCAGTGCATCTATGGGTACAGTGTGGTCATGTTTTAACGCAACAACTATTTATTCTCTAAACCATTAAAGACTGATGTAATGAGTCTAAATAACAAATCTGGAGTGAATTTCAAGTATGGTTCAGGGGGAAAAGATGATTGCAGATGATTTTGAGCATTAGCGTTACGTATGTAAATAATTAGTTGTTAATAGCTTCCTTGTTTTTTGAGATATCAAAACCAGATTTAGTGTGGTATATCTTAGGGACTTATATGATAGCAATGGCAAGTTTCAAGCTACTGTAGAGTGGATTTATAATGGTTTAATTGTACACGTAAAATCAGATTTGATTTGTCAATAACTCAGCCATCTTTTGACCAATCCCTTAGTTTGAGTTTTTCTCAAACTAAGTTAAGACATGTACCATGGACCTACATTCCAAACTGGTGTAATTTGTTCCTATTGTTCATGAGAAGAAGATTTTAGAGGTATTTGTAGCATATTTTTGCACATTAGTGTATATTCTAATATGCATCTTTTGGTATTTTTGACCATCTTTGAATGCATCAAATGTATTACCTCAAACTCTTTAGGGACTATTGTGATGAGTCTAAATACTGAATTTATTGTGTGTGACTTTTAGTCCATCAGAAGAAGAAGAAGAAGAAGATATTTTCGGATTATTTTAAGCATTAGCGTTACATACTCCAAAAAGTAAAATTTTAATATAGTTTCCTTATTTTTTAAGATATCTTTTCCAAACTTAAAATGGTTCATCATGGTAATCTCTTTGATGAGCCTAAATAGTTGTGGAGTAGATTTACGAAAGATTTAAATGGACACATTCAAATCTGATTTCCTGATGTACAGTGCCTTGCGAAAGTATTCGCCCCCCTTGAACTTTGCGACCTTTTGCCACATTTCAGGCTTCAAACATAAAGATATAAAACTGTATTTTTCTGTGAAGAATCCACAACAAGTGGGACACAATCATGAAGTGGAACGACATTTATTGGATATTTCAAACTTTTTTAACAAATCAAAAACGGAAAAATTGGGCGTGTAAAATTATTCAGCCTATTTACTTTCAGTGCAGCAAACTCTCTCCAGAAGTTCAGTGAGGATCTCTGAATGATCCAATGTTGACCTAAATGACTAATGATGATAAATACAATCCACCTGTGTGTAATCAAGTCTCTGTATAAATGCACCTGCACTGTGATAGTCTCAGAGGTCCGTTAGAAGCGCAGAGAGCATCATGAAGAACAAGGAACACACCAGGCAGGTCCGAGATACTGTTGTGAAGGATTTGGATACAAAAAGATTTCCCAAGCTTTAAACATCCCAAGGAGCACTGTGCAAGCGATAATATTGAATTGGAAGGCGTATCAGACCACTGCAAATCTACCAAGACCTGGCCGTCCCTCTAAACTTTCAGCTCATACAAGGACAAGACTGATCAGAGATGCAGCCAAGAGGCCCATGATCACTCTGGATGAACTGCAGAGATCTACAGCTGAGGTGGGACTCTCTGTCCATAGGACAACAATCAGTCGTATATTGCACAAATCTGGCCTTTATGGAAGAGTGGCAAGAAGAAAGCTATTTCTTAAAGATATCTATAAAAAGTGTTGTTTAAAGTTTGCCACAAGCCACCTGGGAGACACACCAAACATGTGGAAGAAGGTGCTCTGGTCAGATGAAACCAAAATTGAACTTTTTGGCAACAATGCAAAATGTTATGTTTGGCGTAAAAGCAACACAGCTCATCACCCTGAACACACCATCCCCACTGTCAAACATGGTGGTGGCAGCATCATGGCTTGGGCCTGCTTTTCTTCAGCAGGGACAGGGAAGATGGTTAAAATTGATGGGAAGATGGATGAGCCAAATACAGGACCATTCTTGAAGAAAACCTGATGGAGTCTGCAAAAGACCTGAGACTGGGACGGAGATTTGTCTTCCAACAAGACAATGATCGAAAACATGAAGCAAAATCTACAATGGAATGGTTCAAAAATAAACATATGCAGGTGTTAGAATGGCCAAGTCAAAGTCCAGACCTGAATCCAATCGAGAATCTGTGGAAAGAACTTAAAACTGCTGTTCACAAATGCTCTCCATCCAACCTCACTGAGCTCGAGCTGTTTTGCAAGGAGGAATGGGAAATAAATTCAGTCTCTCGATGTGCAAAACTGATAGAGACATACCCCAAGTGACTTACAGCTGTAATCGCAGCAAACGGTGGCACTACAAAGTATTAACTTAAGGGGGCTGAATAATTTTGCATGCCCAATTTTTCAGTTTTTGATTTGTTAAAAAAGTTTGAAATATCCAATAAATGTCGTTCCACTTCATGATTGTGTCCCACTTGTTGTTGATTCTTCACAAAAAAATACAGTTTTATATCTTTATGTTTGAAGCCTGAAATGTGGCAAAAGGTCGCAAAGTTCAAGGGGGCCGAATACTTTCGCAAGGCACTGTATCCTGCCACATGCATTGTAGCTGGGGATTTTAATTTTAAATTGGAGGAAAACACTACTGAAGTTATATCAACTCATTGACTGTAGTACTCACGCTGCTAGAACACTCAACCACTGCTACTCCAACTTCCGGGATGGCCCTCCCCTGCCCTTCCATAGGCAAATCAGATCATGACTCTATTTTGCTCATTCCTTCCTACAGGCAGAAACTCAAACAGGAAGTACCCGTTCTATGGTCTATTCAACTCTGGTCTGACCAATCGGAATCAAACCTTCAAGATTATTTTGATCACGCTGACTAGGATATGTTCCGGGTAGCCTCTGAGAATAACATCGACATATACACTGACACAGTGACTGGATGTGTATAGCGGATGTGTAACGGCTATTGGTGGAAGAAGGTGAGGACCAAGGTGCAGCGTGATACGTGTTCATCCTTTTTTATTTGAACTGAACACTGAATAACAAAAAAACAAAGAGAATGAACGAAATCGAAACAGTTCTGTTTGGTGCAGACACAAAAACAGAAAACAACTACCCATAAAACCCAGGTGGGAAAAGGCTACCTAAGTATGGTTCTCAATCAGAGACAATGATAGACAGCTGCCTTTGATTGAGAACCACACCCGGCCAAACAACAAAGAAATCCAAAACATAGAAAATGAACATAGAATGCCCAACCTAGTCACACCCAGGCCTAACCAAAATAGAGAATAAAAGCCTCTCTATGGCCAGGGCGTGACAGGATGTTATTCCCACCGTGACTATTAAAACCTAGCAAAATTAGAAACCATGGATAGATGGCAGGTGACTTAACTATGTCAAGGTGACTGGGAATATGGTTGAATACAAACAGTGTAGTTATTCCCTCCGTAAGGCAATCAAACAGGAAAAATGTCAGTTCAGTCACAATTCAATGCCGCAGACATAAGACGTGGGTGGCAGGGTCTACAGACAATCATGATTACAAAGGGAAAACCAACCACATCGCAGACACCAACAACTTGCACCCGGACAAGCTAAACACCTTCTTCGCCCTCTTTGAGGATGCCATCGATGCGGCCCGCTCCCAAGGACTGTGGGCTCTCGTTCTCCGTGGCCGACGTGAGTAAGACATTTATATGTGTAAAGCCTCGCAAGGCTGCCGGCGCAGACCAGCTTGCTGGAGTGGTTACGGACATATTCAATCTCTCCCTATCCCAGTTATCTTTAGCCTAGAACAAATCATAAGAGGAAAATGTCAACTCACGCAAATTCCTTATCTCCCTGGCGATACATGTCATGTGACCTAATAAAAAGAAAAATCAAGTCATCAAGCGTTGGCGTTACAACATTTTTTTCCCAATATTCTCTGTTTGGTGCAGTGGCTTGCAAAAATATTCACCTCCCTTGGCATTTTTCCTATTTTGTTGCCTTACAACCTGGAATTAAAATTGATTTTGGGGGGGTTTGTATCATTTGATTTACACAACAAGCCTACCACTTTGAAGATGCAAAATGTGTTTTATTGTGAAACAAATAAGAAACAAGACAAAAAAACTGAAAACTTGAGCGTGCATAACTATTCACCCCCCCCCCAAGCCAATACTTTGTAGAGCCACCTTTTGCAGCAATTACAGCTGCAAGTCTCTTGATATATGTCACTATAAGCTTGGCACATCTAGCTGCTGGGATTTTTTCCCATTCTTCAAGAATAAACTCCTCCAGCTCCTTCAAGTTGGATGGATTCCTGCTGGTGTACAGCAATCTTTAAGTCATACCACAGATTCTCAATTGGATTGAGGTCTGGGCTTTGACTAGGCCATTCCAAGACATTTAAATGTGTCCCCTTAAACCACTCGTTGTTGCTTTAGCACTATGCTTAGGGTCATTGTCCTGCACGAAGGTGAACCTCCGTCCCAGTCTCAAATCTCTGGAAAACTGAAACAGGCTTCCCTCAAGAATATCCATGTATTTAGCGCCATCCATCATTCCTTCAATTCTGACCAGTTTCCCAGTCCCTGCAGATGAAAACCATTCCCACAGCATGATGCTGCCACCACCATGCTTCACTGGGGGGATGGTATTCTCAGGGTGATGAGATGTTGGATTTGCACCAGACATAGAGTTTTCCTTGATGGCCAAAAAGCTCAATTTTAGTCTCATCTGACCAGAGTACCTTCTTTAATATGTTTGGGGAGTCTCCCACATGCCTATTGGCGACCCCAAACATGTTTGCTTATTTTTTTCTTTAAGCAATGGCTTTTCTCTGGACACTCTTCCGTAAAGCCGAGCTCTGTGGAGTGTACAGCTTAAAGTGGTCCTATGGACATATACTCCAGTCTCCGCTGTGGAGCTTTGCAGCTCCTTCAGGGTTATCTTTGGTCTCTTCGTTGCCTCTGATTAATTCCCTCCTTGCCTGGTCTGTGAGTTTTGGTGGGCAGCCCTCTTTTGGCAGGTTTGTTGTGGTGCCATATTCTATTCATTTTTTTAATCATGTATTTACATTGTGCTCCATGGGATGTTCAAAGTTTCAGATATTTTTTATAACCCAACCCTGATCTGTACTTCACCACAACTTTGTCCCTGACCTGTTTGGAGAGCTCCGTGGTCTTCATGGTGTCTCTTTCTTGGTGGTGTCTCTTTCTTGGTGGTGTCTCTTTCTTGGTGGTGTCTCTTTCTTGGTGGTGTCCCTTGCTTAGTGGTGTTGCAGACTCTGGAGCCTTTCAGAACAGGTATATATATACTGAGATCATGTGACAGATCATGTGACACTTAGATTGCACACAGGTGGACTTTAACTAATTATGTGACTTCTGAAGGTAATTGGTCGCACCAGATCTCATTTAGAGGCTTCAAAGCAAAGGGGGGGAATACATATGCACGCACCACTTTTCCAGTTTTTATAAAAATAAAAAGAAATCATTTCACTTCACCAATTTTGACTATTTTGTGTTTATCCATTACATGAAATCCAAATAAAACTTCATTTAAATTACAGGTTGTAATGCAACAAAATAGGAAAAACACCAAAGGGTGAATACTTTTGGCACTATATAAATTATAAATTTAGACTGGGCCACAGAGATGTAAAGATCACCAGGGGAATCCATACAGATGTAAGATCCTAATTTGAGCCAGTTTGCTACAGAAGGAAAATTATACAGCAGCAACAGGAAATGTGAATTATTATGTGGATGATAATCATTGGACATTTTTTGGGGGGTTGATACATTTTTCGTAAGGGAAAATCAAGTCTGAAACTAAAAAGTGCAACTTATAAACCTTTTCATACCTCAAACATACTACACATGTTCAATGTCCTTCATTGCAGGAAAGATCTGCTGCAACAGGGTGACCAAATGAAGATCCTACTGATCCTACTGATCTGTGATCAGTGTTTTGTGAGATCACAAGACATCCCTGGACAATCCAGAGCACAGTAAATATGAAGTGAGGTTGCCAATAATTGGTTTAACCTTTCAGATGGCAGGATTAGATTATTTGGTATTCAACTTCGTTGTGGCTGAAAATGCTATTTAGAGTCTTCAAACAGAGGAGGATTTGGTCGACATCTCAAATCGCACCCTATTCCCTATATAGTGCACCACTTTTGACAAAAGCTCTAGTGAAAAGAAGTCCACTACTGTACATAGGGAATAGGTTACCTTTTGGGACACAGACTTGGAGATGTGGGAAACAAAGTGAACAAAGTAGGTACACGTACCTGAAGAGGGGACAACACAGCATAACACAATGAAAAACAACAAAAGGCAATCAATTAGTTTTGTATCTTCCTCAAATTATCCTCAGCCACAGACCTCAAGTCTCTTTGACATTATACACTGAGTGCACAAGCTGGTTTAGGACACAAATGTTATTTCCACGCCACCCACTGTAAGTGAGCTGTTTCCTTCAAAGCTGTGGCTTATGGATCGTGTGCCTAGAACTTAAACTTTGTATCCAGGCATATCACCACCAATCTCAATATTTGTTATTACACTGAATTATGTTCTCGTTCTTTTATAAGATGCCAAATAACGGTGCCCACCCACACACTAGCTTCATTGAAAATGTTTCACTGTGCACTTTTTCATTTCAAAACAGAATACAAGTCTTGTTAAAAATTTATATTCAATCTTCATCTCACCATCCTATCATAAATTAACTGTATAAGCAAAAATCAAACAAGGATAAACACTAACTACAGTTGCCGTTTAAAGTCCAGGCAGAAGGATAGGATACTGTATACAGAGCCATTCTGATTCACCTTACAAAATATTTTTCATATGTTGGTCAAATATGGATGCCTGGAGGAAAATAAGTTGTTCTCTGCCCTGCTCGGTTCTGGACTACAGGACTGAGGACCCTGCGCTTGTTGACAGAGAACCTTTGTGTCCTTTTGGACCACGGCATCAACCTTACCCATTGAGCCCAGGGCTCTGTATGCCTGGTACAGACTAAAACTTACCTATCAACACACACACATACACGGACGCACACACATACACGGACGCACACACATACACGGACGCACACACATACACGGACGCACACAGGGGCTCTCTCACACACACACACACACACACACACACACACACACACACACACACACACACACACACACACACACACACACACACACACACACACACACACACACACACACACACACACACACACACACACACACACACACACACACACACACACACACACACACACACACACACACACACACACACACACAATGGTTCTGTGTGTTCAAGAACATGTTAGATTTTATTACAGCATTACCATTTCTCCTATAACAATTATACAATGATGTCAATGGGAAATGTGCACGAACATGTATAGTTCTGCGTGTTTTTCTCATGTGTCTCCCCATCGCCAGACTACTCAGATTGGATAGACTTAGGCACATTCCAGAGAGTTCATATAAAAGTCAAATTAGTCATATTAATTATATTAGTTCACGAAATGCGTGTGTGTGTGTGTGTGTGTGTGCACGTGTGTGTGTGTGTGTGTGTGTGTGTGCGTGCCTGTGTTCATGCATACAGTGCCGTGAAAAAGAATTGGAAATAGGTCTGGACTTTGACTAGGCCATTCCAAAACATCAAATTTGTTGCTTTTTAACCATTTTCATGTCAAATCAAATCACATACACATGGTTAGCAGATGTTATTGCGAGTTTAGCGAAATGCTTATGATTCTAAATCGAACAGTGCAGCAGTATCTAACAGGTAATATCTAACAATTCAACAACAAAAGCTAATATCTTACAAATTCCACAACAAAACCGAATACACACAATCTAGTAAAGGAATGGAATGAGAATATATAAGTATAAAATATATGGAAGAGCAGTGACAGAGCGGCTAAGATGCAATAGATTACATTTACATTTAAGTCATTTAGCAGACGCTCTTATCCAGAGCGACTTACAAATTGGTGCATTCACCTTATGACATCCAGTGGAACAGTCACTTTACAATAGTGCATCTAAATCTTAAAGGGGGGGGTGAGAAGGATTACTTTATCCTATCCTAGGTATTCCTTAAAGAGGTGGGGTTTCAGGTGTCTCCGGAAGGTGGTGATTGACTCCGCTGTCCTGGCGTCGTGAGGGAGTTTGTTCCACCATTGGGGGGCCAGAGCAGCGAACAGTTTTGACTGGGCTGAGCGGGAACTGTACTTCCTCAGTGGTAGGGAGGCGAGCAGGCCAGAGGTGGATGAACGCAGTGCCCTTGTTTGGGTGTAGGGCCTGATCAGAGCCTGGAGGTACTGAGGTGCCGTTCCCCTCACAGCTCCGTAGGCAAGCACCATGGTCTTGTAGTATAGATAGTAAAGAATAGATAGTGAAGGATACAGTATACAATATATACATACTGCATGAGATGAGTAATTTGAGATATGTAAACATTCTTAAAGTGGCATTATTAAAGTGACTAGTGTTCCATTTATGAAAGTGGCCAATGATATCAAGTCTGTAAGTAGGCAGCCGCCTCTCTGCTAGTGGTGGCTGTTTAACAATCTGATGGCCTTGAGATAGAAGCTGTTTTTCAATCTCTCTGTCCCAGCTCTGATACACCTGTACTGGTCTCGCTTTCTGGATGGAAGCAGGGTGAAAAGGTAGTGACTCGCGTGATTATTGTCCTTGATGATCTTTTTTGCCTTCCAGTGACATCAGGTGTTGTAGTTGTCCTGGAGGGCAGGTAGTTTGCCCCCGGTGATGCATTGTGCAGACCGCACCACCCTCTGGAGAGCCCTGCGGTTGTGGGTAGTGCAGTTGCTGTATCAGGCGGTGATACAGCCCAACACGATGCTCTCAATTGTGCACCTGTAAACGTTAGTGAGGGTTTTAGGTGACAAGTCCAATTTTTTCAGCCTCCCGAGGTAGACTTGATTGTGTGTTTTGGATCTTTGTCTTGCTGCATGACCCAGCTGCACTTCAGCTTCAGCTCACAGACGGATGGCCTGACATTCTCCTGTAGAATTCTCTGATACAGAGCAGAATTCATGGTTCCTTCTATTTAAGGCAAGTCATCCAGGTCCTGAGGCAGCAGAACATCCCCAAACCCTCTCATTACCACCACCATGCTTGACCGTTGGCATGAGGTTCTTACTGTGGAATGCAGTGTTAGGTTTTCACCAGACATAATGGGAACCATCTCAAACAAAAAGTTGACTGAAGTTTGCCAAAAAGCTCCTGGAAGCACCTGGATTATCATCAAGACTATTGGAAAAATGTTCCATGTACAGATGAGTCAAAAGTACAACTTTTTGGAAGACATGGGCGCAGCCTTGGGGGAAGTAAGGAGCTTTGAATTGTTTTGGGTGGTGTCAAATTAAACACATACGCATGAATGAATGCATTCATGCACACTGACATACACTGACACACACAACATTTTTCATTGACAATTGATATTAGTTAGTAAATGCTATTTTGTCATTGAGAAAGGTAGCCTTCATACTGTAGATTTAGAACTGCACATCTAAGCCACTTTGTGTCAAGATGTTCCCTTTTATAATGTCAATGCGATGGCACAGAAAGGTTCTCAGCAGAATGTTGAGAGGGCCTTCTCTGACCAGGGGTTCAGGCATTTTCAAGTTCAGTCGTCTGCCACAACCTGAAGTCGCGTCATGGCATATTTTAAGGAGACCATGAAGGAGATTCTGAAGGACATGCTAAATAATAAATAATAATAATAATAATATGCCATTTAGCAGACGCTTTTATCCAAAGCGACTTACAGTCATGTGTGCATACATTCTATGTATGGGTGGTCCCGGGAATCGAACCCACTACCCTGGCGTTACAAGCGCCATGCTCTACCAACTGAGCTACAGAATAAAAGTATATATTTCAAATGTACTATTCTTCACTGTAGATTATATGGCCACATTTGGAATCCTTTGCTTATATCATTGTTTAGGAGGGTCATCTATTTTCAACCGGAAATATCATGGCTGATTAAACCATTACAAAGAAAATCCCAAAACAACATTTTTGCAGTCCTGTATTACCCCAGTTGTTTCCTTGTGCCCATTTCTACTGGCTGGTCAAAGCCCTTTCACAAGACAGACACCGTAAACAACATTACCGCTTTGTCGTCATTGTGCTTGTGTGCCCTCCTAAAATAATTCCCCCGCAATATTTAATAATGATAGAAAGGGACCCATTGTTTGATCCCCTCCAAGTCGTACAACAAACCTCTGTCATTAGAGGCTGTATGTTCCGGGTGGAGAACTGTGCTTGGTGTGCACCTCTCTGCCGCAGACCTGGGTTCAAATACAATTTGAAATTGTTAAAATACTTTGAGTGTTTCCTTTAGCCTGCCTGGAATGTCAGATGGGCAAGGTTTTCAGGTTTGCCACCATTTTATTGGTTCCATTGCACCAGGCAAGCTCAATTAAATGCTTTTATTTATTTAACTAGGCAAGTCAGTTAAGAACAAATTCTTATTTACAATGACAGTCTAGGAACAGTGAGTTAACCGCATTGTTCATGGGTAGGACGACAGATTTTTACCTCGTCAACTCGGGGATTTGATCTAGCAACCTTTCGGTTACTGGCCCAACACTCTAACCACTAGGCTACCTCAGGCTGTTCGACACCAGGCTGTGTCCCATGAGGCGGCGCACAATTGGCTCAGCGTTGTTTGGGTTAGGCGGGTCGGGTGCCTGCAAGCTGACTTCGGTCGCCAGCTGGAAGGTGTTTCCTCCGACACATTGGTACTGCTGGCTTCTGGGTTAAGCGAGAAGAGTGTCAAAAAGCAGTGTGTCTTGGCAGGGTCGTGTTTCGGAGGACTCATGGCTCTCAACCTTTGCCTCTCCTGTGTCCGAAGGGGAGTTGCAGTGATGGGACAAGACAAGACTGTAAGTACCAATTGGATTTCACGAAAAAGGCATTACAAAATAAAAGTAGGGTTGCTAACCCTGGTGTCCTGGCTAAATTCCCAATCTGGCTCTCATGCCATCATGGCCACCTAATCATTTCCAGCTTCCAATTGTCTCATTTATACCTCCTCCTTTCCCTTGTAACCATTCCCCGGGTTGTTGCTGTAAATGGGAATGTGTTCTCAGTCTACTTACCTGGTAAAATAAGGGTTAAATGGAAACGAGTTAACCAATCCTGTGAACGGGTCAGGCAACTCAGGTGTTTATACTTCAACAGCAAAGTTAGATAAAATGGAAGTTTATAAAGTAGGTCCTTGTAAACAAAATGTCACAGTGGCAGTGTGTTCCAACAGCAGAGAGGACATGATGCTCAGATGGAGATAGAGGACACCGTACTGATCATTTCAAGTACAGTACAGTGTCCCCCAAGAGCCTGAATTTTTCTCTTTTCAAAAATAGTGGATATACTTGTAGAGGTTATAAAGGAATGTTTATAGGTTTGTAGAATGAAGGTTGTAATTCAAACCTCTGGACAGCGGTTATATCTGCAAGACATAAATATCTGAATGACATCTAATTTCCTGCCTGGCATGATGAACATTTTTAGTAGTAAGCGGAGAGCCTTCAGAGTGAATCGTCTGTCTACGCTCAAACTGCATAGCGTTTTACATGGAGCTAGGGTGTCATAAAGAGTACTGTGTAGCTAGGGTGTCATAGAGAGTATTGTGTAGCTAGGGTGTCATAGAGAGAGCTGCGTAGCTAGGACATCTGCCAAAGTTGTTATTTATCTATTTTTACCAGTATGGGGTTAGACATATACTGTACTCTACTGCAGTGGTTCCCAACCTTTTTCGGTTACTATACCACCAACTGAATTTGACTCTGCCTGAAGTACCCCTCATGTACATTTTACTAGTAGGCCTATGTTCTCATGGGTTTTATAAAATACCCCCTGTAGATAGGCCAAGTACCCCCAGAGGTCCTAGTACCCCCTGTAGATAGGCCAAGTACCCCCAGAGGTCCTAGTACCCCCTGTAGATAGGCCAAGTACCCCCAGAGGTCCTGGTACCCCCTGTAGATAGTAACAATGCACAAAGAGATGTAGAGTTTGAACCTCAACTCTAAATGAATTGTAGTGTCCCAAGTGCAAGGGAAGTCACATGTGTAATATAACTTGATGCTTGATGTCTCTATTTGAAAGAGGCGAAGTGAGGTCACATGAACCCTGGCAGGTGGGCTGCTGTCCTCGCCTGCCATCACTGAGACTCTTTTTAAGGAGATGGATGCGCCAAACCAAAGGGAAAGGAGGTCATGGCACTGGACATGCTGTGCTCTATTATTCCACACACAATAGCTCTGTACTGGACAGCCCTCTGGTTTCACTAACTCGCTGGAATGTCCTATCTGGGTTTTGTATGTGGAGAATGTACACAGTAGATGCTTAGAAAGCCACTGTGCTCCAGTTCCTCTGTGCTGACCCTCACTTCCATAGGAATTATGGGGCCTCTATTGTCAGCCAGCCTGGAGTCAAGGCCATCTAACACCTAATGATCAGAATGCTATTTTTCTGCCACAGAATGCCACTTTTGGAGGAAAACACAGGAGCCTGATTAGAAAAGATGGATGCAGACGCTCGAGGGTCAGGCCAATCCAAACACAAACAGAAATGCTTCTTGACTCTGAATGAGCACCGGGGCCGGCTTTAGGGGCTGGCAAAGCCGGGTATGGACCCCCAAATAGAATTTGTGGCCCAGTTTTGCTTCACCATATATATAACAAACGGTATATGAATTTTGCCAGTTGTGCAGACTGGGACAGGGACTATATCTGAGGACAGGTGGGGATGTAATAATTTCTTTTTTTAATGCATTCTGATTGGGTACCTAGCCGTGCAATGTCATTAGGAACTGTCTTCAGTACCTTGTTTTGGAAACTCATTGGATACAGTGCAATATTATTTCTTCATTAATTTGCTTTTTAGGTCAATGCAGTTTTTTGATTTATCTGTGATTCTTAATGTCATACCTTGCTTTTGCAGGTCTAATTGTTATTGATAGATATACCGCTTTGAGTTATTTGAGGGGTATAGGAACAATGACCAACTTAGCCTATTGGTTGTGCTCTGAGGTGAAGCTAAAATTGAGAGTGCATCTAACATAATCCTTTTATTGCGCTGACTGGCTGTAGCCTTCTGTCCTGAATAAATGGATACAGTGTGTGCTGTTTAAATGAGCGTATTTTGGGCCGCCAGTCTTCACGGGCTTCTCTTCAAAATTGCCATGCTTTCCTGGGTGCAAACAGGCCTACATTTTTTACATTTTGTATGTAAGATCAATACTGTGTAGCCTCTCAATCTGTTATCATCCCTTTCCTGCAGTCAAATGACCAAATTCCCCTCTAGCGGCCTCATGGGTGGAATGTTATTTATATTTCCCAAAATGTCATAATAAATCAACAAAAAGAATTTACACAGAAAATCTGGTGTTTCTACATCAAACAATTGTGTTATATTTCAGTCTTCTGTAATGTACAGTACCAGTCAAAAATGTGGACACACTTACAGTTGAAGTCAGAAGTTTACATACACTTAGGATGTCATTAAAGTCATTAAAACTCATTTTTCAACCTCTCCACAAATTTCTTGTTAACAAACTATAGTTTTGGCAAATCAGTCAGGACATCTACTTTGTGCATGACACAAGTAATTTTTCCAACAATTGTTTACAGACAGATTATTTCACTTATAATTCACTATATCACAATTCCAGTGGGTCAGAAGTGTACATACACTAAGTTGACTATGCCTTCAAACAGCTTGGTAAATTCCATCATGAGGCAGGAAAATTATGTGGATATATTGAAGCAACATCTCAAGACATCAGTCAGGAAGTTAAAGCTTGGTGTCATGACTTCTGCCGAAGTCGCTAACTCTCCTTGTTCAGGAGGCATTTGGGCGGTCGACGTCACCGGTCATCTAGCCATCGCTGATCCACTTTTCATTTTCCATTTGTTTTGTCTTTGTTTTCTACACACTTGGTTTCATTCCCCAATTACAGGTTCATGTATTTAACCCTCTGTTTCCCCCATGTTTTTGTGCGTGATTGTTTCTATGTGCATTCGGTACGTTATGGCTGGTTTTCGACAGGTGCTGTTTTCACCCGTGCGTAATTGATTACCATTTATTGTTGGTCAAGTGTATTGTTACCATGTGCCTTTATTTTGAGTAAAGTACATTGCACACTCATTCTGCTCTCCTGCTCCTGACTTCATCCACCAGCTACACCCACCTTCTGACACTTGGCTGCAAATGGGTCTTCCAAATGGACAATGACCCCAAGCATACTTCCAAAGTTGTGGCAAAATGGCTTAAGGGCAGCAAAGTCAAGGTATTGGAGTGGCCATCACAAAGCCCTGACCTCAATCCTATAGAAAATTTGTTGGCAGAACTGAAAAAGCGTGTGCAAGCAAGGAGGCCTACTAATCTGACTCAGTTACACCAGCTCTGTAAGAAGGAATGGGCCAAAATTCACCCATCTTTTTGTGGGAAGCTTGTGGAAGGCTACCCGAAAGGTTTGACCCAAGTTAAACAATTTAAAGGCAATGCTGCCAAATACTAATTGAGTGTATGTAAACTTCTGACCCACTGGGAATGTGATGAAAGAAATAAAAGCTGAAATAAATAATTCTGTCTACTATTATTCTGACATTTCACATTCTTAAAATAAAGTGGTGATCGTAACTGACCTAAAACAGGGAATTTTATGATTAAATGTCAGGAATTGTGAAAAACTGAGTTTAAATGTCGTTGGCTAAGGTGTATTCAAACTTCCGACTTCAACCGTACTCATTCAAGTGTTTTTCTTTATTTTTTAAAATGTTCTACATTGTAGAATAATAGTGAAGACATCAAACTATGAAATCACACATATGGAATCATGTAGTAACCAAAAATTGTTAGATTCTTGAAAGTAGCCACCCTTGATGACAGCTTTGCCCACCCTTGGCATTCTCTCAACCAGCTTCACAAGGAATGCTTTTCCAACAGTCTTGAAGGAGTTCCCGCATATGCTGAGCACTTGTTGGCTGCTTTTCCTTCACTCTGTGTTCTAACTCTAACTCATGGGTTGGGGTCAGGTTATTGTGGAGGCCAGGTCATCTGATGAAGCACTCCATCACTCTTCTTCTTGGCCAAATAGCCCTTACACATCCTGGAGGTGTGTTTTGGGTCATTGTCCTGGTGAAAAACAAGTGATAGTCCAACTAAGCGCAAACCAGATGGGATGGCGTGTGGCTGCAGAATGCTGTGGTAGCCATGCTGGTTGAGTGTGCCTTGAAATCTAAATAAATCACTGACAGTGTCAGCAGCACACCATCACACCTCCTCGTCCATGCTTCACGGTGGGAACCACACATGCTGAGATCGTCCGTTCACCTACTCTGTGTCTCACAAAGACATGGAGGTTGGAACCAAAAAGCTCAAATTTGGACTCATCAGACCAAAGGACAGATGAGCCTGTCTTATGTCCATTGCTCGTGTTTCTTGGCCCAAGCAAGTCTCTTCTTCTTATTGGTGTCCTTTAGTAGTAGTTTCTTTGCAGAAATTCAACCATGAAGGCCTGATTCACGCAGTCTCCTCTGAACAGTTGATGTTGAGATGTGTCTGCTCATTGCGTAGTTTCACAAATTCAAACAGAAATTTAGCCTATAGATCTAATGATTGACGTTTAAGCTATGAAGCCTGTAATAATCTTTCATAAGCTATTGGTGCTCATCGTGTCAAGCTGTTCTGTGCTTGGTGGTAGATGCTACGGCTGCATTTCAGTCATAGCATCGAGTGGGGTGAATATCTTTCTTGTGTTATTATATAAAGCGACGGTTGTTGATGTGTACGGCTACATTTGAACGATAGTAGGACCAAATGACCTTGTGTTATTAGGGCTCTAAAGCAATACTAGTTGTGCCCCCCACATGGATTTAAAATTACCCCTCGGTCTTGTCATCCTGGAGCCGGGCCTAATGAGCACAGGTTATTTTGGGGGGGGGTAAGAGACCCAGTTTAGTGGACTATGGTGAGGTTGGAGTCTCACTAGCCTGATTTACCCTTTCCCGATTTTTGGCATTCGCAAAGTATACATGAAAATTCTATCTCTGGCAAAAAAAGAAGAAGCTTGTGCTGATTAATGGGCGCACTGAACCATGTCACGTGTTGTAGTTAAAAAAACTCTGTGCATAGATCTTAAACAATGACATCATATCTGTTCACCATTCTTCTCAATTTGCCTGTGTCCCAACAGCCTCGTTCCCACATGCAGAACTGTATTTTGTAAACAGAGCACCCTGCCATCAACAAGCAAGGCTTATTTTCATTGGGAGAACAGAGTAGCTACCTTTGTCTCATTAAGGCTGTAACATGCGGGGCCCATAGCACAGAGGAGAGGAGGAACTGGAGTTCTGAATAACCTTACACTACTTTGTTCCCTCACTCCATCTCTCCATCTTTCTCTCTCTCAATCTTTCACACTCTCCCTCGATCAAAAACAATAACAACAGGATGGGTATGTAGAGTAGCAAGAGGACATCTTTTTTCTGAACATGTGTACGTTGATGTCGAGAGCTGTTGCCGGATTGATTTCCCTATAGGGTTATAAACGCAGCCTTTCTTTCTTAGTTTATGACTGAGATTCCACTGAGTTATGTTTTATTTGCACTTTTACAGGCCGCAAAACACTGAGTTCTCCATCTGGAGGGCCAAAAGGGGATCTGTGCATTCATGACACACACACACACACACACACACACACACACACACACACACACACACACACACACACACACACACACACACACACACACACACACACACACACACACACACACACACACACACACACACACACACACACACACACACACACACACACACACACCCCTGTTTTATTACTCTGATTATTATTACCATTAGTATTCGTTTTCTTTGGTGTTATTTTCACACACGTAGTGAATTTTCTAAACTCTTAGTACAAAACTCAAAACAGATCATCAAAATGCTGTTTTTCAAAAACTTGAAGCACATTTTCAATTGACTAAGTACAACACACACAATCAAACAGTATCCTTTTCACCAAACCTAATCAGTTTCATCTAGAAATACCTTTCATATAAAGTAATTGCCTTTCACAACGCAGTGCTCACAATGGTTTTCATATGATTCTCTTCTCATTTGGTTAAATACATTCGTCCATCACATAATCCAACTGTGCTTTATGGTTAATCACTTAACCGTTTGGTAAACCTACACATTTTAAACTAGTTTGTATACTATATATCGATTTTGAGAACTACAGAAATAGAATGTGTGTTTGTAATGTATAAACATCTAAATTACATGTATAATAACATGAAAATACTAGTTATTGATAATTGATTCCAGAATTTGTCACCATATTAAAGGGGATGTGTGAACACTTGCAATTTCTTTCAACATGGAGCAGGATAGACAGCAAAGGAGAGGAATAAATCAAAGAGCTCGTGGACAAAGGGATTGGAGAGGTGGGCATGGGCTCCGTCAAAGAGGTGGACATCAGAGAGCGGGAGGGAACAGTTCTGTCTAATGAAGTCCATGGCATCGTCGTAGACCATGTGGTAAACAGAAGCCTTATCATGGCAGAGGCTGCCAGATTAGTTCACCCCAATCTGAAAAGATCAACTGTCAATTCGATCATGAGAGCATTTCGCCAACAAAACGTCTGCAGGATATGCACTATGCTTTACCATTACATTTACAGTAAATTACATATTATACTGCATGTAAATTCACTAAACAAGTTACAGCATTCTTACAGTATAATCTATTGACAGTATACTCTGTTCTACCCTCAGAATTGACAGAACACCCCATGGTGGTGGCCGTGGCCGTGCACTGACTGACCAGCAGGAGTAGGCAGTGGTGGAAAGGGTTAGGGCCAGGAATGGCATACGGCTGTCCGAAATAAAGCAGGGCATTGAGGAAAACAACTTTTTTCACATATCATACTTTATGTGTTTATACTTTACGAACACATGTTTTCATTATGTAGTTCTCAAAATCTGTAGTAGACAAACTAGTTTAAAATCTATAGGTCTTGCAAACGGTTAAGTGATTATCAATTAAGAGCAGTTGGTTGAAGTTATAGTCAA
This sequence comes from Oncorhynchus gorbuscha, assembly GCF_021184085.1. Taxonomy (NCBI): domain Eukaryota; kingdom Metazoa; phylum Chordata; class Actinopteri; order Salmoniformes; family Salmonidae; genus Oncorhynchus; species Oncorhynchus gorbuscha. The sequence continues at coordinate 67,001,026 of NC_060186.1, read as the reverse complement.
ATGTATTTGAACAAATTAGATGACAATCATATGAAAAGTAATGTGAGCATTGCATTGTGAAAAGCAGGCACTTTATATGAACATGTATTGCAATGTGAAACATATTTCTAGATGCAGTGATGGACAAAGTACCCAATTTTCATACTTGAGTAAATGTAAAGATACCTTAATAGGAAATGACTCAAGTAAAATAAAAGTCACCCAGTAAAATACAACTTGAGTAAAGTGTTTGGTTTGAAATTTTCATAAGTGTCAAAAGCAAATGTCACTGCAAAAATGATGTCAAATTCCTTTTTTTGCAGATTGCCAGGGGCACACTCCAACCCTCAGACATCATTCAGAAACAAAGCATTTGTGTTTAGTGAGTCCTCCAGATTTGTATTTACTGATAGCCAACACTCAGACATAATTTACAAACAAAGCATGTGGGTTTAGTGAGTCCGAAAGATCAGAGGCAGTAGGGATAACCAGGTATGTTCGGTTGATAAGTGCGTGAATATGACTATTTTCCTGTCCTATTAAGCATTTAAAAGGTAACAAGTAATTTTGGTTGTCATAGAACATTTATGGAGTAAAAAGTACAATATTTTCTTAAGGAATGTAGTGAAGTAAAAGTTAAAGTAGTCAAAAATATAAATAGTAAATAAAAAGTACAGATACCCCAAAACACTACTTAAGTAGTACTTTAAAGTACTTATACTTAAGTACTTCACACCACTGTTTAGAAGGAAACCCAGATTAATTCTGGTGAAAAAGTGACTGAATGATATTCTGTGTTGTACTTAGTCAATTGAAAATGTGCTTAGAGTTCTGATGTGCAGCCGTCTTCTTCGACCTGGCCAAGGCTTTCGACTCTGTCAATCACTGTACTCTTATCGGCAGACTCAACAGCCTTGGTTTCTCAAATGACTGCCTCGCCTGGTTCACCAACTACTTCTCAGATAGTGTCAAATCGGAGGGACTGTTTTCCAGATCTCTGGCAGTCTCTATGGGGGTACCACAGGGTTCAATTCTCGGGCCGCCTCTTTTCTCTGTATATATCAACGATGTCGCTCTTGCTGCGGGTTATATTCTCTGATCCACCTCTACGCAGACGACACCATTCTATATACATCTGGCTCTTCTTTGGACACTGTGTTAACAAACCTCCAAATGAGCTTCAATGCCATACAACACTCCTTCCGTGGTCTCCAACTTTCTTATACTCAAGTAAAACTAAATTAAATGCATGCTCTTCAACCGATCGCTGCCCGCACCCGCCCGCCCGACAATCATCACTACTCTGGACGGTTCTGACTTAGAATATGTGAACAACTACAAATACCTAGGTGTCTGGGTAGACTGTAAACTCTCCTTCCTGACTCATACTAAACTTCTCCAATCCAAAATTAAATCTAGAATCGGCTTCCTATTTTGCAACAAAGCCTCCTTCACTCACACCGCCAAATATACCTTCGTAAAACTGACTATCCTGACTAGCCTCCAGCACTCTACTCAGAAAACTGGATGCAGTATATCACAGTGGCATCCGTTTTGTCACCAAAGCCCCTTATACCACCCATCACTGTGACCTATATGCTCTCGTTGGCTGGCCCTTGCTACATTTTCATTGCCAGACCCACTGACTCCAGGTCATGTATAAGTCTTTGCTTGGTAAAGCTCTGCCTTATCTCAGCTCACTGGTCACAATAACAACACCCACCCGTAGCACACGCTCCAGTAGGTATACCTCACTAGTCATCCCCAAAGCCAACACCTTCTTTGGCTGCTTTTCCTTCCAGTTCTCTGCTGCCAATGACTGGAACGAATTGCAAAAATCGCTGAAGTTGGAGATTTATATCTCCCTCACTAACTTTAAACATCAGCTATCTGAGCAGCTAACCGATCGCTGCAGCTGTACACAGTCCATCTGTAAATAGCCCATCCAATCTACCTACCACATCCCCATATTGTTTTTATTTACTTTTTTGCTCTTTTGCACACCAGTATTTATACTTGCACATCATCATCTGCACATCTATCACTCCAGTGTTAATTTGCTAAATTGTATTTTACTTCGCTACTATGGCATATTTATTGCCTTACCTCCTCACACCATATGCACGCACTGTATATAGACTTTTTTTCTATTGTGTTATTGACTGTACGTTTGTTTATTCCATGTGTAACTCTGTGTTGTTTGTGTCGCACTGCTTTGCTTTATCTTGGCCAGGTAACAGTTGTAAATGAGAACTTGTTCTCAACTGGCCTACCTGGTTAAATAAAGGTGAAATGTAAAAAACAATTTTAAAAGAGTTTTGAAACAACTGTCTTTTTGATGATCAGTTTTGAGTTTTTACCATCTGTTGTGAAAAGCGATTGAAAATAATCGATATTAGTATTTATCGTGCTACCAGCCTCTTTTTAACCCTGTTTATATGTACACCTACCTCTGCCACTCCGCCACTCGTTTTTATAGAACTTGGATTCTCATTTGTTTTTAGAAATCTATTTTATTACTTTTATTCTGTATTGTTGGGATAGAGCTCGCAAGTAAGCATTTCACTGTACTGTTTTACACCTGCTGTATCTTGTGCACGTGACAAATAAACTTGAAACTTGAACACACACACACAGACCGCAATCAGTCCACTGCAGGAAAGAGCCAGAGATAGACGTATCAGAGACCCAGACCACACACTCGTTAATGTTATGCAGGTGAATGAGGACCCAAAAGCGACTTGGCGAAAACAGAGTCTTTAATCCAGTAAAGTAAATAATCAATCATAAAGCACAATTCCACTCGTAATGACGAGAACAGACTGGAGACTCGATCATGAACTGCAGGTTGCCTCGGGAAGGCACTTGACCGTAGCAGACTCAGACACCTGCTCACCACGCAGCATCTGAGGGAAACACGACACGACAGGGCGATACAAAGACACAGCACGGTGAACAATATACAAGGATCCGACAGGGCAGAAACGGAAAACAAGGGGAGAAATAGGGACTCTAATCAGGGGAAAAGATAGGGAACAGGTGTGGGAAGACTAAATTATTGATTAGGGGAATAGGAACAGCTGGGAGCAGGAACGGAACGATAGAGAGAAGAGAGAGAGGAAGGGAGAGAGAAAAAGGGGAACGAACCTAAAAAGACCAGCAGGGGGAAAACGAACAGAAGGAAAAGCAAAATGACAAGACAAAATAAGACAAAACATGACAGTACCCCCCCACTCACCGAGCGCCTCCTGGCGCACTCGAGGAGGAATCCTGGCGGCAACGGAGGAAATCATCAATAAGTGAACGGTCCAGCACGTCCCGAGACGGAACCCAACTCCTCTCCTCAGGACCGTAACCCTCCCAATCCACTAAGTATTGGTGACCCCGTCCCCGAGAACGCATGTCCATGATCCTACGTACCTTGTAAATAGGTGCGCTCTCGACAAGGACGGGAGGGGGGAGGGAAGACGAACGGGGTGCGAAGAAAGGGCTTGACACAGGAGACATGGAAGACAGGATGGACGCGACGAAGATGTCGCGGAAGAAGCAGTCGCACAGCGACAGGATTGACGACCTGGGAGACACGGAACGGACCAATGAACCGCGGAGTCAACTTACGAGAAGCTGTCGTAAGAGGAAGGTTGCGAGTGGAAAGCCACACTCTCTGGCCGCAACAATACCTTGGACTCTTAATCCTACGTTTATTGGCGGCTCTCACAGTCTGTGCCCTGTAACGGCAAAGTGCAGACCTCACCCTCCTCCAGGTGCGCTCACAACGTTGGACAAACGCTTGAGCGGAGGGAACGCTGGACTCGGCAAGCTGGGATGAGAACAGAGGAGGCTGGTAACCCAGACTACTCTGAAATGGAGATAACCCGGTAGCAGACGAAGGAAGCGAGTTGTGAGCGTATTCTGCCCAGGGGAGCTGTTCTGCCCAAGACGCAGGGTTTCTGAAAGAAAGGCTGCGTAGTATGCGACCAATCGTCTGATTGGCCCTCTCTGCTTGACCGTTAGACTGGGGATGAAACCCGGAAGAGAGACTGACGGACGCACCAATCAAACGACAGAACTCCCTCCAAAACTGTGACGTGAATTGCGGGCCTCTGTCTGAAACGGCGTCTAACGGGAGGCCATGAATTCTGAACACATTCTCGATGATGATTTGTGCCGTCTCCTTAGCGGAAGGAAGTTTAGCGAGGGGAATGAAATGTGCCGCCTTAGAGAACCTATCGACAACCGTAAGAATCACAGTCTTCCCCGCAGACAAAGGCAGACCGGTAATGAAGTCTAGGGCGATGTGAGACCATGGTCGAGAAGGAATGGGGAGCGGTCTGAGACGACCGGCAGGAGGAGAGTTACCTGACTTAGTCTGCGCGCAGTCCGAACAAGCAGCCACGAAACGGCGCGTGTCACGCTCCTGAGTCGGCCACCAAAAGCGCTGGCGAATAGACGCAAGAGTGCCTCGAACACCGGGATGACCAGCTAACTTAGCAGAGTGAGCCCACTGAAGAACAGCCAGACGAGTGGAAACAGGAACGAAAAGAAGGTTACTAGGACAAGCGCGCGGCGACGCAGTGTGCGTGAGTGCTTGCTTAACCTGTCTTTCAATTCCCCAGACTGTCAACCCGACAACACGCCCATAAGGAAGAATCCCCTCGGGATCAGTAGAAGCCACAGAAGAACTAAAAAGACGGGATAAGGCATCAGGCTTGGTGTTCTTGCTACCCGGACGGTAAGAAATCACAAACTCGAAACGAGCGAAAAACAACGCCCAACGAGCTTGACGAGCATTAAGTCGTTTGGCAGAACGGATGTACTCAAGGTTCTTATGGTCTGTCCAAACGACAAAAGGAACGGTCGCCCCCTCCAACCACTGTCGCCATTCGCCTAGGGCTAAGCGGATGGCGAGCAGTTCGCGGTTACCCACATCATAGTTGCGTTCAGATGGCGACAGGCGATGAGAAAAATAAGCGCAAGGATGAACCTTATCGTCAGACTGGAAGCGCTGGGATAGAATGGCTCCCACGCCTACCTCTGAAGCGTCAACCTCGACAATGAATTGTCTAGTGACGTCAGGAGTAACGAGGATAGGAGCGGACGTAAAACGTTCTTTTAGAAGATCAAAAGCTCCCTGGGCGGAACCGGACCACTTAAAACACGTCTTGACAGAAGTAAGAGCTGTGAGAGGGGCAGCAACTTGACCGAAATTACGAATGAAACGCCGATAGAAATTAGCGAAACCTAGAAAGCGCTGCAACTCGACACGTGACCTTGGAACGGGCCAATCACTGACAGCTTGGACCTTAGCGGAATCCATCTGAATGCCTTCAGCGGAAATAACGGAACCGAGAAAAGTAACGGAGGAGACATGAAAAGAGCACTTCTCAGCCTTCACGTAGAGACAATTCTCTAAAAGGCGCTGTAGAACACGTCGAACGTGCTGAACATGAATCTCGAGTGACGGTGAAAAAATCAGGATATCGTCAAGATAGACAAAAACAAAGATGTTCAGCATGTCTCTCAGAACATCATTAACTAATGCCTGAAAAACAGCTGGCGCATTGGCGAGACCAAACGGCAGAACCCGGTACTCAAAATGCCCTAACGGAGTGTTAAACGCCGTTTTCCACTCGTCCCCCTCTCTGATGCGCACGAGATGGTAAGCGTTACGAAGGTCCAACTTAGTAAAGCACCTGGCTCCCTGCAGAATCTCGAAGGCTGATGACATAAGGGGAAGCGGATAACGATTCTTAACCGTTATGTCATTCAGCCCTCGATAATCCACGCAGGGGCGCAGAGTACCGTCCTTCTTCTTAACAAAAAAACCCCCGCCCCGGCCGGAGAGGAAGAAGGCACTATGGTACCGGCGTCAAGAGACACAGACAAATAATCCTTGAGAGCCTTACGTTCGGGAGCCGACAGAGAGTATAGTCTACCCCGAGGAGGAGTGGTCCCCGGAAGGAGATCAATACTACAATCATACGACCGGTGAGGAGGAAGGGAGTTGGCTCGGGACCGACTGAAGACCGTGCGCAGATCATGATATTCCTCCGGCACTCCTGTCAAATCGCCAGGTTCCTCCTGAGAAGTAGGGACAGAAGAAACGGGAGGGATGGCAGACATTAAACACTTCACATGACAAGAAACGTTCCAGGATAGGATAGAATTACTAGACCAATTAATAGAAGGATTATGACATACTAGCCAGGGATGACCCAAAACAACAGGTGTAAAAGGTGAACGAAAAATCAAAAAAGAAATAGTCTCACTGTGGTTACCAGATACTGTGAGGGTTAAAGGTAGTGTCTCAAATCTGATACTGGGAAGATGACTACCATCTAAGGCGAACATGGGCGTAGGCTTGTCTAACGCTCTGAAAGGAATGTCATGTTTCCGAGCCCATGCTTCGTCCATGAAACAACCCTCAGCCCCAGAGTCTATCAAGGCACTGCATGTAGTAGCACCCGAACCGGTCCAGCGTAGATGGACCGACAAAGTAGTACAGGATCTAGATGGAGAGACCTGAGTAGTAGCGCTCACCAGTAGCCCTCCGCTTACTGATGAGCTCTGGCTTTTACTGGACATGAATTAACAAAATGTCCAGCAAGTCCGCAATAGAGGCACAGGCGGTTGGTGATCCTCCGTTCCCTCTCCTTAGTCGAGATGCGAATACCTCCCAGCTGCATGGGCTCAGTCTCTGAGCCAGAGGAGGGAGATGGTTGCGATGCGGAGCAGGGAAACACCGTTGACGCGAGCTCTCTTCCACGAGCCTGGTGACGAAGATCTACCCGTCGTTCTATGCGGATGGCGAGAGCAATCAAAGAGTCCACACTTGAAGGAACCTCCCGGGAGAGAATCTCATCTTTAACCACTGCGTGGAGTCCCTCCAGAAAACGAGCGAGCAGCGCCGGCTCGTTCCACTCACTAGAGGCAGCAAGAGTGCGAAACTCAATAGAGTAATCCGTTATGGATCGATCACCTTGGCATAGGGAAGCCAGGGCCCTAGAAGCCTCCCTACCAAAAACTGAACGGTCAAAAACCCGAATCATCTCCTCTTTAAAGTTCTGGTAATTGTTAGAGCAATCAGCCCTTGCCTCCCAGATAGCTGTGCCCCACTCTCGAGCCCGGCCAGTAAGGAGTGAAATGACGTAAGCAACCCGAGCTCTCTCTCTAGAGTATGTGTTGGGTTGGAGAGAGAACACAATATCACACTGGGTGAGAAAGGAGCGGCACTCCGTGGGCTGCCCGGAGTAGCAAGGTGGGTTATTAACCCTAGGTTCCGGAGGCTCGGCAGGCCAGGAAGTAACAGGTGGCACGAGACGAAGACTCTGGAACTGTCCAGAGAGGTCGGAAACCTGAGCGGCCAGGTTCTCCACGGCATGGCGAGCAGCAGACAATTCCTGCTCGTGTCTGCCGAGCATGGCTCCTTGGATCTCGACGGCAGTGTTATGAGCGTCTGTAGTCGCTGGGTCCATTCCTTGGTCGGATCCTTCTGTTATGCAGGTGAATGAGGACCCAAAAGCGACTTGGCGAAAACAGAGTCTTTAATCCAGTAAAGTAAATAATCAATCATAAAGCACAATTCCACTCGTAATGACGAGAACAGACTGGAGACTCGATCATGAACTGCAGGTTGCCTCGGGAAGGCACTTGACCGTAGCAGACTCAGACACCTGCTCACCACGCAGCATCTGAGGGAAACACGACACGACAGGGCGATACAAAGACACAGCACGGTGAACAATATACAAGGATCCGACAGGGCAGAAACGGAAAACAAGGGGAGAAATAGGGACTCTAATCAGGGGAAAAGATAGGGAACAGGTGTGGGAAGACTAAATGATTGATTAGGGGAATAGGAACAGCTGGGAGCAGGAACGGAACGATAGAGAGAAGAGAGAGAGGAAGGGAGAGAGAAAAAGGGGAACGAACCTAAAAAGACCAGCAGGGGGAAAACGAACAGAAGGAAAAGCAAAATGACAAGACAAAATAAGACAAAACATGACAGTTAACATCTCCGTAAGTCTCTACACAAATATTAAAGGGAGTACGTTTTGCTGAAATCGTGTGTTACATTTAACATGGAATTGGTTACATATGCCTACCTACAGCGACTGGGAGAAAGTTTCTCCCAACTGGGAGAAAGTTACTATGTATTACATTCTCAATTGTTTCTAGCAATGCCTGCTAAAAATGAGGGCAACTCAATTCCACTTTAAGTCAAACCAGGAGTCCTCTGGGGACTTCAACTTAAACTAGAAAATATCCGAAATACAAATGGGCTATTTATCATTTCTGTGTCTTTTCTCGGTTCTATGCGAGAAGGACAGATGAACGAAAGTTATAGAAGGTTAACCTGAATATAATCATCGATGTACCTCAGGTGCATACAGCCTAGGGGAACGTACACAATTACGTACAGAACACGTCATGTCCCCATCATTTTTTTTGAAAAGAGAAAGACACACAACATGAGTCACTCCTTGAGACCGACTTTCTTGTGAAGACCAAGGACTAATGGCAGCATGATGGGAGCTCGAGACCCCTGTTTGTCTGATAAAAACCTCCTCTAGTTCAGACGGTTCAAACAGAATATTAGATATCAAAGAGAAATGTAAGTGCAAAGTCTCAGATGTTCTGCTTGCACCCGTACATACAAACATCAGAGCCAGGGGGCAGAGTGACTGATGGAAATGCTTTTTAAGTAGAGTAGTGTTCTCCACAGTCATTAGTCTCTCTAGTACTCTGACCAAAGTTGCAAAATGTTGGTAACTTTCACAAAATTCCCAGGTTTCCGTTCTTATTCCCTCCAACTAGGATTTCTGCACAATCTCAGAATTTTGTGAATGATCCCAGAATTTCAGGAACCACCGTCACCTTTGGCTAAAACTCATACTGTAGTGTTGTTTCACATGTACTGTACTGAGCATTTCAACAGTTAAAAGGTAACACATTACAGTGGGAGCAGTGTTTGTTGTTTATGCTGCTGTGGAGCATTTACTAGTTCTGGTCTGACTGACTGACAATGTTGTTCACTTCATAACTCGAAAAGGACATTTCCTTATGGGTTAATGAACAATCAAAATCATTATTTTTCATGAAATTTGATTATATTTGAAGGAAACCAGATCAAAGTAGGATGACCGAAGTACGAAGAATGACTGTTGCTTCTACATTGATCAAGTTTGATCATAAAGTTACTGGTCCCCTCCCTCATGTCAAACAATTGGATCCATTATTAAGGGGACAAGGTGACATCACCTTAATTCTCATTTTAATACAGCAATGGTAACATAATATTCTCTTACCTAATTTAAATAAGTACCACCTTGTAACCAACATCTGAGAAGGCATGTTTGTAGAGGGACGTGGTTTATATAGCTCGATAGCTACTCTACTGGTGCCAAAATGTGACTATACGATATCAGCAAATATAATTAAAAGTTTACCCTATTAATCTATGGCAAATATACTTAGATCTTTCCCATTTCATATGTTTCTGGTGTTAGCTAGTTACTGGCTAGCTAGGTCTTCAGCCAGCTTTGAACAAAAGGGGGGAAGGGTCATTCAATACTCCGATGCAGTTGTCATGTCAAGATATCCGTCAGTTCTGCTGTGAACTGCATCAGAGGAGAAATGCTGAACGGGAGATGTCAAAAATATACTGCTCACTGCTCAAAATTAAGGGACCACTTAAACAACACAATGTAACTCCAAGACAATCACACTTCTGTGAAATCAAACTGTCCACTTAGGAAGCAGCACAGATTGACAATAAATTTCACATGCTGTTGTGCAAATGGAATAGACAACAGGTGTAAATTATAGGCATTTAGCAAGACACCCCCAATAAAGGAGTGGTTCTGTAGGTGGTGACCAGACCACTTCTCAGTTCCTATGCTTCCTGGCTGATGTTTTGGTCACTTTTGAATGCTGGCAGTGCTTTCACTCTAGTGGTAGCATGAGACGGAGTCTACAACCCACACAAGTGGCTCAGGAAGTGCAGCTCATCCAGGATGGCACATCAATGCGTGCCTTTGTCATGCAGGTGAAAGAGGACCCAAAAGCGACTTGGCGAAAACAGAGTCTTTAATCCAGTAAAGTAAATACAAACAAAAAACACAACTTTCACTCGAAATGACGAGGACAAACTGGAGACTCGATCTTGAACAGCAGGTGAACAGCAGGTTGCCTCGGGAAGGCACTTGAACCAGACAGACTCAGACACCTGCTCACCACGCAGCATCTGAGGAAAACACGACACGACAGGGCGATACACAAACACAGCACGGTGAATTCTAGACAAGGAACCGACAGGACAGGAACGGAACACAAAGGAAGAAATAGGGACTCTAATCAGGGGAAAGGATCGGGAACAGGTGTGGGAAGACTAAATGATTGATTAGGGGAATAGGAACAGCTGGGAGCAGGAACGGAACGATAGAGAGAAGAGAGAGCGAGAGAGTGAGAGAGGGAGGGGGAGAGAGAGGGATAGAAAGAGGGAAAGAACCTAATAAGACCAGCAGAGGGAAACGAATAGAATGGGAAGCACAGGGACAAGACAAGATAATAAATGACAAAACATGACAGCCTTGGAAAGAAGGGGTTTGCTGTGTCTGTCAGCGTAGTGTCCAGAGCATGGAGGCGCTACCAGGAGACAGGCCAGTATATCAGGAGACGTGGAGGAGGCCAACCCAGCAGCAGGACCGCTACCTCCACCTTTGTGCAAGGAGGAGCAGGAGGAGCACTGCCAGAGCCCTGCAAAATGACCTCCAACAGGCCACAAATGTGCATGTGCCTGCTCAAATGGTCAGAAACAGACTCCATGAGGGTGGTATGAGGACCCAACGTCCACAGGTGGGGGTTGTGCTTGCCAGAGAACACCAAGATTGGCAAATTCGCCACTGGTGCCCTGTGCTCTTCACAGATGAAAGCAGGTTCACACTGAGCCCATGTGACAGACGTGACAGAGTCTGGAGATGCCGTGGAGAACGTTCTGCTGCCTGCAACATCCTCCAGCAAGACCGGTTTGGCGGTGGGATTCGAGAAGGTCAGTGATCTGTTTGTTGACTTGGATTTCGAAGACCTTAGATAGGCAGGGCAGGATGGATATAGGTCTGTAACAGTTTGGGTCCAGGGTGTCTCCCCCTTTGAAGAGGGGGATGACCGCGGCAGTTTTCCAGTCCTTGGGGATCTCAGACGATATGAAAGAGAGGTTGAACAGGCTGGTAATAGGGGTTGAGACAATGGCAGCGGATCACAGAAGCACAGAATATACTTTACACTTGTATACTTTATACTTGTATGAACTGTAACTCAGTAAAATCGTTGAAATGGTTGCATGTTGCATTTATATTTCTGTTCAGTATTGTTAGCAGTTGATGTTATTCTTTAATAACACAGACCCCAAAGCAAATCAGGGGGAGGAAAATAGGTTTATTCAAATAGGACAACTCATGTTTGGAAGTAGATGGTCATTCTCCCTTGTCCTCAGTGATTCTCTCCTGTGATTCTTCCTACAGAACAAAGGGACAGCATGTAGTTTTATAACCCAGCCTTAGCCTGTGGTTGACCAATTAGAATTTATTGCAATAAAACCGGGCTAGTTGCCAAATAACAAGTATCCTATTTCAGACTCAATATATAGACAAATTCCTCCCATGTCTCTGCATTAATCTCCTATTACAGAAAAAACACTATTCCCTTGATTGTTAGTACTGTATTGACCTCTCGTCCTCTGTGTTGTGTATTTATCTTTGAAATATTCTTACAGTATATATCCCAGACAAAACCGAAGAATGGGACAAATAGGCTACGTTTAGACAGGCAGTCTTTTGACCAATCAGATCAGCTCTGAAAAATATCTGACTTAAAAAATTCTAATGTGATTGATCAAAAGAAAAAAATAGCTTTGGGTTGCATGTCTAAACACAACCAGGGACAAGTGAATATAAGTTAGTTGTGTTCGTAGCAGTTTGTAGGAATTTGAGTTGTTACATACAGTATATGTTCAATGACTATAAGATAGAGATAAGGAGACTCTTGCTGTAATTAAAGGGTAAGATACCACTGAATGCCCCAGTATTCAGTCAGGCAGGTTGAAGCAGATCTGTGTTACCAACAGGCCGTTGTCACAGCATGACAATGAATACATTATGTACCTTTCATCACCAAAGCCGTGTAAGCATTTACTGCACGTTACTGAACAATGCAACCATTTTGTTAGTGTCATTGATATAAATGGCAAATTCCCATACAATATCCAGTTCATAAGCATTGACTAATACCTCTAGGGTCCTGTGGTGGTCTGAACACATGCTGTTTTCTAGTGATCTCTACCTGAAATGCAAAAACAACAAAAACATTTATAACAATTAGTCAGTATTTTGGCTAATCATCCAAACGATACCCAACCAATACAGCTGTCGTGACTTTACTTTCATTAATCTGATGACTGTTATTTATTTAATCTACTAACTATTGTTTAATTGTTACCCGATTAAATTAATCATGTAACAATTAACTCATTAGGATTTGGGGCACCACAGTTGTTTAAAGAGTTACCTTCTCCCAAATTAAACCCAATAAGGTCTTTACCTATTACATTGATAAACAGTCATCTTATTAATCATTGCCTCTTATCAAATATTCATTCTGAACAATCGTAACCTTCTTGGATCTGCAAAAACCCCAGCCTCAGTACTGCACAATGACTCAGTACTACACAAATTGGTTTACTTTTTTATTTAGTAGCTAAATAAACAATAACACAGGGTAAATATACACCCTTTACATGAGCTTGACATGAGCCAAAGTGGACTGACAAAATATAACGGCTTATACACAACGAATTAAGAGGGGTGGGGAGGAGAGAGAGAAAAGGGACACTTATCATGGATACATTCTAGGACTGTTCTCACATGAATCATATACTTTGCATACAAACTGCCGCCTGGTTGGAATGAGAAATCATGAATGTATTAACTTGTGAGTGCCCTTTTTCGCCATCTATCTCTGTCGGAATCAGGTCTTCTTAGGAGGGAGGTGGGTTGGCCTTTCAGCGGCAGGCTTGTAAGGGTCTGGACCTCCCTCTTCTACTGTTGTTCACTCTGGAAGACAGCCAGCCGTGTTGACGATTGTCATTAGTGATGTAAGTCAGAGAATACGGTGATTTGAGACTCGTAGTAGGATGGGATGGTTTGATGGGTAGTAGGATGGTCCATCTCTGATTCGCTTTCCTCTATAGGGTTAGCCCTAACCCTAACCCTAATCCTCTAACCCTCATTTTTCATATTATATTATATATGCACAACATATTGGATGAAAACTTGACAGATAAAGGGGATATACTTTTCAAGTTACAGTATTTCCATTATACAGGTTATAATAAAATCACAAAATGAAAACCAATATTACATTCATTTTCCATAGTTCCCCACTGACCATTCCATCAATTATTACGTTAGAAATATTGTTTCTGGTATTCACGTTTTGGACGTTAGACTTTTGGCGGTGACAAGTCTGTGAAACAAAGGCATATTCCTTTCACCAATACTGGAAAGTAGAGAGAGAGTCCTCTCCTGCTTAATTTACAACTGGATGTGGAGATGTCAACGCCTACACACCAGTTCCCTCCTCCTTTCTGAGGGTGAGAGAAGGTCTGGTTATTGCCAGCCTTTGCCAAGCTGATCTGACCCATTGTGATCCTCATATGGCAGTCATGACACAGCCTAGTAGTCTATTTGCAGTGAAATTGGGAGGGGCATTTTTCTTACAAACTTGTTCAGTCACCAATTAATTAATAAACAGGCAGTGGAATTAAGTAATTTCACAAAAAGAGTTTGAAAGTCAGTAACAAGTCTTTAAAATATAGTTAGCAAATAGAGCTATAGTTTTTATTTTCGAGAAACATAGCTAACATTAGCTACACTGCAGTGATGGTGTTGGGAGTTAGCTAGCTACCATTTCCCAGCAATTTAGCTAGCTACCGACTTCATCAATCAGATGTTTAACTAGCAAATACTGTATGTTTGTTTTCCCCTCATATCTAAAGCTGCCTTATAAAGCTAACCAGTTGATAGTAAAGCTAGGATGAATGTCAGAGTCTAGCTAGCTAGCTAACGCAATAAAGGCTGTCAATGCAATGGCTAATCTGTTGTTCATCTGAAATGTAGCTACCATTATATTTCACATGATAAGCAAACTACTATCATGCCTTTTCACAAAAACATTGATGTACACAGATAAAAGAGATGAATACCTTCAATTATATAATTTGGGTTTTATTTACCTCATCCTTTTTGGCTCATGTGAGTAGCTACTTCCTGATATTTGATTGATTGGAACAATCCAGCCAATGTACTTTTCAGAATGACTGTTCAGGGCCTTTAAGAAAATTTATGGTTGTACAACACGCTGTAGTGGGGGTACAAAAAATTGGATAAAGCAGCATTCTTGCTTTTAGCAAGCTCACTAATAACCTCTTTATTGATGTTTAGTTCAGTGTGTCCAATTTAGCAACTTCTGCCCAAACATTGATTGGAGTGCATTTTGTAAGTATACTTTGGTCACCCAAGTTGATGTACCGGTTAAAATAACACATGAATACAACTGTGGATATTTCAAGCAGTAACGTTACTACTAATTAGTATTCCAGCACCCGTTTTTTCCCTACTGAATATTGAATCATGAAATGATATAATTTTTATGTCCTGAAGTAAAAGTAATATATTCTTGAGAGACATGGTTTATATAAACTAAAAAAGAAACATTCCTCTTTCAGGACCCTGTCTTTCAAAGATAATTAGTAAAAATTCAAATAACGCCACAGATCTTCATTGTAAAGGGTTTAAACACTGTTTCCCATGCTTGTTCAATGAACCATAAACAATGAATGAACATGCACCTGTGGAACGGTTGTTAAGACACTAACAGCTTACAGATGGTAGACAATTAAGGTCACAGTTATGAAAACTTAGGACACTAAAGAGGCCTTTCTACTGACTCTGAAAATCACCAAAAGAAAGATGCCCAGGGTCCCTGCTCATCTGCGTGAACGTGCCTTAGGCATGTTGCATGGAGGGATGAGGACAGCAGATGTGGCCAGGGCAATAAATTGCAATGTCCGTACTGTGAGACGTCCAAGACAGTGCTACAGGGAGACAGGATGGACAGCTGACCGTCCTCGCAGTGGCAGACCACGTGTAACAACACCTGCACAGGATCGGTACATCCGAACATCACACCTGCGGGACAGGCACAAGATGGCAATAACAACTGCCCGAGTTACACCAGGAACGGACAATCCCTCCATCAGTGCTCAGACTGTCTGCAATAGGCTGAGAGAGGCTGTACTGAGGGCTTGTAGGCCTGTTGTAAGGCAGGTCCTCACCAGACATCACCGGCAACAACGTCGCATATGGGCACAAACCCACTGTCACTGGACCAGACAGGACTAGCAAAAAGTGCTCTACACTGACGAGTTGCGGTTTTGTCTCACCAGGGGTGATTGTCGGATTCGCGTTTATCGTCAAAGGAATGAGCGTTACACCGAGGCCTGTACTCTGGAGCGGGATATATTTGGAGGGGGAGTTTTCCATCATGGTCTGGGGCAGTGTGTCACAGCATCATCAGACTGAGCTTGTTGTCATTGCAGGCAATCTCAATGCTGTGCTTTCCCTCACGTGGTTCCCTTCCTGCAGGCTCATCCTGACATGACCCTCTGGCATGACAATGCCACCAGCCATACTGCTCATTCTGTGCATGACTTCCTGCAAGACAGGAAAGTCAATGTTCTGCCATGGCCAGCGATGAGCCCGGATCGGAATCCCATTGAGCACGTCTGGGACCTGTTGGATCAGAGGGTGAGGGCTAGGGCCATTCCCCCCTGAAATGTCTGGGGACTTGCAGATGCCTTGGTGGAAGAGTGGGGTAACATCTCACAGCAAGATCTGGTGCAGTCCATGAGGAGGAGATACACTGGAGTACTTAATGCAGCTGGTGGCTACACCAGATACTGACTGTTACTTTTGATTTTGACCCCCCCTTTGTTCAGGGACACATTATTAAATTTATGTTAGTCACATGTCTGTGGAACTTATTCAGTTCATGTCTCAGTTGTTAAATCTTGTTATGTTCATACAAATATTTAGACATGTTAAGTTTTCTGAAAATAAATGCAGTTGACAGTGGGAGGACATTTCCTTTTTTACTGAGTATAGTTTATAGTCAGGGTTCTCCTAAAGCATCTCTTTGCACCTTTGTTTAAGTTTCATAGTCTGTTTTGTAGTGTAACACAATATATGATATATTACACTGTATAGTGAATGTCTACCTCCAGTGGCAGTCTCAGAAGTAGTGGTGGAGGCCTATCCATTTTCATCTGATATGCTCCATAAAATGAAACCATGCCTTACATTAAACCGTATCTTAATATCGCCCTTCTCCTCGGGGTCTCTGGCTCCAGTTCATCTATAAATAATCGATCAATTGTTGAAGATTCGATTCAAAGCACATGAATGCATTGGTAATAACCCCCAAAGGGTGGTAGGGTGGGGGTGCTAAACTGACATATGGAAGTATTTTAAGATGGTCATACTGTGGATCAGGAAATATAACTTTTATTCTTTACACCTATTTAACCCTTTTTGGGGGTAGGTACGAAGCTATATTCATACGTCCATTCGTTTTTTAAAATCCAATACCGGTTACCTTCCTTGCTTGTCCCGTGGGACTTGTTGGGTCATAGAGCAAAGACTCTCACTAACAGCATCTAAACTTTACATAGAGGGGTAATAATAATTAATATGGGTCAAACCATTCGGACGCTACATATGTTTTCACGATAAGACCAATTTTCAGGGTGTCTCAAGCTCTGACCAACACCGCTCTAGCTCTGCCATCTTTCACCGCAGATGTGGAAGTGCAACACTGTCGGATGCGGTGGATTGAGACGCATCCACTGCAAAATAAATATGTATTGCATGTTGTATAAATCCCATTATACAGTACATGAGTGGTAATTTGGTTTCAACCATTTGAAGCTGGGTCAAGTTCAGACATTAATGGCGCCGATAGAGTAGGCAGCCTTGCTTCTAGCCCCGAGGCAACTTTGCAGTATTTTGTTTTTTCATGTGTTCTTTCTTACATTATTAGGCCGGAAATATTTTGGTGTTATTAAATACAGCCGGGAAGAACTTTTAGATATCAGAGCGGCGGTAGCTCAGTAGCATTACCAGCATTACGACCAGGAATACGACTTTCCCGAATCGGATCCTTTGTTAGTACCCCCCAGGGCAATGGAATTGATTCCAGAGGCTGATCAAAACATTGACAGCGGAGAAGATGTAGTTGGAGTTGCCTTCTAGTCCGACTCATGAGGCACGCACACCACCCACCGCTTCTGAGTATGTTACTCAGTAATGTTCAGGCTCTGGGTAATAAAGTTGACGAACTGAGGGCGAGGATTTCCTTCCATGGAGACATCAGGGATTGGAACATACTATGTTGGGGCGGCAGGGTAGCCTAGTGGTTAGAGCGTTGGACTAGTAACCGAAAGTTTGCAAGTTTGAATCCCCGAGCTGACAAGGTACAAATCTGTCGTTCTGCCCCTGAACAGGCAGTTAACCCACTGTTCCTAGGCCGTCATTGAAAATAAGAATTTGTTCTTAACTGACTTGCCCAGTAAAATAAAGGTAAAATAAAAGAAAAAAATGTTTCATGGAAACATGGCTCTCTCAGGATATATTGTCTGAGTCCGTACAGCCAGTTGGGTTCTCAGTTAATCACGCAGACAGGAATAAATATCTCTCCAGGAAGAAGAAGGGCATGTGTGTGTGTTTAATGATTAATTACTCATGGTGTGATTGTGATAACATACAGGAACTCAAGTCATTTTGTTCACCTGACCTAAAATACAGTAACTCACAATAAAATCGTGTAAAACTGAAAGTGCGAACCATCGCATTCAACAATGGCAAGGTTACTGGGAATAGGGCCGAATACAAATAGTGTTTTTATTCCCTCCGTAAGACAATCAAACTGGCAAAACGTCAATATAGAGACAAAGTGGAGTCACAATTCAACAGCTCAGACACGAGACGTATGTGGCAATCACGGACTACAAAAGGAAAACCAGCAACGTCGCGGACACCAACGTCTTACTTCCAGACATGCTAAACACCTTTGAGTATAACACAGTGCCACCGACGTGGTGAGTATGATATCTAAGCGTGTTAAACCTCGCAAAGCTACCGCCCCAGACATCATCCCTAGCTGCGTCCTCAGAGCATGCACACTGGCTGGAGTGTTTACAGACATTTTCAATATCTCCCTATCCCAGTCTACTGTCCCCACATGCTTCAAGATGGCCACCATTGTTCCTGGTCTCAAGAAAGCTAAGGTAACTGAACTAAATGACTATTGCCCTGTAGCACTCACTTCTGTCATCATGAAGTACATTGAGACCAGTCAAGGATCATATCACCTCTACCTTACCTGCCACCCTAGATCCACTCCAATTTCCTTACTGCCCCAATAGATCAGCAGATGATGCAATCGCCATCGCAATTCACACTGCCCTATCCCATCTGGACAAGAGGAATACCTATGTAAAAATGCTATTCATTGACTATAGCTCAGCATTCAACACCATAGTTCCCTCCAAGCTCATCATTAAGCTCGAGGCCCTGGGTCTGAACACCGCCCTGTGAAACTGGGTCCTGGACTTCCTGATGGGCCACCCTCAGGTAGTGAAGGTAGGAAACAACACCTCCACTTTGCTGATCCTCAACACTTGGGCCCTTCAAGGGTGCGCGCTCAGCCCCCTCCTGTACTCCACGACTGCATGGCCATGCACGCCTCCAATTTAATCATGAAGAATGCAGACAACACAACATAATTAGGCTTGATTACCAACAATGACGAGGCAGCCAACAGGGAGGGGGTGAGGGCTCTGGCAGTGTGGTGCCAGAAAAATAAGCTCTCATGAAACATCAGAAAAACAAAGGAGCTGATCGTGGACTTCAGGAAAAAGCAGAGGGAGCACCCCCCTATCCACATCGACTGGACCGCATCGGAGAAGATCGAAAGCTTCAAGTTCCTCGGCATACACATCACTGACAAACTGAAATGGCCCACCCACACATACAGTGTGGTGAAGAAGGAGCAAGAGCGCCCTCCAGGACACCTACAGCACCCGATGTCACAGGAAGGCCAAAAAGATCATCAAGGACAACAACCACTCAATCCATCCCTAAAGTGAAGTATGGTGGCTGCAACATCATGTTGTGGGGATGTTGTTCAGCAACAGAGACTGGGACACTAGTCAGAATCAAGCGAAAGATGAACGTAGCAAAGTACAGACACAGATCCTTGATGAAAACCTGTTCCAGTGCGCTCCGGAAGGCGAAGGTTCACCTTCAAACAGGAGAACAACCCTAAGCACACAGGCAAGACAAAGCAGGAGTGGCTTCGAGATAAGTCTCTGAATGTCCTTGAGTGGCCCAGCCAGAGCACGGATTCAAATCAAATCAAATCAAATCAAATCAAATTTTATTTGTCACATACACATGGTTAGCAGATGTTAATGCGAGTGTAGCGAAATGCTTGTGCTTCTAGTTCCGACAATGCAGTGATAACCAACAAGTAATCTAACTAACAATTCCAAAACTACTGTCTTATACACAGTGTAAGGGGATAAGGAACATGTACATAAGGATATATGAATGAGTGATGGTACAGAGCAGCATACAGTAGATGGTATCGAGTACAGTATATACATATGAGATGAGTGTGTAGACAAAGTAAACAAAGTGGCATAGTTAAAGTGGCTAGTGATACATGTGTTACATAAGGATGCAGTCGATGATGTAGAGTACAGTATATACATATGCATATGAGATGAATAATGTAGGGTAAGTAACATTATATAAGGTAGCATTGTTTAAAGTGGCTAGTGAACCCGATCGAACATCTCTGGAAAGTCCTAAAAATAGCTGTGCAAGCGACGCTCCCCATCCAACCTGAAAGAGATTGAGGGAATCTGCAGAGAAGAATGGGAGAAACTCCACATATACAGGTGTGCCAAACTTGTAGCGTCATTCCCAAGAAGACTCAATGCTGTAATCGCTGCCAAAGGTGCTTCATCAAAATACTGAGTAAAGAGTCTGAATACTGACACTACCGGTCCAAAATGTTAGAACACCTACTCATTCAAGGGGTTTTCTTTCTTTTTACAATGTTCTACATTGTAGAATAATAGTGAAGACATCAAAACTATGAAATAACACATATGGAATCATGTAGTAACACAAAAAGTGTTAAAGAAATCTAAATATATTTTATATTTGAGATACTTCAAATAGCCACCATTTGCCTTGATGACAGCTTTGCACACTCTCGGCATTCTCTCAACCAGCTTTATGAGGTAGTCACCTGGAAAGCATTTTAATTAACAGGTGTGACTTATTAAAAGTGAATTTGTGGAATTTCTTTCCTTCTTAATGCGTTTGAGCTAATCAGTTGTGTTGTGACAAGTTAGGGTTGGTATACAGAGAATATCCCTATTTGGTAAAAGACCAAGTCCATATTATGGCAAGAACAGCTCAAATAAGCAAAGAGAAATGACAAAAATCATCAAGCACTATGATGAAACTGGCTCTCATGATGACCGCCACAGGAAAAGAGGACACAGACTTATCTCTGCTGCAGAGGATAAGTTCATTAGAGTTACCAGCCTCAAAAATTGCAGTCCAAATAAATGCTTCACTTAGTTCAAGTAACAGACACATCTCAACATGAAGTGTTCAGAGGAGATTGTGTGAATCAGGCCTTCATGGTCAAATTGCTGCAAATAAATCACTACTAAAGGACACCAATAAGAATAAAGAGAATTTCTTGGGACAAGAAACATGGTCAATGGACATTAGACCAGTGGAAATCTGTCCTTTGGTCTTGAGTAAAAATGTGAGATTTTTGGTTCCAACCGCCGTGTCTTTGAAATGCACAGAGTAGGTGAAAAGATGATCTCCGCATTTGTGGTTCCCACACAAGCAGGGAGGAGGAGGTGTGATGGTGCTTTGCTGGTTACATTGTCAGTGACTTATTTAGAGTTCAAGGCACACTGAACAGCATGGTTAAGTTTAGACTGGTACTGGATGCCAGTTGCCTATCACTGCTCTAGAACCTGCCCCGCTTACCCCTCAGATTGGGATTGTAACGAGTGTACCCCGCTTACCCCTCAGATTGGGATTGTAACGAGTGCGCTGAGAGTCGGGAAGCAGGCATGAGAGCCTGACGAGCCGGCGGAGGCATGGGAGCCTGGCGATCTGGCTGAGGAATGAGAGCCTGACGAGCTGGCGGAGGCATGGGAGCCTGGCGATCTGGCTGAGGAATGAGAGCCTGACGAGCTGGCGGAGGCATGGGAGCCTGGCGATCTGGCTGAGGAATGAGAGCCTGACGAGCCGGCGGGGGCATGGGAGCCTGGCGATCTCGCTGAGGCATGAGAGCCTGTAGCGGCTCCCGGACCCGATGTCATTTACACTGACACAAAAATGTAAAAAATAAAACTAAAAAAACCTCCCTGATGCTTCCTTTAGGTGAGGTGTTATTCTGTAACGATGTGCACTGAGAGTCGGGAAGCAAGTTCAGGGAGTGTTTTAATAAAGAAACACAACATAATACAAAATAAGAAACACGAACAACACACAGACATGACACTGGAACAGAAACAATAATGACTGGGGAAGGAACCAAAGGGAGTGACAGATATAGGAAATGTAATCAGGGAGGTGATGGAGTCTAGGTGAGTCTGATGACACCAGGTTGCGATTAATAATGTTGACAGGTGTGCTCCCTCTCCGGCCTCTAGGTCACCAGGCTGCTCGTTATGACGCACACCTGTCACCATTGTTACGGCGCACACCTGTCACTCCTTTTGGTTCCTTCCCCAGGCATTATTGTTTCTGTTCCAGTGTCATGCCTGTTAGTTGTTAGTTGTTTGTGTTTCTTATTTTGTATTATGTTGTGTTTATTTATTAAAACACTCCCTTAACTTTCTTCCCGACTCTCAGCGCACATCGCTACAGTGATGTCATGCTGTGGGACAAAAACCAACCTGAAAAGCCTTATTTATTATCATACTTGTTTTGTTGTCTCAAGCTCTTACACTAAATTGGCATTATATCATAATTTTCACAATTCCAGAGTGTTATTTCAAGCTCATAGTGTGGAAATATCATACAAAAAAACGTGAAATTATCATTGTTGACGGCACTGCCCCTTTAAATGGTCTTTGAGAAATATAAATAATATGAAAATTGTGATCCTTATAAATTATTATCATTTGAACATGATAATGTAATTAGTTCCAACATGTATAGTCAAGAACATAAAGCTGGTCATAACAGTTTAGGGTATTACTGTATTGAACCTATTCCACAATTCATTCCTCGTCCCCGCGGTCAACACTTTTGTTGGCAGAGACCAGTCTTTGGAGCATTAAAGGCCCAGACTTCATCCGATCGCCAGGCTAAGATTTCACATTGAACAATTTATGTTAGTTTGTTAGACTTATGCTCTTGCAATAAGCCAAGAGTTCCCCGGAGCAGAGCTGAGACCAGAGGCCAGTATCGTACCGCCAGTGAGCTGTGTCTGAACTCAGAGAGACTACATACCTCCATAAATCAGAGGGAGAAAACAGGTCAGGACAATTACAAACACTTGTGTAAATGACAAATCCCTAATGAGGATGTATCAGATCGCTCAGATGTGTATCAGTATAGAACTCACCCTGAACCACAATCCATCAACGATGTGTGTCAGCCTCCTCTGTCTTAGGCTATACAGTACACTGGATCTGTGGAGCTACTATATGAAATGGGCCTATACACTGGATCTGTGGAGTTACTATATGAAATGGGGCTATACACTGGATCTGTGGAGCTACTATATGAAATGGGGTTATACACTGGATCTGTGGAGCTACTATATGAAATGGGGCTATACACTGGATCTGTGGAGCTACTATATGAAATGGGGTTATACACTGGATCTGTGGAGCTACTATATGAAATGGGGCTATACACTGGATCTGTGGAGCTACTATATGAAATGGGGTTATACACTGGATCTGTGGAGCTACTATATGAAATGGGGTTATACACTGGATCTGTGGAGCTACTATATGAAATGGGGCTATACACTGGATCTGTGGAGCTACTATATGAAATGGGGCTATACACTGGATCTGTGGAGCTACTATATGAAATGGGGTTATACACTGGATCTGTGGAGCTACTATATGAAATGGGGCTATACACTGGATCTGTGGAGCTACTATATGAAATGGGGCTATACACTGGATCTGTGGAGCTACTATATGAAATGGGGCTATACACTGGATCTGTGGAGCTACTATATGAAATGGGGCTATACACTGGATCTGTGGAGCTACTATATGAAATGGGGCTATACACTGGATCTGTGGAGCTACTATATGAAATGGGGCTATACACTGGATCTGTGGAGCTACTATATGAAATGAGGCTATACACTGGATCTGTGGAGCTACTATATGAAATGGGGTTATATCCTGATCCAAAATATATCATGTATTTTCTAGCCATCATTGCCAGGACATCAAGCTGCTATGATCTGTTTAAATTATAGGAACATGCTGAAAGAGAATGCATGGGCCTGGAACAAGGGTTAGGGTACCTGAGAACCGGGGTCCCTGTGTTGGACTTCTCCTCAGGAAACAGCTGTTGCTAGGGTTACAAAACTCCCTGTAATTTACCAAAGTTATGGCAGTTTTCTGAAACTATGGTAAGTAACAGATGCATATCTATGGAAACATTGAGAATGTGTACTTTAATTATAATTCATTGTCCATTGGTTAAAACAAAAATTTGTCTTCGGCCTTTCCCAACACCTCCGGATACACACACAAACACATTAGGAGGCACAGTGCAGCGCAATTGGATTGTGGAGTGTTAACTGTCTTACTCTAGGGCACAATGGCAGGAGATGTTACATGGAGTCAGAGAGTAGCAGCCTTCCAGCTGCCAGATCCAGTCCCACCTCCCAGCACAGGGTTTGAACCAGCAACCTTCCGCCCCCTATCTGTGTCCATATTGTCAATTACTTTCTAGTGGATAGACCATATGCTTCAGGAGAAAAAAAGCCTAATGATCAAACATCTGATCAACAATAATGCCATTTGAAAGCCACTCTTCTACTATAGACTCCTTAACCCAAATCCTAGTTCAAACCCTAAAGTTAACTCTGTACTGCTGCCATAGCCTGTCAGCAGCCTACCTACCAAAGGTTGCACCGTGTCCATTACAATGTAGAAAAAAGCATATTCTATCTTTTAATAGTTATCCATATTACCGGAGCGTCATCTTATTCTTTCGAACAATTTCTATGGCGGATTCGAGGCCGCAAATTACGGAAGATGCCAAATTTTGGAGATAACAATAGATGGCAAAGTCAACGCTAAGGTTAGCAAGTTAGCTAACTATCTAAATAAGGATAGAATGCTAGCTAGCTACAGTGACAGCTGTCAGTGCCCTATTTGTTAATGTTTATCAACTCCACATGGAAATTCCCAAAACCCAATTCGTAAATATGCTTCTGTCATTCCCTGGAAGTTGAACCTAAACCTTCATTTCCTCTCTAGGACAGGCAATTACGTCTAAACAGTGGTGACAACTTCCTCTGAGGGGTCCTTTAAAGTAGTAGGCAAGACAGTATCCAGACACGGCCAATCAGTGTTTCCATGCATATTGTTAACATTAAATGTCCTTTCCCTCTTTGGCTGACCGCTTCTCTTCTCCTTCTCTTCTCCTTCTCTTCTCCTTCTCTTCTCCACCACTACTGCATTGATCCCCAACCACCGGGTCATAATAGATTAGAAAAAGTCCTGAAAACAACAACAGTAAACAAGGATTTCAAGGCAATTCTGGTTTTATGGAATGGAATCCTCAAAAACCACGAAACAGTCTAAATGTTCTAAAGATAAAAAATGGATAAAACAGGGTTTTCATGGAAGCCGGGGTTTCTGGCCGCTCTAGTCAGACATATGTTTTCCATCTATGCAGTGGAATCATCTATAGGCCTTGGCTCCCTGGGCCAAGTATCCTTGAAATGATTGAAATCCTCGAAAGAGAAGAAAAAATAACCTCCTGGGCACCCAACTGGTTGAATCAACATCGTTTCCACATACTTTCAAGAAAGAAAGTAAAATAAATACATCATTAAGTAATACAACTGTGGGAGGATGTGTGAAGCGAGATGAGCTGAGTCTGCCACTTCCTGGAGATGAG
Organism: Oncorhynchus gorbuscha; assembly: GCF_021184085.1. Taxonomy (NCBI): domain Eukaryota; kingdom Metazoa; phylum Chordata; class Actinopteri; order Salmoniformes; family Salmonidae; genus Oncorhynchus; species Oncorhynchus gorbuscha. The sequence continues at coordinate 66,975,722 of NC_060186.1, read as the reverse complement.
TGATGAGTGCCCTGTCACATCCCTCCATCGCAGTAGAGCTGAGTCTGCCACTTCCTGGAGATGAGTGATGAGTGCCCCGTCACATCCCTCCATCGCAGTAGAGCTGAGTCTGCCACTTCCTGGAGATGAGTGATGAGTGCCCTGTCACATCCCTCCATCGCAGTAGAGCTGAGTCTGCCACTTCCTGGAGATGAGTAATGAGTGCCCTGTCACATCCCTCCATCGCAGTAGAGCTGAGTCTGCCACTTCCTGGAGATGAGTAATGAGTGCCCTGTCACATCCCTCCATCACAGTAGAGCTGAGTCTGCCACTTCCTGGAGATGAGTGATGAGTGCCCTGTCACATCCCTCCATCGCAGTAGAGCTGAGTCTGCCACTTCCTGGAGATGAGTGATGAGTGCCCTGTCACATCTCTCCATCACAGTAGAGCTGAGTCTGCCACTTCCTGGAGATGAGTGATGAGTGCCCTGTCACATCTCTCCATCACAGTAGAGCTGAGTCTGCCACTTCCTGGAGATGAGTGATGAGTGCCCTGTCACATCCCTCCATCACAGTAGAGCTGAGTCTGCCACTTCCTGGAGATGAGTGATGAGTGCCCTGTCACATCCCTCCATCGCAGTAGAGCTGAGTCTGCCACTTCCTGGAGATGAGTGATGAGTGCCCTGTCACATCCCTCCATCGCAGTAGAGCTGAGTCTGCCACTTCCTGGAGATGAGTGATGAGTGCCCTGTCACATCCCTCCATCGCAGTAGAGCTGAGTCTGCCACTTCCTGGAGATGAGTGATGAGTGCCCTGTCACATCCCTCCATCGCAGTAGAGCTGAGTCTGCCACTTCCTGGAGATGAGTGATGAGTGCCCTGTCACATCCCTCCATCACAGTAGAGCTGAGTCTGCCACTTCCTGGAGATGAGTGATGAGTGCCCTGTCACATCTCTCCATCGCAGTAGAGCTGAGTCTGCCACTTCTTGGATAGAAACAATCAGTAAACACAGTGGAATAATGAACAGCGTGGTGATCAGACAGCTTAGTACTCAGCACAGAGTGCATGGAGAGGATTACACTTGTTTGTTACCACTTAGATTATGAGGTACACTGTATGTTCTTATGCATTCTCATCTAATTGGAAATCCCAACATGCCTTTTGAATTTAGGTTAAGCCAATGGAAGGATAGCTTTTTAATGTGTAAACTGAGAGAATGAAGCAAACGCTACCGGATGCTACTTAGGCATAAGCCGTTGTCCTCATATCCTTCGGTATGCTGAAATACAGAGGTTGGCAATGGCTTTTTAAGTGCCAACCCAGGATTCAAACATCAACAAAGCCTCCACCCCACCACCTTTTTTGTGAACACCTGAGAGATGGGTCTAGAGAAACTGAACCACTCGCAAATGCATAGATGGAGCTATGAATGCAAGGACTGACAGTCCATGAGATCGAAATTATTGTTTTAAGAGTGCAATTTTCAGTGTTTGTTAACAATTACATGAGGTAAAATGGGTTATATTGTGGGTTGTGATGGAGTAAGACAGTTGAACTAAGCTCATGAGACATTCATAAGTTATATTATTTAAGAAGCAATGGCTGTCAAAAGTCTATTCAAAAGTCCAAAAATGGATGTATCAATCTCAGATTGCCCCTTTAAAGCAGGTGGTTTAAGAAAATCATCAAAGACCATTTCCTTTTTATGTCTGTCACGCCCTGGTCGAAGTATTTTGTGTTTTTCTTCATGTATTTGGTCAGGCCAGGGTGTGACATGGGTTTTTGTATGTGGTGTGTAGCTTAGTGGGGTTGTAGCTTAGTGGGGTGTTCTAGGAAAGTCTATGGCTGTCTGAAGTGGTTCTCAATCAGAGGCAGGTGGTTATCGTTGTCTCTGATTGGGAACCATATTTAGGCAGCCATATTCTTTGATTGTATTGTGGGTGATTGTCCTGAGTGTCTTGATGTCCTTGTTAGATGTTAGTTGACACATGTATAGGCTGTTTCGGTTTTCGTTTCGTTTATTGTTTTGTCGTGTTTTACGTTTGTTTAAATAAACATGGATTGAAATTGACACGCTGCAGTTTGGTCCGACTCTCCTTCACCATTAGAAAACCGTAACAGAATCACCCACCACAAACGGACCAAGCAGCGTGTCAACAGGCAGGAGCCACAGGAGAGGCAAAAGAGGCAGCAGCAGGAGCAGCTGCAGCTGCAGTGGGAGAGGCTGCACTACCTGGAGAAATGGACTTGGGAGGAGATTCTAGACGGGAAAGGACCCTGGGAACAGCCTTGAGATTATTGTCGCCCCAAAGCCGAGCTGGAGGCAACAAAAGCAGAGAGGCGGCATTATGAGGAGCTAGCACGGCAGAGTGGATGGAAGCCCGAGAGTCAGACCCAAAAATTTATTGGGGGGAGGCTCACAGGGAGTATGGCTACGCCAGGTAGGAGACCTGAGCCAACTTTCCTGTAGTTACCGGGGGGCTAGAGAGACCGGGCAGGCACCGTGTTATGCAGTGGTGCGCACAGTGTCCCCAGTGCGGGTCCATAGCCCGGTGCGGTATATTCCTACTCCTCGTATCGGCCGGGCTAGAGTGGTCCTTGCAGACTGACAGCTCTGGCTGCTTCATGCAGACTGACAGCTCTGGCTGCTCCATGCAGGCTGGCAGCTCTGGTTGCTCCATGCAGGCTGACAGCTCTGGCTGCCTCATGCAGGCTGACAGCTCTGACTGCTCCATGCAGGCTGACAGCTCTGACTGCTCCATGCAGGCTGACAGCTCTGACTGCTCCATGCAGACAGGAGACTCCGGTACGCACCTCCGACAGCGCCTCCGGCAGCACAGGAGAGGAGAAAGGCTCTGATAGAGCTGAACAGGCAGGAGGCTCCGGCAGCGCAGGAGGCGAGGCGCACTGTAGGCCTGATGGTGGTACTGGGCCGAGGACACGCACAGGAAGCCTGGTGCGGGGAGCTGCTACCAGTGGGCTGGGGTGTGGAGGTGGTACTGGATAGACCGGACCGTGCAGGCAGGCCTTGAGCACCGAGCCTGCCCAACCTCCTGGCTCGATGCTCAAGAGCTCCAGTGCGCCTGCACGGTCCGGTCTATCCAGTACCACCTCCACACCCCAGCCCACCGGTAGCAGCTCCCCGCACCAGGCTTCCTGTGCGTGTCCTCGGCCCAGTACCACCAGTGCCAGCACCACGCATCAGGCCTACAGTGCGCCTCGCCTCTCCTGCGCTGCCGGAGCCTCCTGCCTGTTCAGCTCTATCAGAGCCTTTCTCCTCTCCTGTGCTGCCGGAGTCTCCTGCGCTGTCGGAGCCTTTCTCCACTCCTGCGCTACCGGAGTCTCCTGTCTGCATGGAGCAGTCAGAGCTGTCAGCCTGCATGGAGCAGTCAGAGCTGTCAGCCTGCATGGAGCAGTCAGAGCTGTCAGCCTGCATGAGGCAGCCAGAGCTGTCAGCCTGCATGGAGCAACCAGAGCTGCCAGCCTGCATGGAGCAGCCAGAGCTGTCAGTCTGCATGAAGCAGCCAGAGCTGTCAGTCTGCAAGGAGCTGTCAGTCTGCAAGGAGCTGTCAGTCTGCAAGGAGCTGCCAGTCTGCAAGGAGCTGCCAGTCTGCAAGGAGCTGTCAGTCTGCAAGGAACCGCCAGTCTGCCCAGCGCCGCCAGTGCCGCCAGTCTGCCCAGCGCCGCCAGTCTGCCCAGCGCCGCCAGTGCCGCCAGTCTGCCCAGCACCGCCAGTCTGCCCAGCGCCGCCAGTCTGCCCAGCGCCGCCAGTCTGCCCAGCGCCGCCAGTCTGTCAGGATCAGTTAGATCCGCCAGTCAGCCAGGATCTGCCAGTCTGCCAGGATCCACTAGTCTGCCAGGATCCACCAGAAGTGCCAGTCAGCCAGGATCAGCCAGGATCCGCCAGTCAGCCAGGATCCGCCAGTCAGCCAGGATCCGCCAGTCAGCCAGGATCCACCAGTCAGCCAGGATCCGCCAGGATCTGCCAGATCCGCTAGTCTGCCAGGATCCGCCAGACTCTTCCAGATCTGCCAGAACCGCCAGTCAACCAGGCTCTTCCAGATCTGCCAGTCAGCCAGATTCTTCCAGATCTGCCAGTCATCCAGATTCTTCCAGATCTGCCAGTCAACCAGACTCTTCCAGATCTGCCAGTCAGCCAGACTCTTCCAGATCTGCCAGTCAGCAGGGATCTGCCAGAACTGCCAGTCAGCCAGGATCTGATAGATCCATCAACCTGCCTGAGCTTCCTCTTACTCCTGAGCTTCTTTTCACTCCTGAGCTTCTTTTCGCTCCTGAGCTTCTTTTCGCTCCTGAGCTTCTTTTCGCTCCTGAGCTTCTTTTCGCTCCTGAGCTTCCTTTCGCTCCTGAGCTTCCTTTCGCTCCTGAGCTTCCTTTCGCTCCTGAGCTTCCTTTCGCTCCCGAGTTTCCTTTCGCTCCCGAGCTTTTCCTTTCACTCCCGAGCTTCCTTTCACTCCCGAGCTTCCTTTCACTCCCGAGCTTCACCTCAGTCCCGAGCTTCACCTCAGTCCCGATCTGCTCCTCAGTCTAGTGGGGTTCTGGGTGAGGACTACTAGGCCATGGTTGGCGGCGAGGTTGGACTATCCAGGGACGCAAGGAGAGGGGACTAAGACATTAACTGAGTGGGGTCCACGTCCCGCGCCGGAGCCGCCACCACGGACAGATGCCCACCCGGACCCTCCCTATTGATTTGAGGTGCGTTCGGGAGTCCGCACCTTAGGGAAGGGGGGGGGGGTCCTGTCACGCCCTGGTCGAAGTATTTTGTGTTTTTCTTCATGTATTTGGTCAGGCCAGGGTGTGACATGGGTTTTTGTATGTGGTGTGTAGCTTAGTGGGGTTGTAGCTTAGTGGGGTATTCTAGGAAAGTCTATGGCTGTCTGAAGTGGTTCTCAATCAGAGGCAGGTGGTTATCGTTGTCTCTGATTGGGAACCATATTTAGGCAGCCATATTCTTTGGTTGTATTGTGGGTGATTGTCCTGAGTGTCTTGATGTCCTTGTTAGATGTTAGTTGACACATGTATAGGCTGTTTCGGTTTTCGTTTCGTTTATTGTTTTGTCGTGTTTTACGTTTGTTTAAATAAACATGGATTGAAATTGACACGCTGCAGTTTGGTCCGACTCTCCTTCACCATTAGAAAACCGTAACAATGTTTAGTAACTGTGCTCCTGAGAATCCTTGGATGCCATTGTCCTTGAATATTCTTCAAACCAGTTTGTCAGTTGTCAGATGACCAACTTGAGTATCTTTACTTCATGTTGTGAAGATCAACTTTTAAAGAAAGATACACGATCGCTCCACTAAGTGCAGCTGCAGTCTAGGCTTGGGGAAGGTGCAGGTGCTCTTTCGCTCTCTCTCACACTCACACACTCCATGTATCGCTCGCACGCACGCACGCACACGTGCAGGCAGGCACACACGCGCGCGCAGGCAGACACACACGCAGGCACACACACCATCTCTCAGTAGAGAGAGTAACATCCATCGTGGAACTGAGCTGGCAATTTGGCACTTGTCAAATCTCCTTAAAATGGGCTGCTCTCGCTCCCTTTCACAGTCGCCAGACAAGCATCCATTCTGTCAGACTTTATAGAACTCATGATGGATGACAGTTTCCAGGTTCCAGAGGAGCTTTACATTGAAGCTGGGGATTCTTGCTGTGAAGCTGTTCTAGTCGGACCTGTGTTTTCCATCCATATAGTCAATTGATCTATAGACCTCGGTCCTGGGCCAAATATATACATTCCAACCATGTAGAATCATAGTCGTGGTCAGACTGTGGAAATGGGGCTGAAAGTAATCATTTTATTCTAAAAGTTATAAGGTTGAACTGGATTGTATTATGCACTGTAAGCTGGCTTGTCCTACTTTGCTTGATTGTTAGGTTTGACCTCATGGACTGTGCTGTTAGAAACCAAAACCATCATATCATGCTACCTCAGGATTAGGGAGCACGAGGCGCTCCACCATTATGGCACAAAGGCTATGGGATTTGGGTCTGTAGAATGTCATGAAGAGAGGGCACAACTCTCATTCTCCCTGTCACTGGGAGTTCTAGCAGTCTCGCATTGACTGAGGAGAATTTTTGTAATGCGTGTGTGTGTGCGTGCGTGTGCGTGTGTGCGCGTGTGAGTGCGTGCGTGTGGCAGTAAGCCCCCGGGCAGGTGTGTACGTTAGGCGACTTAGTGTTGACCTTAGGGTCAGTATGGCCCACCAAACAAATAGAGGCCCAGGGTCACATGCAGTGTCACGTGAGCACATGTGTGTGGCAGTGAGGCCCATGGTAGGGCCAGTAGGGTTCCACCAATTTGACCTGTGGGAAAATTTGGGAATCCAGATAGAGAGGATGGGGGGCACAAGACGTAACAAGTGGTACCAGGTTACCAGAAGAGTGTGTGTGTGTTTTTGTATGTCTTGTCTGGCTTAATGGTGCTGTTTACATGTGCAAGAGTCAGTGGTGCTGGGACAAAAGAGAGGAGAGAGGAAAGGGCCCCGCTGGCCCATAAACCACTGCAGCCTCCTCCTGGACTCTTTCGCAACCTCTCTCTCTCCCCCTTCCCAATCTCTCTCTCTCCCCCCTTCCCAACCTCTCTCTCTCCCCCTTCCCAACCTCTCTCTCCCCCCTTCCCAACCTCCCTCTCTCCCCCTTCCCAACCTCTCTCTCTCCCCCTTCCCAACCTCTCTCTCTCCCCCTTCCCAACCTCTCTCTCTCCCCCTTCCCAACCTCTCTCTCTCCCCCTTCCCAACCTCTCTCTCTCCCCCTTCCCAACCTCCCTCTCTCCCCCTTCCCAACCTCCCTCTCTCCCCCCTTCCCGCTTCCCCTTGCTCCAGCCACCACAGTTAGTTGTTTTCCAGTGAATTGGCAGAGGTCTGGCTTTAACTTCCTCTCTCTCAAGGATGGTTACATAATATCAAGGAGATGACAATGGCATCTAAAACAGCGCTGTTATTTTGACACAACTCAAGACACCTCAATCCACCAGGCAGGCTTTGTGATTAGCACTAAGATACTTTATAAGGCTTGTAAAAAGGTGTCTATTTTGTTTTAGATTATTGTAGGTGCCAGGGTATTTATTAGAGGTACAGGGACATGCTGTACCATAACACAACACAGTGGGTGTCAGGGTCTGCCTGAGAGAGAGAGGTTTGACTGAGGTTTCTCTGCAGGGTTTCTGAATGTGGGCCAGACATCTTGAAGACCATAAAGTCTAAACTCTCTCTCTCTCTCTCTCTCTCTCTCTCTCTCTCTCTCTCTCTCTCTCTCTCTCTCTCTCTCTCACTACAATATAGCATGCCTTAATCTGGAGCTCTCTCCACCTCATAGGCTAAGCAGAGGAGTGTTTCTGGTCTCTTAAACACTCAGGTAAGGAGGAGCCGATCTTGAAGCATGGCTGTGGAGAATCTGTGGACAATCTGGTTGTTAATTTTGGTCTTGTTGCTATTTTTGCATAGTTGCTATGTAAAAGAGCTGGTGGTCCATTCTAAACAAAATGGTTGCTATACAGACTGGATAGCCACAATAGAACACTGAGACAGATATTTCACCGGATGTATAAATGTGAATCGTCCTTTTGCCGTTTCCACTCACTACCAAACATTGTGATAAAAGGGAAGCCCAGTGGCCGGCAAGTGGGAGAAGATGGAGCGGGATGGATTTTGTCTGACATTCTGCTAATTTTCTCATCGACTAAACAATTGATCTCCATATAGTTTTCTTTTTCCCAATCTACAATCGGAAACTGCACTGCATTTTATAGACTTTACCTTTTGCCAAAATTTTTTTTTATTTTTTTTTATAGGAGTGCAAGTGCGAAATCAGTTATTGCACAAACGCACTTCACAGAGTAGGCATTCCCTAACAGAAATATGCAAATAAATGCTAGAATGCGCCAATAGGATCTCATTAGCTCGTGCTTGGCTCTGCCCACTATGATTAATTTACTCCAGTTGGAAACAACAGGCTCTGGTCTGTCTTGGGTTGGTTATAAAAAATCTTTGGGACAGCTGACGTTATTGTCACCTGCTAGGTACATTTACATTTACATTTAAGTCATTTAGCAGACGCTCTTATCCAGAGCGACTTACAAATTGGTGCATTCACCTTATGACATCCAGTGGAACAGCTACTTTACAATAGTGCATCTAAATATTTTAAGGGGGGTGAGAAGGATTACTTTATCCTATCCTAAGTATTCCTTAAAGAGGTGGGGTTTCAGGTGTCTCCGGAAGGTGGTGATTGACTCCGCTGTCCTGGCGTCGTGAGGGAGTTTGTTCCACCATTGGGGGGCCAGAGCAGCGAACAGTTTTGACTGGGCTGAGCGGGAACTGTACTTCCTCAGTGGTAGGGAGGCGAGCAGGCCAGAGGTGGATGAACGCAGTGCCCTTATTTGGGTGTAGGGCCTGATCAGAGCCTGGAGGTACTGAGGTGCCGTTCCCCTCACAGCTCCGTAGGCAAGCACCATGGTCTTGTAGCGGATACGAGCTTCAACTGGAAGCCAGTGGAGAGAGCGGAGGAGCGGGGTGACGTGAGAGAACTTGGGAAGGTTGAACACTAGACGGGCTGCGGCGTTCTGGATGAGTTGTAGGGGTTTAATGGCACAGGCAGGGAGCCCAGCCAACAGCGAGTTGCAGTAATCCAGACGGGAGATGACAAGTGCCTGGATTAGGACCTGCGCCGCTTCCTGTGTGAGGCAGGGTCGTACTCTGCGGATGTTGTAGAGCATGAACCTACAGGAACGGGCCACCGCCTTGATGTTAGTTGAGAACGACAGGGTGTTGTCCAGGATCACGCCAAGGTTCTTAGCGCTCTGGGAGGAGGACACAATGGAGTTGTCAACCGTGATGGCGAGATCATGGAATGGGCAGTCCTTCCCCGGGAGGAAGAGCAGCTCCGTCTTGCCGAGGTTCAGCTTGAGGTGGTGATCCGTCATCCACACTGATATGTCTGCCAGACATGCAGAGATGCGATTCGCCACCTGGTCATCAGAAGGGGGAAAGGAGAAGATTAATTGTGTGTCGTCTGCATAGCAATGATAGGAGAGACCATGTGAGGTTATGACAGAGCCAAGTGACTTGGTGTATAGCGAGAATAGGAGAGGGCCTAGAACAGAGCCCTGGGGGACACCAGTGGTGAGAGCGCGTGGTGAGGAGACAGATTCTCGCCACGCCACCTGGTAGGAGCGACCTGTCAGGTAGGACGCAATCCAAGCGTGGGCCGCGCCGGAGATGCCCAACTCGGAAAGGGTGGAGAGGAGGATCTGATGGTTCACAGTATCGAAGGCAGCCGATAGGTCTAGAAGGATGAGAGCAGAGGAGAGAGAGTTAGCTTTAGCGGTGCGGAGCGCCTCCGTGATACAGAGAAGAGCAGTCTCAGTTGAATGACTAGTCTTGAAACCTGACTGATTTGGATCAAGAAGGTCATTCTGAGAGAGATAGCGGGAGAGCTGACCAAGGACGGCACGTTCAAGAGTTTTGGAGAGAAAAGAAAGAAGGGATACTGGTCTGTAGTTGTTAACATCGGAGGGATCGAGTGTAGGTTTTTTCAGAAGGGGTGCAACTCTCGCTCTCTTGAAGACGGAAGGGATGTAGCCAGCGGTCAGGGATAAGTTGATGAGCGAGGTGAGGTAAGGGAGAAGGTCTCCGGAAATGGTCTGGAGAAGAGAGGAGGGGATAGGGTCGAGCGGGCAGGTTGTTGGGCGGCCGGCCGTCACAAGACGCAAGATTTCATCTGGAGAGAGAGGGGAGAAAGAGGTCAGAGCACATGGTAGGGCAGTGTGAGCAGAACCAGCGGTGTCGTTTGACTTAGCAAACGAGGATCGGATGTCGTCGACCTTCTTTTCAAAATGGTTGACGAAGTCATCTGCAGAGAGGGAGGAGGGGGGAGGAGGATTCAGGAGGGAGGAGAAGGTGGCAAAGAGCTTCCTAGGGTTAGAGGCAGATGCTTGGAATTTAGAGTGGTAGAAAGTGGCTTTAGCAGCAGAGACAGAGGAGGAAAATGTAGAGAGGAGGGAGCGAAAGGATGCCAGGTCCGCAGGGAGGCGAGTTTTCCTCCATTTCCGCTCGGCTGCCCGGAGCCCTGTTCTGTGAGCTCGCAATGAGTCGTCAAGCCACGGAGCGGGAGGGGAGGACCGAGCCGGCCTGGAAGATAGGGGACATAGAGAGTCAAAGGATGCAGAAAGGAAGGAGAGGAGGGTTGAGGAGGCAGAATCAGGAGATAGGTTGGAGAAGGTTTGAGCAGAGGGAAGAGATGATAGGATGGAAGAGGAGAGAGTAGCGGGGGAGAGAGAGCGAAGGTTGGGATGGCGCGATACCATCCGAGTAGGGGCAGTGTGGGAAGTGTTGGATGAGAGCGAGAGGGAAAAGGATACAAGGTAGTGGTCGGAGACTTGGAGGTGAGTTGCAATGAGGTTAGTGGAAGAACAGCATCTAGTAAAGATGAGGTCGAGCGTATTGCCTGCCTTGTGAGTAGGGGGGGAAGGTGAGAGGGTGAGGTCAAAAGAGGAGAGGAGTGGAAAGAAGGAGGCAGAGAGGAATGAGTCAAAGGTAGACGTGGGGAGGTTAAAGTCGCCCAGAACTGTGAGATGTGAGCCGTCCTCAGGAAAGGAGCTTATCAATGCATCAAGCTCATTGATGAACTCTCCGAGGGGACCTGGAGGGCGATAAATGATAAGGATGTTAAGCTTGAAAGGGCTGGTAACTGTGACAGCATGAAATTCAAAGGAGGCGATAGACAGATGGGTAAGGGGAGAAAGAGAGAATGACCACTTGGGAGAGATAAGGATCCCGATGCCACCACCCCGCTGACCAGAAGCTCTCGGGGTGTGCGAGAACACGTGGGCGGACGAAGAGAGAGCAGTAGGAGTGGCAGTGTTATCTGTGGTGATCCATGTTTCCGTCAGTGCCAAGAAGTCGAGGGACTGGAGGGAGGCATAGGCTGAGATGAACTCTGCCTTGTTGGCCGCAGATCGGCAGTTCCAGAGGCTACCGGAGACCTGGAACTCCACGTGGGTCGCGCGCCCTGGGACCACCAGATTAGGGTGGCAGCGGCCACGCGGTGTGGAGCGTTTGTATGGTCTGTGAAGAGAGGAGAGAACAGGGATAGACAGACACATAGTTGACAGGCTACAGAAGAGGCTACGCTAATGCAAGGAGATTGGAATGACAAGTGGACTACACGTCTCGAATGTTCAGAAAGTTAAGCTTACGTAGCAAGAATCTTATTGACTAAAATGATTAAAATGATACAGTACTGCTGAAGTAGGCTAGCTGGCAGTGGCTGCGTTGTTGACTTAATATAATAATAATATAATAATATAATAATAATATATGCCATTTAGGCTAAAGCAACTTACAGCTGGCAGTGGGTGGTCCCGGGGATTGAACCCACTTCCCTGTTGTGCTCTACCAACTGAGCTACAGGACTTTGTAGGCTACTGGCAACACTCACTAATCAAGTCGTTCCGTTGAGTGTAATAGTTTCTACAGTGCTGCTATTCGGGGGCTAGCTGGCTAGCTAGCAGTGTTGATTACGTTACGTTGCGTTAAAAGAACGACAATAGCTGGCTAGCTAACCTAGAAAATCGCTCTAGACTACACAATTATCTTTGATACACAGACGGCTATGTAGCTAGCTATGTAGCTAGCTACATTCAAACAAATCAAACCGTTGTGCTGTAAAGAAATGAAATGAAAAATGTGATACTACCTGTGGAGCGAAGCGGAATGCGACCGGGTTGTTGAGTGCGGAAGTTCTATTCAACCATTTTGAATGGGAGTATGTTTAGCATCAGACTGCATCACTTTATCCATTGTGGGATCACAGACACTGGTTTTCACATAGCCCCAATTCCACATTTTGAGAGGATGTCAACCCACAATGATTTTTTAAATTCAACTAATCCAGAAATATTTACACGGGTATTTTTTAATGCCGTTTCTCGATATCAGATGAAGTTTCCGATTCTCATGTGTCCAGTGTTGTTGATAACAGTGGAAGTAAGCCAATGTCAGCTAACTCAGTCAAGTCAAACATTGAACCTGGAATGACAGTACACTAGCTGCATTTTAGTTTGCTTGAGCTTTTTTTCTATTGGCAATTACTTGCTCAGAAAAAGGTACAGACAGGCTCAGAAAATGTCTCCGGTCTTCACAGTTCACTGAATGATACTACAGAAATCAAAATGTAAAAGTGAAACATTGTTTCTGAGGTTGGACAGGCAGACATTGAGGCTTATATTAACCCCCGCTGTACCAAACTAAATGCTAGGTTTATATTAACCCCCGCTGTACCAAACTAAATGCTAGGCTTATATTAACCCCCGCTGTACCAAACTAAATGCTAGGCTTATATTAACCCCCGCTGTACCAAACTAAATGCTAGGCTTATATTAACCCCTGCTGTACCAAACTAAATGCTAGGTTTATATTAACCCCTGCTGTACCAAACTAAATGCTAGGCTTATATTAACCCCTGCTTTACCAAACTAAATGCAAGGTTTATATTAACCCCTGCTGTACCAAACTAAATGCTAGGCTTATATTAACCCCTGCTGTACCAAACTAAATGCTAGGCTTATATTAACCCCTGCTGTACCAAACTAAATGCTAGGCTTATATTAACCCCTACTGTACCAAACTAAATGCTAGGCTTATATTAACCCCTGCTGTACCAAACTAAATGCAAGGTTTATATTAACCCCCGCTGTACCAAACTAAATGCAAGGTTTATATTAACCCCTGCTGTACCAAACTAAATGCTAGGCTTATATTAACCCCCGCTGTACCAAACTAAATGCTAGGGTTATATTATCCCCCGCTGTACCAAACGAAATGCTAGGCTTATTTTAACCCCCGCTGTACCAAACTAAATGCTAGGCTTATATTAACCCCTGCTGTACCAAACTAAATGCTAGGTTTATATTAACCCCCGCTGTACCAAACTAAATGCTAGGCTGGAAGCAAGGGGAAATAATGTACATTGAGATAAATACAAGAGATGATTTGGACAGCAACATGAACATGATATTCTTATGGAGGCGCAGTGATAATTTTCATACAGAACTGTTAGCAGGCATAGGTGTGTCTATGATGGCCAATACAGCACGGCTTGGAACGGTGCTCGTCCAATCAGCATCCAGAATCCAAACCACTAGCTTTATAATTAAGCAATAAAGAACGAGCGGCTGTGGTATATGGCCAATATACCACGGCTAAGGACTGTTCTTATGCATGACTCAACACGGACTGACTGGATAAATCCCTTAGCCATGGTATATTGGCCATTTACTACAAACCCGAGGTGCCTTATTGCTAAACTGGTTACCAACCTAATTACACCAGTAAAGAGTATTTTTTTTGTCATACCCGTGGTATATGGTCCGAAATACCAAGGCTTTCAGCTAATCAACATTCAGGGCTTGAACCACACGGTTTATAATTAATAATATGGACTAAATATAAGTTGAGGGTTGTGAAATCTGGTCCTAGATCTGTGTTTAAGGTCAAGCGTTGCATACTTAACCTACATGTGCAAAACATTGAGTCAATATCTGCAGAAGTCCTCGATTCACCCCCTGACATTGGGCTACTTCAACAGGTGTGGGCTGTGTACTGTACATGTTGCATCACACATGTAACATGCAGAGATAAGTCATATAGTAGATACAATAAGTCCCCAACTGATAAGAGCTGTCCTCAGGAATGACAACTCAGAGAAAGATATTAAAAGGTATTGTAAGGTTAAAGTTTAATAAGCAAAAAACTTGTTGTGTACATAAAATATATAAAAGTTAGGAGTGTTGTGCTTTTCCCAATTTAAATTAGCCAGATAAGGTTACTCACCAGTTAGATGGTGCTGGTTAAAGCTAAAACTGGCGAGTATAGAGATATTGTTATCCACGTCGGCACCAACGATGTTAGGATGAAACAGTCAGAAGTCACCAGGTGCAACATAGCACCTTCAGCGTGTAAATCAGCTAGAAACATGTGTTGGCATCGAGTAATTAGGGGGAGTGATGAGCTCTACAGCAGAGTCTCACAACTCAATCGCTGGTTAAAAACAGTTTTCTGCCCCTCCCAAAAGATAATTGGCCCTCTTTCTGGGACTCACCCACAAGCATCAAAAGTCGTGCTATAAATTCACAGACAACACAAAGATTCCTTGATGCCCTTCCAGACTCCCTCTGCCTACCCAAGGACTTCAAGGGACAAAAATCAGTTAACCACCTAACTGAGGAACTCAATTTAATCTGTGTTAATTTTAAATGAGGCAAAACCCTCCCCGATGCAGTTGCACCCTAAAATTTACCTTTTTCAGTTTTTGAACTTCCAGTCATGAATTCTATGCAGCCTATTCCCTTTTATAGCTACTGTTTACAGGCCTCCTGGGCCATTTTCTCATTGAGTTCCCTGAATTTCTATCGGACCTTGTAGTCATAGCAGATAATATTCAAATTCTTGGTGATTTTATTCTGTATACCAGACCCACTCCAAAGGCTTTCGGTCTCACACGGACATTTCTCTTCAAGAAACTAGCTTTGTACCATGGAATATACAGAAAACACGGACCATCATTTTATTACGTTTGCAATTGCTAATCTGCTCAAGCAAAAAGCTTATAAATTCACAGAAAATTGATGCCCTTCCAACTCCCTCTGCCTACCCAAATGGGACAAAAATCAGCCACACTGAGGAACTCAAAATCTGGAAGTCTTCCGACCTCCAGCTTGGAAAGACAGTACCGTGTAGTATCGAAGAGCCCTTACTGCTGCTCGATCATCCTATTTTTCCAACTTAATTGAGGAAAATAAGAACAATTCAAAATGTATTTTTGATACTGTCGCTAAGCTAACTAAAAATCAGCATTTCCCAAGTGAGGATGGCTTTCACTTCAGCAGTAATAAATTCATAAACTTCTTTGAGGAAAATATCATGATTATTAGAAATCAAATTACAGACTCTTTAAATCTGCGTATTCCTTTAAAGCTCAGTTGTCCTGAGTCTGCACAACTCTGCCAGGACCTAGGATCAAGAGAGACACTCAAGTGTTTTAGTACTATATCTCTTGACACAATGACGAAAATAATCATGGCCTGTAAACCTTCTTGCTGCATACTGGACCCTATTCCAACTAAACTACTGAAAGAGCTGCTTCCTGTGCTTGGCCCTCCTATGTTGAACAGAATAAACGGCTCTATCCATCGGATGTGTACGAAACTCACTAAAAGTGGCAGTAATAAAGCCTCTCTTGAAAAAGCCAAACCTTGACCCAGAAAATATAAAAAAACTATCGGCCTATATCGAATCTTCCATTCCTCTCAAATTTTTTAGAATAGTCTGTTGCGCAGCAAATCACTGCCTTCCTGAAAACAAACAATGTATACAAACTGCTCCAGTCTGGTTTTAGACCCCATAATAGCACTGAGACTGCACTTGTGAAGGTGGTAAATTACCTTTTAATGGCATCAGACCAAGGCTCTGCATCTGTCCTCGTGCTCCTAGACCTTAGTGCTGCTTTTGATACCATCAATCACCACATTCTTTTTTAGAGAGATTGGAAACCCAAATTGGTCTACACGGACAAGTTCTGGCCTGGTTTAGATCTTATCGATCGGAAAGATATCAGTTTGTCTCTGTGAATGGTTTGCCCTCTGACAAATCAACTGTACATTTCGGTGTTCCTCAAGGTTCCGTTTTAGGACCACTATTGTTTTCACTATATATTTTACCTCTTGGGGATGTCATTCAAAAACATAATGTTAACTTTCACTGCTATGCGGATGACAAACAGCTGTACATTTCAATGAAACATGGTGAAGCCCCAAAATTGCCCTCGCTAGAAGCATGTGTTTCAGACATAAGGAAGTGGATTGATGCAAACTTTCTACTTTAAAACTTGGAAGAAACAGAGATTCTTGTTCTAGGTCCCAAGAAACAAAGAGATCTTCTGTTGAGTCTGACAATTAATCGTCATCTCAAATAAAACTGTGAAAGACCTCAGCTTTACTCTGGACTCTGATCTCTCTTTTGGCAAACATATCAAGACTGTTTCAAGGACAGCTTTTTTCCATCTACTTAACATTGCAAAAATCAGAAACTTTCTTTCCAAAAATGATGCAGAAAAATTAATCTGTGCTTTTGTTACTTCTAGGTTAGACCACTGCAATGCTCTACTTTCCGGCTACACGGACAAAGCACTAAATAAACTTCAGTTAGTGCTAAATACGGCTGCTAGAATCCTGACTAGAACCCCAAAAATGTGATCGTATTACTCCAGTACTAGCCTCCCTACACTGGCTTCCTGTCAAGGCAAGGGCTGATTTCAAGGTTTTACTGCTAACCTACAAAGCATTACATGGACTTGCTCCTACCTATCTCTCTGATTTGGTCCTGCCGTACATACCTACACGTACGCTACGGTCACAAGACGCAGGCCTCCTAATTGTCCCTAGAATTTCTAAGCAAACAGCTGGAGGCAGGGCAATCTCCTATAGAGCTCCATTTTTATGGAATGGTCTGCCTTCCCATGTGAGAGACGCAAACTCGGTCTCAACCTTTAAGTCTTTACTGAAGACTCATCTCTCCAGTGGGTCATATGATTGAGTGTAGTCATGCCATCCCAAGGAGGGGTGCGTCACTTGAGTGGGTTGAGTCACTGATGTGATCTTCCTGTCTGGGTTGCCCCCCCCCCTCCCCTTGGGTTGTGCCTTGGCAGAGATCTTTGTGGGGCTATACTCGGCCTTGTCTCAGGATGGTAAGTTGGTGGTTGAAGTTATCCCTCTAGTGGTGTGGGGGCTGTGCTTTGGCAAAGTGGGTGGGGTTATATCCTTCCTGTTTGGCCCTGTCCGGGGGTATCATTGGATGGGGCCACAGTGTCTCCTGACCCCTCCCGTCTCAGCCTCCAGTATTTATGCTGCAGTAGTTTATGTGTCGGGGGGCTAGGGTCAGTTTGTTATATCTGGATTCCTTCTCCTGTCTTATCCAGTGTCCTGTGTGAATTTAAGTGTGCTCTCTCTAATTCTCTCTCTCTTTCTCTCTTTCTTTCTCTCTCTCGTAGGACCTGAGCCCGAGGTCCATGCCTCAGGATTACCTGGCATGATGACTCTTTGCTGTCTCCAGTCCACCTGGCCGTGCTGCTGCTCCAGTTTCAACTGTTCTGCCTGCGGCTATGGAATCCTGACCTGTTCACCGGACATGCTACCTGTCCCAGACCTATTATTTTACCATGCTGGTCATTTATGAACATTTGAACATCTTGGCCATGTTCTGTTATAATCTCCACCCAGCACAGCCAGAAGAGGACTGGCCAACCCTCATAGCCTGGTTCCTCTCTAGGTTTCTTCCTAGGTTCCAGCCTTTCTAGGGAGTTTTTCCTAGCCAACGTGCTTCAACACCTGCATTGCTGGCTGTTTGGGGTTTTAGGCTGGGTTTCTGTACAGCACGTTGAGATATCAGCTGATGTACGAAGGGCTATATAAATACATTTGATTTGGGTGTGTTTCTGTTAAACAGTGACAAGAGTGAAAGGTGTTGTAAGCCTATAGATAACAACCATCATCCAGCCCCTGAAAAACATGCTACCTGTCTTTGTTTCGTATTGGACATGCAAGTGCCTCCTCTTTTCCATGTAGGTCTATTTACTCACCATGTCAAACTAGAAATCCCCTTGTTATGAGATATTTGTATTGCTACAGGTTTCATTGGTGGCATGAAAGATTACACGTTTCGCAATGTTGGTGTCCTTGCGACGTGGGTCTCAGTTTTCCGTAGTGGGTCACATACTGTGCTGTATTAAGGTCAGGTATGGTTAGAGAATGAGGTGCAGTATAACTTCAGATAAACTGTAACAGCTGAGGAGGGCAAGGTGTTGTGAGGTTAAGCCTAGATTACACATGCACACCACGCCATACCTGAGGTGTAGGGATTAACCCATAGATAAAACAGTATGTTCCCTGTGTGGGTGAACCCATTGGGAAACGTCCCTGTGGGAGTGTAGTGGAGCAGAGCAGAGCGCAGTAAACAGCATGGATTCACTCTTTAGAGGCGGGAGAGCAGGACAAACACAGTGTGTGTGTGTGTGTGTGTGTGTGTGTGTGTGTGTGTGTGTGTGTGTGTGTGTGTGTGTGTGTGTGTGTGTGTGTGTGTGTGTGTGTGTGTGTGTGTGTGTGTGTGTGTGTGTGTGTGTGTGTGTGTGTGTGTGTGTGTGTGTGTGTGCGCGCATGTGTGTCATAATCATGTAGAAGCTTGTCTGATGCCCTGGAATGCCCCTCATTCTCAATGTCCCCTAACCAATGCTACTGCTGGCGCACATGCCAGCAGTAGCCCAAGACTGCCATGCGCAGGTCACCGGGACTGCTGTGCATAAATATCAGCCCACAGAGAGAAGAAGGAGACTGAACATCACTCAACTTTCTAGAGTAGTGGTCACCAACCGATCAATCACGATCGAATGGTCGATCTCCAAGGCATTCCTAGTCGATCGCCAAAAGCCTTGTGTTCCTATTATTATTTTTTTGTCTCAGGGTAGGCTCACCCAATTCAGCTGCCTTGAGCGCGGGGTAGGTTGCCATTTTAAACCATTTCATGTGTCTGAAGGTATAAAATATGCCTTTTCTGCGGGCCTGGAGAGAAAATCAACTGCACTATAGGTCTACCGCTGACCAATCGGATGGCTCAGATGACCATGTCTGCAGTAAAGTAGCAGGAACAAAAGGAAGCTACAGCAAAGTTGATACTGTGAGATGTCAAAACCTTTAAAACCGTGACTAGATAGAGATTGTCAATGAATAGAGCAAAGATATGTCGTTTTTATGAGAGAGTTCATGTTTAAGATCAACACTGTCAACACTTTCCATTCAACACTTTTATAAGCCATAAAATGTTTGTTCTTCCTATTTCCACTCAGCGCTACAACAAGCAGTGCAGCAGTAATGAATGAGTAGGAAAGTGTATCTATAGACTTGCGTTGTTGTTATTATTAGCGGCTTGAGTCTTTTTTAATAGCGAGGAATATTTCACTTTCTCTGTTCATAGGAGTAATAACATGAATTTGTGCATGAGGCATAAACAATGCGGTGCGGCTCCAGTTTTTCCATCAGCTGGACTTTTTGCTCAGTGTCAGCCAGGAAAGGGAGAGCGGAGGGATGTTGAGAGGTGGACCCTCTGTCAGATGCAGGCACCATCAGCCCAGCAAAATAAACAGCAAATTATTCAAATGTACACTCACTCAGCTGTGCTTCACAAGTAATACAACATTGGATCTACTACAGGCGTGATCATATTGCTTACCTCAAATTTTGAAATTCAATGTAAAAACATGGCCTGAACAATAATGCATTGGCAGGGCAATTCATTAAAGCCAGTATGTGGTGATAATGTATTGAGCCTATAGCCTACTGCACAAACCTCATTGCTACAGTACTGTTTTTAATTGGTTAATGTTGCATAGGATTTTGTTTTTTTAAGTCAAGTCATTTTCAAGTCATGAGCAGTAGATCTCGGCTTGCATTTTGACTGAATGGGGTCTTGACTCAGAAAAGGTTGGTGACCACTGTTCTAGAGTTGTCCCTGTTAACACTATCAATGTTTGCCTTTTACAGTGGCGATTGTGATTGAATCAATGCAATATTAGCCACTTCAATGCAACATACAGAAACAAAACGAACTATGGAAGAGATTTAGCCCTCAAGTAGCACTCACGTCTGTTGCCCTGATGTCATGGTTCACATCAACACCATTATCCCCTAAACCCTAGATCCACTCCAATTTGCATACTGCCCCAACAGATCCACAGATGATGCAATCTCTATTGCACTCCACAGTGCCCTTTCCCACCTGGACAAAAATAACACCTATGTGAGAATGCTATTCATTGACTACAGCTCAGCTTTCAATACCATAGTGCCTTCAAAGCTCATCAATAAGCTAAGGACCCTGGGACTAAACACCTCCCTCTGCAAATGGATCCTGGACTACCTGACGGGCCGCCCCAAGTGGTAAGGGTAAGTAACAACACATCCGCTACACTGATCCTCAACACAGGGGCATCTCAGGGGTGCGTGCTCAGTCCCCTCCTGTACTCCCTGTTCACTCATTACTGTATGGCCAAGCATGGCTCCAACACCATCATTAAAATGTAAATGTAAGTTTGCTGATGACACAACAGTGGTAGGCCAGACTTTAGGGAGGATGTCAGAGACCTGGCCAAGTGATGCTAGGACAAGAACCTCTCCCTCAACTTGATCAAGACAAAGGATATGATTGTGGACTACAGGAAAAGGATGACTGAGCACACCTCCATTCTCATTGACGGGGCTGTAGTGGAGCAGGTTGAAAGGTTCAAGTTCCTTGGTGTCCACATCACCAACAAACTATCATGGTCCAAGCACACCAAGACAGCCGTGAAGAGGGCATGACAAAACCAATTCCCCCCAGTTGACTAAAAAGACTTGGCATGGGTCCTCAGATCCTCAAAAAGTTATACAGCGGCACCATCGAGAGCATCCTGCCTGACTGGTTGCATCACTGCCTGGTATGGCAACTGCTCGGCCTCCAACCACCAGGCACCACAGAGGGTAGTGCGTACGGCCCAGTACATCACTGGGGCCAAGCTTCATGCCATCTAGGACCACTATACCAGGCGGTGTCAGAGGAAGGCCCTAAAAATTGCCAAAGACTCCAGCCACCCTAGTCACAGACTGTTCTCTTCGTTAACCCATGGCAAGCGGTACCGGAGCGCCAAGTCTAGGTCCAAAAGGCTTCTCAACAACTTCTACCCCCAAGCCATAAGACTCCTGAACATCTAATCAAATGGCTACACAGACTATTTGCATTGCCCACCCTCCTTTACGCTGCTGTTATTCTCTGTTAATTATCTATGCGTAGATAATCTATGCGTCACTTTACCTAAATGTACATGTGCGGGGGCATACATAACCATGCCCCCGCACATTGACCATGTACCGGTACCCCCCTGTATACAGCCAGGCTATTGTTATTTTACTGTTGCTGTTTGATTATTTGTTACTTTAATTTCTTATTTTTAACTTATCAATTTTTTACTTAACACATATTCTTCTTAAAACTGCATTGTTGGTTAAGGGCTTGTAAGTAAGAATTTCACTGTTGTATTCGGCACATGTGACAAATAATATCTGATTTGATTTTGTTGTAGGCAGAAGACTGCAGTAGGCCTATATGCAAATAGAATATTGCCATATACAGATCTGTGCCATTTACTTTGAACTGGACTGTGTTTAAAGCATAAGCGGTTGTGAGTAGTTGCGCTTGTTTTGAGATCAAAGCGAGAGCTGCATGTTTTCACATGTGCACATTTTGTTTCATATCCTCTGCTAGTTAGTGAGTTATTAGCCCAGTTATATATCATTTGTAGTCAGAAATAGGGGAGTGACTGCTTCCAACTAAAGCACAAAACATATGCATTTCTAGACATCTTTGGAAAGCAAGTCAAGTAAAGAGCTTTTTTTTGTCTTAAAGGTTAAAGGGCAGTGTTGTATATTTAGACCGGCTTGAATAAGCTATGTAGCCAATAGGCAGAGGGAAGCATAATTTGTCTGATTCTCTGTGATAACGGTATAGGAATAATAATGCATTTTATATTGTAAAGTGGTTTCTTACGTCAAACAATCCAACAAAATGTTCAGTCACCTCCTCATGGAATGTAGGCCGACATTGAACACCACACATTGGCTGCTACTGTAGGCCAAATGACAGAACAGCTATTTCCATGTTATATGTTATGGGATTCATTTTCTCCATTGTTTTTGATGGTAGGCCACTCTGGTAGGCCTACATTATGATCAAATAGCCACAGTAGCCAACATGGCCACTATTATAACAGTAACTTAAAGTGGGTACAGCCTCAGTGTTCACAGTAAAGGCGCGCTGGAAGTTACACAGAATTTCAATGTTCAAGTTTGGGCTCAGCAGGTCTGAAATTCACTCAGTGACGGATTTTTTTTGAGGGAACATTGCCCTCACAGTAAGTTTCTCAATGTCCCCCAGAACTCCCCCAGAGACTACAAACAAATATGTTTTAAAGGGTTTCCCATATTACTTTCATGATCGAATGTCCCATACCTTTGGATATTAGTTGTTTATTCTATGACTCAATGATTCCCGGAAAACAACAAACAAAGCTACAGTATCACACTATTGTGACATGATAAACTAGTAGTACAGCCAACAAGAACAGCCCATTGGGAGATCATCACAGATTTGTCAACAGATTGAGCCAAAGCGTTTTGGTTACAGCATCATCGTAGTGGTGCCAGACGAGGCTACAGTATATCGAACAGTGGGTTTGTATTGCTGCTTGATAGTGCTTGCTCAACTTTATACACAAATACAAGATGTGCTCTCTCTCCGAGGTAGTTGAAGCATGGCAACTGTTCAAACAAGGTAAGCACACACACTAACACAGGCACATGCAATGGCACACACACACACACACACACACACACACACACACACACACACACACACACACACACACACACACACACACACACACACACACACACACACACACACACACACACACACACACACACACACACACACACACACACACACACACACACACACACCACATACTGTACTTTTGGACTCTTTATAAACTCACACGTCATCTAAACTAACCCACCAACCCACCCAACCACTCACACAAGCAAACTAGCATGGACTGTGACACTTTTACTAGGACAATTCTAAACTTAATCTGAGATAAACACATACTCATACACACCGCCTGAAACGTGAGACACCCTTACACACTCAGACACGTACAGACATAAAGACGAAGAACACACACACACACACACACGTTTGTTTTAAAATCCTTGTGGGGACCAAAACATTTATTCACAACTCAAAATCCTATTTTCCCTTACCCTAAAACTAACCCTAACCCAACTCTTAAACTTAACCCCAACCCCTAAGCCTAAAATAGCCTTTTTCCTTGTGGGGACTGGTGAAATGCCCCCACTTGTATGATTTTTCCTTGTTTTACTATCCTTGTGAGGACTTCTGGTCCCCATAAAGATAGTAAAACCAAACCACACACACACATTACAGAGAGTCCAGTGGAGTATCACGGCTCACACTATAAAAGCTGACATTTTGGCAGCGCTTGTGAAGGAAACTGCGGTGGCATCGTTGGGCAAGCTGCCTGCTCTAATCTCACTGTCAAACCACCGCTCGATTTGTTACAAAAACACACCTCAGATGAACCATGCAGGGTTTACATCACACACACACATTTATGGACCCTACTGTTACTCAAATGTATGAATCCATTCAGTGTCTTCGGAAAGTATTTAGATCCCTTGACTTTTTCACATTGTTACATTACGGCCTTAATCTAAAATGTATATCAAAAAAGAACATCCATCTACTTCACACAATACCCCATAATGACAAAGCAAAAAACATTTTTTTACATTTCATTTAGCTAATTTATTAAAAATAAAAAACAGAAGAAAAAACATTTACATAAGTATTCATTTTACTCAGTACTTTGTTGAAGAACCTTTGACAGCAATTACAACCTTGAGTCTTCTTGGGTAGGAAGCTACAATCTTGGCACACCTGTATTTGGGGAGTTTCTCCCATTCTTCTCTGCAGATCCTCTCAAGCTCTTTCAGGTTAGATGAGGAGCGTCTCTGCACAGCTATTTTCAGGTCTCTCCAAAGATGTTCGATCAGGTTCAAGTCTGGGCTCTGGCTGAGCCACTCCAGGACATTTAGAAACTTGCCCCGAAGCCACTCCTGAGTTCTCTTGGCTGTGTGCTTAGGGAAATTGTACTGTTGGAAGGTGAACCTAAGCCCCAGTCTGAGGTCCTGAGCACTCTGGAGGTTTTCATCTGTACTTTGAGAACTCTGTTCAGGAGTACAAGAACCATCGCCTTATGGTAAGGATTGCCGTGCTGCAAGCCCAGTTTCAGACGCAATCATTAGGCAAGGGTAATTTAAGTATAGGAAAGGATGAAACAGCATCTATGCCACCAATAAGTACAGATATTAGCATAAATCCCCTCGTACAGTCCCCACAGCCGGACAATTTTTTCATGGCTTCTGGAAGGAAGTGCTGTCGGAAAACTCAACCGGTGTCGCTCATTCAGCCGTCAGGAACATTCAATCGGTTCTCCCCATTAAGCAACGAGTCGGAGTCAGATGCCGAGCCTTCTCTGGTCTCTCCCCCAACTATAACAGGGTCTGAGCTGCCGAAGCCTCCCACCAAAACCCTAGTCATTGGCGACTCAATTATGGGATATTATGTTTAGATTGAGCAAAAAAAATGCTTAATAGATTGTAGAATAGGGCTGTAACGTAACAATATGTTGTAAAAGTCGAGGAGACTGAATACTTTCTGAATGCACTGAATATACAGTAGGCCCACACAATATGGCTTTGGGTGTGCATTGAGTGGAAAAACAGCCTTCACCACTTCTTGGAATT
This sequence comes from Oncorhynchus gorbuscha, assembly GCF_021184085.1. Classification (NCBI taxonomy): domain Eukaryota; kingdom Metazoa; phylum Chordata; class Actinopteri; order Salmoniformes; family Salmonidae; genus Oncorhynchus; species Oncorhynchus gorbuscha. Next base: position 66,951,253 of record NC_060186.1, on the reverse strand, counting down.
TGTAGCCGAATTGTTCTACTAAGCTAACATATGGAATTGTTTTAAGGTCATTTCATGGATCATTGATTTAACATTTTAGGACCCCTGCACTGTATGTAGAAAAATAAATAAGTAACGTATTGGATAAAATGTAGAACTTGACGTGTACTACTTTAGACCATTGAAATGCACTGAATAACATTAAAAAAGGCAAAAAAGAAAGCAAAATAATAAATAAATAAGGAAAAAGTTTTTGAAGTGTCGGTCCTTTATCTAGGAGACATAAGAAAGCTCAGGAACATGTTGGTTTTTTGGACATATTTAACCTTTTTTTTGTTGCCACAAAACGACCTCCGTACTTTCATTCATTTGTAAGGGTTAAAAAATATATGTTGATGTGCCCTTGAGCTAGGACCTTAACCCCAGTCGCTCTGGATGAGAATGTATGCTGAATGACATAGATGTATAATGTTGGTGGGACACACTGAATGACGTACTGTAGGCGAGACTGACTGAATGATATACTGTAGGTGAGACACACTGAATGATATACTGTAGGTGAGACACTGAATGATATACTGTAGGTGAGACACTGAATGATATACTCTAGGTGAGACACACTGAATTATATACTGTAGGTGAGACACTGAATGATATACTGTAGGTGAGACACACTGAATGATATACTGTAGGTGAGACACACTGAATGATATACTGTAGGTGAGACACACTGAATGATATACTGTAGGTGAGACACACTGAATGATATACTGTAGGTGAAACACTGAATGATATACTCTAGGTGAGACACACTGAATGATATACTGTAGGTGAGACACACTGAATGATATACTGTAGGTGAGACACACTGAATGATATACTGTAGGTGAGACACACTGAATGATATACTGTAGGTGAGACACACTGAATGTTATACTGTAGGTGAGACACACTGAATGATATACTGTAGGTGAGACACTGAATGATATACTCTAGGTGAGACACACTGAATGATATACTGTAGGTGAGACACACTGAATGATATACTGTAGGTGAGACACACTGAATGATATACTGTAGGTGAGACACACTGAATGATATACTGTAGGTGAGACACTGAATGATATACTCTAGGTGAGACACACTGAATGATATACTGTAGGTGAGACACACTGAATGATATACTGTAGGTGAGACACACTGAATGATATACTGTAGGTGAGACACTGAATGATATACTCTAGGTGAGACACACTGAATGATATACTGTAGGTGAGACACACTGAATGATATACTGTAGGTGAGACACACTGAATGATATACTGTAGGTGAGACACACTGAATGATATACTGTAGGTGAGACACACTGAATGATATACTGTAGGTGAGACACTGAATGATATACTCTAGGTGAGACACACTGAATGATATACTGTAGGTGAGACACACTGAATGATATACTCTAGGTGAGACACACTGAATGATATACTGTAGGTGAGACACACTGAATGATATACTGTAGGTGAGACACACTGAATGATATACTGTAGGTGACACACACTGAATTATTTTCTGTAGGTGAGACACACTGAATTATTTTCTGTAGGTGAGACACACTGAATGATATACTGTAGGTGAGACACACTGAATGATATACTGTAGGTGAGACACTGAATGATATACTCTAGGTGAGACACACTGAATGATATACTGTAGGTGAGACACACTGAATGATATACTGTAGGTGAGACACACTGAATGATATACTGTAGGTGACACACACTGAATGATATACTGTAGGTGACACACACTGAATTATTTTCTGTAGGTGAGACACACTGAATGATATACTCTAGGTGAGACACACTGAATGATATACTGTAGGTGAGACACACTGAATGATATACTGTAGGTGAGACACACTGAATGATATACTGTAGGTGACACACACTGAATTATTTTCTGTAGGTGAGACACACTGAATTATTTTCTGTAGGTGAGACACACTGAATGATATACTGTAGGTGAGACACACTGAATGATATACTGTAGGTGAGACACTGAATGATATACTCTAGGTGAGACACACTGAATGATATACTGTAGGTGAGACACACTGAATGATATACTGTAGGTGAGACACACTGAATGATATACTGTAGGTGACACACACTGAATGATATACTGTAGGTGACACACACTGAATTATTTTCTGTAGGTGAGACACACTGAATGATATACTGTAGGTGAGACACTGAATGATATACTGTAGGTGAGACACACTGAATGATATACTGTAGGTAAGACACACTGAATGATATACTGTAGGTGAGACACACTGAATGATATACTGTAGGTGAGACACACTGAATGATATACTGTAGGTGAGACACACTGAATGATACATTGTTGACCTACCTTCTTCCATGTGCTCTATCTCTCCAAATCACTGTGAGGAACCTATTTATATTGTACAATCATCTGATATTCATACTCTTTACAGATTAATAACTGACTTCCCAACAATATTTGTTTTTTGAGTAACGTGCCCTGATACATTTTTGTTGTAAGTTCATCTCATACAAACACCCAGTCAACCAGCCACAGTTAGACATGCTGCCTTACAGTGCTGCTCCGTATTGTGGTCTGGAAATTGGGTCAGCAAGGCCTCTGTCACACTGCTTTCCTAAAGTGCTTACACGGGGCCTTAAGGCATGATACAGTTTTAACTGCCAATTATCACTCAGCAATTATAGACCCCTACCTGGGAGCCAGACTTCCAGGAAAAACTCCTAAATTGGCTGCCTGAGCTCTATTCCTGGGCTGCAGGCGGTGGGATAATCCCACACCATTTCTCAGCCTGGAATATTTATAGTAGGAGCGCTTGTCTCGGTTTTCCCAGACCTGATTAAGATTATGCAGCCAGGGAGTTTTACACTATATACAGCTAGTGCCTGGGACTTGGTTCCTCTCTCGCTGGGTAGCTTGAGCATCTAACTTCCTATACGGATTTAACTCTCAGTTAAAGCAATAATATCACGTGCTACTATTTGGAGTAACAGTAACTAATACTAATTAAAACCCAGTTAGCAGATTTGGTTCCCTGGAAGTTGTGGAAACGTGTTTTTGGATTCACATTGGATGCGGGAAGGAAGTTTCTGGTAAAACTGAACATTTGTTAATTAAACAACATGAAAACAGAAGTAAACATTTCACCTGTTCTAGGACAGTCTACTTTTAGGTCGCAAGGAAGTTCTGAGAACATTTTACTCTGGTTGCTTTAAAGTTTTCCTAGGAGGTTGTATTAATGTTCTCAGAACAGAAAGTACAGGTTATTTGGAGGTTATTGAATATTTTCCTTACTAAAAATGTTCAATTAGACTTCGAGTTCCAAGATGGCGTAGCAGTGAAGGCGTGTTTTGTTCATCCTCTCGTGTACTTTTGTATTTTTCGTATTTTTTGTATATAAATTTGAATTTTATTTTCAATCTCTTTTCGATTTTTAATTCGATTATACCTTCCGGTAACCTGCCTCACCCAATGTGATACGGAATCGCTATTATTTAGCTACAAGCTATTTAGTCATTGTTAGCCACTGCTAGCGGCTTTTACCTTCTGCACACATATCTGCCCTGTTTTTAGCCTGAATAATACTCGCTAGTCTACTAGTATCGGACTGTCTCTCCACAACAACCCTGGATTCCTGCCGTAATCCCTGGACCACTACTTCTGATCTTCACAGCAAGCTTGCAGCTAGCTAGCTCACAGCTACACATGCCACTGCCATGAAGCTAGCACCAGTTAGCCGTGAGTCAGGCGCAACTCCCGGCTAGCAAAATAAATTCTCCCGCCACACCATCACGACTGGTCTGCTGACGAATACTCCATCCACTGTGCCTTCAACCGGCCTCCGTCGGAGCAGGCGCTCCTACTAGCCCCGGGCTACTAACTTTAAACGCCGTATCGCCCGGGATGCTAGCGTAGTGGCGGCTTCCCTGTTCCAGCTACTGCTGCCCCCTGGACACTGTGATCACTTGGCTACATAGCTGATGCCTGCTGGACTGTCATTAATCATGGTACTCCATTCTGTTTATTTATTTTTTATCTGTCGGTCCCAGCCGCGAACTCAGGCTCTGTGTGTAGTTAATCCGACCCTCTCTGCCTAGTCATCGCCATTTTACCTGCTGTTGTTGTGTTAGCTGATTAGATGTTGTTGTCTCACCTGTTGTTTTAGCTAGCTCTCCCAATCAACACCTGCAATTACTTTATGCCTCGCAGTATGTCTCTCTCAAATGTCAATATGCCTTGAATACTGTTGTTCAGGTTAGTTATCATTGTTTTAGTTTACAATGGAGCCACTAGTTCCACTCTTCATACCTCTGGTACCTCCTTTGTCCCACCTCCCACACATGCGGTGACCTCACCCATTACAACTAGCATGTCCAGAGATACAACCTCTCTTATCATCAGCCAGTGCCTGGGCTTACCTCCACTGTACCCGCAACCCCACATACCCCTGTTTGCGCATTATGCCCTGAATATATTCTACCATGCCCAGAAATCATCAAGGAACCCACCAGGTACAACCCTAAATCTGTAAACAAGGGAACCCTCATAGACGTTATCCTGACCAACTGGCCCTCCAAATACACCTCCGCTGTCTTCAATCAGGATCTCAGCGATCACTGCCTCATTGCCTGTATCCGCTATGGGTCTGCGGTCAAACGACCACCCCTCATCACTGTCAAACGCTCCCTAAAACACTTCTGCGAGCAGGCCTTTCTTATAGACCTGGCCCGGGTATCCTGGAAGGATATTGACCTCATCCCGTCAGTTGAGGATGCCTGGTCATTCTTTAAAAGTAACTTCCTCACCATCTTAGATAAGCATGCTCCGTTCAAAAAATGCAGAACTAAGAACAGATATAGCCCTTGGTTCACTCCAGACCTGACTGCCCTCGACCAGGACAAAGACATCCTGTGGCGGACTGCAATAGCATCGAATAGTCCCCGCTGTCATGTTTTGTCATATATTGTCTTGTCCTTGTGCTTTCCCTTCTGTTCGTTTCCCCCTGCTGGTCTTATTAGGTTCGTTCCCTTTTTCTATCCCTCTCTCTCCCCCTCCCTCTCTCTCTTCTCTCTATCGTTCCGTTCCTGCTCCCAGCTGTTCCTCATTCTCCTACTCACTCATTTAGTCTTTTCACACCTGTCCCCTATTTTGTCCTCTGATTAGAGTCCCTATTTCTCCCCTTGTTTTCCACTTCTGTCCTTGTCGGATCCTTGTATGATGTTCGCTGTGCTGTGTCCTTGTCTCGCCCTGTCGTGTCTTGTCTCCTTCAGATGCTGCGTGTGAGCAGGTGTCTTAGTCTGCTGCGGTCGGTGCCTTCCCGAATCAACCTGCAGTCAATGGTCGAGTCTCCAGTCTGTCCTCGTTACTACGAGTGGATTTAAGTTTTTTCCTGTTTTGTTTTCGTCTTGAGTTTTCCAGGATTATTACTTTTGCCATTTACTGGAATAAAGACTCTGTTTTCGCTAAGTCGCTTTTGGGTCCTCATTCACCTGCATAACACCCGCGATATGCAACTGTTCAGGGAAGTCAGGAACCAATAAATGCAGTCAGTCAGGAAAGCAAAGGCCAGCTTTTTCAAGCAGAAATGTGCATCCTGTAGCTCTAACTCCAAAAAGTCCATCGGTAAATAGCCCACCCAATTTACATACCTCATCCCCATAATGTTTTTATTTATTTACTTTTCTGCTCTTTTGCACACCAGTATCTCTACCTGCACATGACCATCTGATCATTTATCACTCCAGTGTTAACCTGCAATATTGTAATTATTCACCTACCTCCTCATGCCTTTTGCACACCATGTATATAGACACTTTTTTTATTTTTCTACTGTGTTATTGACTTGTTTATTGTTTACTCCATGTGTAACTCTGTGTTGTTGTCTGTTCACACTGCTATGCTTTATCTTGGTCAGGTCGCAGTTGTAAATGAGAACTTGTTCTCAACTAACCTACCTGGTTAAATAAAGGTGAAAAAAAGAAAAAAAATACCGTTAACTGATTTCGGGTTAACTTTTTTGAAATGTTTTGTCATTTACAGATGCTTTTATCCAGAGCAATTTACAGGAGCAATTAGGGTTAATTGCCTTGCTAAAGGGCACATTGACAGATTTTTCACCTCGTATGCTCTGGGATTTAAACCAGAGACCTTTGATTACTGGCCCAAAGTTCTAGGCTACCTGCCACCTTGAACTCAAAGTACAGATAGGACACATGGAAAATTAATTTATCATGCAACCACATTCATGTTTTTATTGTGACAGCATCAGTGAGATTCAAATATATAATCTTCTGTTCTCTATCCATGGAATTAGTCCAATTCGGAACCAGGTTGGAGCTAGCATGCCATGTTTTTTAACTCATACAAAGCTGTTCATTTTAGTCTATTCAAAAATACCCCATTTCAAAGGAAACAAGACCTCATTAAGATCAGGTGTGGCCAATATACACCTCACCACACTTTATTATTTTTTTATTTTTTTTATTTCACCTTTATTTAACCAGGTAGGCTAGTTGAGAACAAGTTCTCATTTGCAACTGTAACCTGGCCAAGATAAAGCATAGCAGTGTGAACAGACAACAGAGTTACACATGGAGTAAACAATTAACAAGTCAATAACACAGTTGAAAAAAAGGGGAGTCTATATGCAATGTGTGCAAAAGGCATGAGGAGGTAGGCGAATAATTACAATATTGCAGATTAACACTGGAGTGATAAATGATCAGATGATCATGTACAGGTAGAGATATTGGTGTGCAAAAGAGCAGAAAAGTAAATAAATAAAAACGGTGGGGATGAGGTAGGTGAAAATGGGTGGGCTATTTACCAATAGATTATGTACAGCTGCAGCGATCGGTTAGCTGCTCAGATAGCTGATGTTTGAAGTTGGTGAGGGAGATAAAAGTCTCCAACTTCAGCGATTTTTGCAATTCGTGATTGAGAGAGGATAGAGAGAATTCTGTAGATGGTGAAAACTGAATGTATATGTTTTTAAATGACATTCTTAGAACATTCTCTGAATGTTACTAAAGTTCTATTGGGGTTTTAAAGGAACGTTTTTTAACGTTCTTGGAACAATTTGAGAACATGACTTCAAATATAAACATGAGGAAACCTGTAGGAATTGTTATGCTGTACTGAAATTTGAGAACATTCTCATTGTCAAACCAGTTAGAGAACGTTCCTTGAACATTACCAAAATGTAAATTAAATGTAACCATATGCTTAAACTTTTAAGAAACATTCTGCTAAAGTAATGAAATAACACGAAAATGTATATTTTTTTGTCAAGTTCCTTAAATGTGCTGTGAATGTTCCAAAGCCAAGAAACTGTCCTGCACCATTCCCGGAAAGGTTGTGGGAAGGTTGTATACAAAACACAGGAGACTGCTGAGGGGAGAAAGGCTCATGATAATGGCCAAAACGGAGCAAATGGAATGGCATCAAACACCTGGAAACCATTTGATACCATTCCACTCATTCTGCTCCAGTCATTACCACAAACCCGTTCGCCCCAATTAAGGTGCCACCAACCTCCTGTGAGACAAAATAACCTTAGGACAACCACGCTCTCACCAAGCTCTGATTCTCAGAACGTTGTGTGCCAGCTGGCTACGTAGTCAATTTAAAGAGCCACTGAACATGCTGATTGGCACCTGTGTTCTTCAGTTGCTCATTAGAAAAATGAGATTTCAGCCTTCGAGGTATGTTTTCTGACCGATTCCGCGTTTGATTAATGATGTTTGTCCCCCATGAGCCTATTTCACTTCCTAAAAATCCTCAGAATGGATCATAGACAACTCAAGAAATCTGTAATACATTTTTAAATGAGCAAATCAAACTAAGGTGTTTGTGCAGTATTTCTCAACGAAACAAAATGCGCGACTTGTTGTCTTATGTAAGTAACGTCGGAGCTGCTGGGTAGATTCTGTCTCACTGTCTATGTTATTGGATAGAGAGCAATCACTGCAGCCGTTCACACCATGTTAGTGGGCATCGTCAAATCAAAACCCAACCTTCATTTACCTGTTGTGACACACAGATGTTCCAAACTCTGTTTTAGACAAGACTAACTATCCTAAGTACACTTGCACAATCATATTGATTGATTATCAGCCTACATGAGTCCTAGGTGCAGCTATTAGCATATGCGTATTTGCATGAGTAATATGATCATTTCTCTTACAACACAGAATAGTAAACGGGGTTATACCGTATATGGCGATTTTAGCATGTAAATCTTGGTGGCAAACTCAACAATAATGTTTTCGATACATGCCAGCAAAGTCACTACGCAACACTAAACAATGCATTAATTGCACTATAACGTCGACAAACGGTGCCCACAAACTGTTAGGGCCTACTGTTAGGGCCTACTGTTAGGGCCTACTGTTAGGGCCTACTGTTAGGGCCTACTGTTAGGGCCTACTGTTAGGGCCTACTGTTAGGGCCTACTGTTAGGGCCTACTTAAAGCTGTCTCTACAGCAGAGCTTTCTTTTCAGCACCATGGAGTGAATCCTTACCACTGCTACACCTGGTTATCAGCTGAGCCTTGTCTGGCAGCGAAACACTTCCTTCTCTCTGGTCTTGTAGCTTCTGCTAAAACATTGCTGCTGAGCAGTTAAAAAAGTTGACTCATTTTAGATGGAACAGAGTAAACATCAGCCTGAGCGAGTGGTGTACAGAACTCTCTCTCCTTGGACAACAAGTGTGTGGGATTGTCTCTTAACGTTCAAATCTATTGTTTGCAATGTACGTACATCACTGCTTATTATTAAGTTGATATAATAACAATAGATTGTCTGTAGAATAAAATGAGAATATAATGTCTCTCAATCGTTGAATTTTTCTCTTGTTCTCCCACGGCTGTATACTTGAAATGAATTGGAATATTTCCATCCGGATCTGCATTCACACAGACATTCTATGGAAGATCCAAACAACGATCAGTCCATAAGACCCCGGTGGACGGCAGCCATCTGTCGGTTGTTAAGAAGACATATCAGACTGGAGGACCCAGGAGGCTCTGTGGACGTGTAGTATGAATTAACATGTAGACCTCCTCCTTCCACCCAGACCCAACAGCCATTCCTCTATGTCTCTCTACCTCCTCCTTCCACCCAGACCCAACAGCCATTCCTCTATGTCTCTCTACCTCCTCCTTCCACCCAGACCCAACAGCCATTCCTCTATGTCTCTCTAACTCCTCCTTCCACCCAGACCCAACAGCCATTCCTCTATGTCTCTCTACCTCCTCCTTCCACCCAGACCCAACAGCCATTCCTCTATGTCTCTCTACCTCCTCCTTCCACCCAGACCCAACAGCCATTCCTCTATGTCTCTCTAACTCCTCCTTCCACCCAGACCCAACAGCCATTCCTCTATGTCTCTCTACCTCCTCCTTCCACCCAGACCCAACAGCCATTCCTCTATGTCTCTCTACCTCCTCCTTCCACCCAGACCCAACAGCCATTCCTCTATGTCTGTCATGTTTTGTCTTATATTGTCTTGTCATTATGCTTTCCCTTCTGTTCGTTTCCCCCTGCTGGTCTTATTAGGTTCGTTCCCTTTTTCTATCCCTCTCTCTCTCCCTCCCTCTCTCTCCTCTCTCTATCGTTCCGTTCCTGCTCCCAGCTGTTCCTCATTCTCCTACTCACTCATTTAGTCTTTCCACACCTGTTCCCTATCTTGCCCTCTGATTAGAGTCCCTATTTCTCCCCTTGTCTTCCGTTTCTGTCCTGTCGGATCCTTGTATATTGTTCGCCGTGCTGTGTCTTGTTTCCCTCAGATGCTGCGTGTGAGCAGGTATCTGAGTCTGCTACGGTCGGTGCCTTCCCGAGGCAACCTACAGTTTATGGTCGAGTCTCCAGTCTGTCCTCGTCACTACGAGTGGAATTAGTTTTTATGTTTTGTTTTCTGCTCTGATTTGTCTAGGAGTATTGCCTTTTTCCTTTGCTGGAATAAAGACTCTGTTTTCGCCAAGTCGCTTTTGGGTCCTCATTCACCTGCATAACAGAAGGATCCGACCAAGAATGGACCCAGCGACTATGGATTCTCTCTACTCTACTCTCGAGTTCCAGGGAGCGATGCTCGGCAGACACGAGCAGGAATTGTCTGCTGCTCGGCATGCCGTTGAGACCCTGGCCGCTCAGGTCTCCGACCTCTCAGGACAGTATCAGAGTCTTCGTCTCGTGCCACCAGCTACTTCCGGGTCTTCCGAGCCTCCGGAACCTAGGGTTAATAACCCACCATGTTATTCTGGGCAGCCCACTGAGTGCCGCTCCTTTCTCACCCAGTGTGATATAGTGTTCTCTCTCCAACCCAACACATACTCAAGAGAGAGAGCTCGGATTGCCTACGTCATATCACTCCTTACTGGTCGGGCTCGGCAGTGGGGCACAGCTATCTGGGAGGCAAGCGCTGAGTGTACTAACAATTATCTGAACTTTAAAGAGGAGATGATAAGGGTTTTGATCGTTCAGTTTTTGGGAAAGAAGCTTCCTGGTCCCTGTCTTCCCTATGTCAAGGTAATCGATCCATAACGGATTACTCTATAGAGTTTCGCACTCTTGCTGCCTCCAGTAACTGGAACGAGCAGGCGTTGCTCGCTCGTTTTCTGGAGGGACTCCACGCTAAGGTTAAGGATGAGATTCTCTCTCGGGAGGTTCCATCCAGCGTGGATTCTTTGATTGAACTCGCTATTCGCATTGAACGACGGGTAGATCTTCGTCACCGAGCTCATAGAAGAGAGCTCGCGTTAACTGTGTCTCCCCTCTCTCCGACACTACCATCTTTCCCCACTGACTCAGGTGTTGAGCCCATGCAGCTGGGGGGTATTCGCATTTCGACTAAGGAGAGGGAACGGAGAATCACCAACCGCCTCTGTCTCTATTGCGGTTCCGCTGGTCATTTTGTCATTTCATGTCCAGTTAAAGGCCAGAGCTCATCAGTAAGCGGAGGGCGACTGATAAGCGCTACTAGACGGTCCTCTCCGTCAAGTACCTGTACTACCTTACCGGTCCATCTACGCTGGACCGGATCGGCAGCTTCCTGCAATGCATTAATAGACTCTGTGGCGGAGGGCTGTTTTATGGACGAAGCCTGGGCTCGGGAACATGACATTCCTCTCAGACAGTTAGGGGAGCCCACGGTCATGTTTGCCTTGGATGGTAGTCCTCTCCCCAGTATATTATGTGAAACACTACCTTTAACCCTCACTGTATCTGGTAACCATAGTGAGACCATTTCTTTTTGATTTTTTGTTCACCTTTTACACCTGTTGTTTTGGGTCATCCCTGGCTTGTGTGTCATAATCCTTCTTTTGATTGGTCTAGTAATTCTATCCTTTCCTGGAACGTTTCTTGTCATGTGAAGTGTTTAATGTCTGCTATTTCTCCTGTTTGTTCTGCTCCCTCTTCACAGGAGGAACCTGGTGATTTGACAGGAGTGCCGGAGGAATATCATGGTCTGCGCACGGTCTTCAGTCGGTCCAGAACCAACTCCCTTCCTCCTCACCGGTCGTATGATTGTTGTTCTGATCTCCTCAAGAAGCGTTTTGCATCCGCTCCTATCCTTGTTGCACCTGACGTCACTAAACAGTTTATTGTCGAGGTTGACGCGTCGGGGGTGGGCGTGGGAGCCATTCTGTCCCAGCGCTCCGATACTGACGATGGGGTCCACCCTTGCGCGTATTTTTCTCATCGCCTGTCACCGTCGGAACGTAACTATGATGTGGCTAACCGTGAACTGCTCGCCATCCGTTTAGCCCTAGGCAAATGGCGACAGTGGTTGGAGGGGGCGACCGTTCCTTTTGTCGTTTGGACTGACCAAAGGAACCTTGAGTACATCCGTTCTGCCAAACGACTGAATGCGCGTCATGCTCGTTGGGCATTGTTTTTCGCTCGTTTCGAGTTCGTTATTTCTTATTGCCCGGGTACTAAGAACACCAAGCCTCATGCTTTATCCCGTCTCTTTAGTTCTTCTGTGGCTTCTACTGTTCCCGAGGGGATCCTTCCTGTTGGGCGTGTTGTCGGGTTGACTGTCTGGGGAATTGAGAGACAGGTTAAGCAAGCACTCACGCACACTGCGTCGCCGCGCGCTTGTCCTAATAACCTTCTTTTCGTTCCTGTTTCTACTCGTCTGGCTGTTCTTCAGTGGGCTCACTCTGCCAAGTTAGCTGGCCATCCCGGCGTTCGAGGTACTCTTGCTTCTATTCCCCAGCGCTTTTGGTGGCCTACTCAGGAGCGTGACACGCGCCGTTTCGTGGCTGCGTGTTCGGACTGCGCGCAGAATAAGTCTGGTAATTTTTTTTCTGCTTCTGCTCCTGGTCTTGCTGGGTCTCAGTCTGTTCCCTGCCACCGCATCTCTCCTGTTCTTGTTCCTGCCCTTGCTGTGTCTCAGTCTGTCCCTAGTTGTTACTCTCCTGGCCTGTTTGGTCCTGTTTGCTCTAAAGCTTTCAGTTCTCTACCCGTGTCTCATTTTTTTTTTTTAGTAGTACCCTAGTTTCCCTTTTTTTTCGTTTTCCGTTACGGTCCTGAGGAGAGGAGTTGGGTTCTTTCTCGGGACGTGCTGGACCGTTTGTGATCTATGATTTCCTCCGTTGCCGCCAGTGTTCCTCCTCGAGAGCGCCAGGAGGCGCTCGGTGAGTGGGGGGGTACTGTCATGTTTTGTCTTATATTGTCTTGTCATTATGCTTTCCCTTCTGTTCGTTTCCCCCTGCTGGTCTTATTAGGTTCGTTCCCTTTTTCTATCCCTCTCTCTCTCCCTCCCTCTCTCTCCTCTCTCTATCGTTCCGTTCCTGCTCCCAGCTGTTCCTCATTCTCCTACTCACTCATTTAGTCTTTCCACACCTGTTCCCTATCTTGCCCTCTGATTAGAGTCCCTATTTCTCCCCTTGTCTTCCGTTTCTGTCCTGTCGGATCCTTGTATATTGTTCGCCGTGCTGTGTCTTGTTTCCCTCAGATGCTGCGTGTGAGCAGGTATCTGAGTCTGCTACGGTCGGTGCCTTCCCGAGGCAACCTACAGTTTATGGTCGAGTCTCCAGTCTGTCCTCGTCACTACGAGTGGAATTAGTTTTTATGTTTTGTTTTCTGCTCTGATTTGTCTAGGAGTATTGCCTTTTTCCTTTGCTGGAATAAAGACTCTGTTTTCGCCAAGTCGCTTTTGGGTCCTCATTCACCTGCATAACAGAAGGATCCGACCAAGAATGGACCCAGCGACTATGGATTCTCTCTACTCTACTCTCGAGTTCCAGGGAGCGATGCTCGGCAGACACGAGCAGGAATTGTCTGCTGCTCGGCATGCCGTTGAGACCCTGGCCGCTCAGGTCTCCGACCTCTCAGGACAGTATCAGAGTCTTCGTCTCGTGCCACCAGCTACTTCCGGGTCTTCCGAGCCTCCGGAACCTAGGGTTAATAACCCACCATGTTATTCTGGGCAGCCCACTGAGTGCCGCTCCTTTCTCACCCAGTGTGATATAGTGTTCTCTCTCCAACCCAACACATACTCAAGAGAGAGAGCTCGGATTGCCTACGTCATATCACTCCTTACTGGTCGGGCTCGGCAGTGGGGCACAGCTATCTGGGAGGCAAGCGCTGAGTGTACTAACAATTATCTGAACTTTAAAGAGGAGATGATAAGGGTTTTTGATCGTTCAGTTTTTGGGAAAGAAGCTTCCTGGTCCCTGTCTTCCCTATGTCAAGGTAATCGATCCATAACGGATTACTCTATAGAGTTTCGCACTCTTGCTGCCTCCAGTAACTGGAACGAGCAGGCGTTGCTCGCTCGTTTTCTGGAGGGACTCCACGCTAAGGTTAAGGATGAGATTCTCTCTCGGGAGGTTCCATCCAGCGTGGATTCTCCTCTCCTCCCTGCTCCTCTCTGTCTCTCTACCTCCTCCTCTCCTCCCTACTCCTCTCTGTCTCTCTACCTCCTCCTCTCCTCCCTACTCCTCTCTGTCTCTCTACCTCCTCCTCTCCTCCCTACTCCTCTCTGTCTCTCTACCTCCTCCTCTCCTCCCTACTCCTCTCTGTCTCTCTACCTCCTCCTCTCCTCCCTACTCCTCTGTCTCTCTACCTCCTCCTCTCCTCCCTACTCCTCTGTCTCTCTACCTCCTCCTCTCCTCCCTACTCCTCTATGTCTCTCTACCTCCTCCTCTCCTCCCTACTCCTCTCTGCCTCTCTACCTCCTCCTCTCCTTCCTACTCCTCTCTGTCTCTCTACCTCCTCCTCTCCTCCCTACTCCTCTCTGTCTCTCTACCTCCTACTCCTCTCTGTCTTTCTACCTCCTCCTCTCCTCCCTACTCCTCTCTGTCTCTCTACCTCCTCCTCTCCTCCCTACTCCTCTCTGTCTCTCTACCTCCTCCTCTCCTCCCTATTCCTCTCTGTCTCTCTACCTCCTCCTCTCCTCCCTACTCCTCTCTGTCTCTCTACCTCCTCCTGTCCTCCCTACTCCTCTCTGTCTCTCTACCTCCTCCTCTCCTCCATACTCCTCTCTGTCTCTCTACCTCCTCCTCTCCTCCCTACTCCTCTCTGTCTCTCTACCTCCTCCTCCCCTCCCTACTCCTCTCTGTCTCTCTACCTCCTCCTCTCCTCCCTACTCCTCTCTGTCTCTCTACCTCCTCCTCTCCTCCCTACTCCTCTCTGTCTCTCTCCTTCCTAATCCTCCCTGCTCCTCTCTCCCCTGAGTCTCTCTTCCTCTCTCCTTCCTGCTCCTCTCTGCCTCTCTCCTTCCTAATCCTCCCTACTCCTCTCTGTCTCTCCCCTTCCTAATCCTCCCTGCTCCTCTCTGTCTCTCCCCTTCCTAATCCTCCCTGCTCCTCTCTGTCTCTCCCCTTCCTAATCCTCCCTGCTCCTCTCTCCTCCCTACTCCTCTCTGTCTCTCCCCTTCCTAATCCTCCTTGCTCCTCTCTCCTCCCTACTCCTCTCTGTCTCTCCCCTTCCTAATCCTCCCTGCTCCTCTCTGTCTCTCCCCTTCCTAATCCTCCCTGCTCCTCTCTCCCCTGAGTCTCTCTTCCTCTCTCCTTCCTGCTCCTCTCTGTCTCTCCCCTTCCTAATCCTCCCTGCTCCTCTCTCCTCCCTACTCCTCTCTGTCTCTCCCCTTCCTAATCCTCCCATCTCCTCTCTCCTCCCTACTCCTCTCTGTCTCTCCCCTTCCTAATCCTCCCTGCTCCTCTCTCCTCCCTACTCCTCTCTGTCTCTCCCCTTCCTAATCCTCCCTGCTCCTCTCTCCTTCCTGCTCCTCTCTCCTTCCTGCTCCTCTCTGCCTCTCTCCTTCCTAATCCTCCCTGCTCCTCTCTCCCCTGAATCTCTCTTCCTCTCCTCTTCCTGCTCCTCTCTGCCTCTCTCCTTCCTAATCATCCCTGCTCCTCTCCTGCCTGCATTTCCTCCCTGTTCCTCTCCTCTGCTGGTCCATGCTCCTTTCCCCGGTCCTCTCCTCCTCCCTGCTTCTCTGCTCATCCCTGCTCCTCTCCTCCCATCTGCCTCTCCTCCCTGCTCCTCTCCTCCTCACTGCTCCTCCTCCTCTCTGCCTCCCCTCCCTGCTCTTCTCCCCCCACTCCTCTGCTCCTCCCTGCTCCTCCTCTCTGCTCCTATCCTCCTCCCTGCTCATCTCATCCTCATCCTCCCTGCTCCTCTTCTTCTCCCTTCTCCTCTGCTCCTCCTCTCCTCCTCCTCATGGGTATCAGCCAGAGGACCTGCTGTCAGATTAAAAGGCTCTTTACATGCGATTCCTGCTTTACTCTGTGTAACACATTTTCCCCTCGACTGCTCCATGCAGCCAGGGCCCACTGAGACAGAGAGGGGGTGGGGGGGGATTTAGATAGCGAGAGCGTGAGCGTGAGCGTGAGCGTGAGAGAAGGAGAGAGGCAGGGTAGAGAGAGAGCAAGAGAGAGAGAGAGAGAAGGAGGGAGGCAGGATAGGTTGCGGGAGAGAGAGAGTGAGGGTGAGAGAGAGAGGGAGGGAGGGAAGGAGGTGAGAGAGGGGGTGAGGGAGGGAGGCATGAGGGGGAGGGAGGCAGGATAGGGCGAGAGAGAGGGAGAGAGGGAGCAATGGAGGTAGAAGAGGGAGGGAGATGTAATAGTGAGAGAGGGAGTAATTTGTTGTTTTTCACCTTATATATTCACTTTGTATGTTGTCTACCTCACTTGCTTTGGCAATGTTAACACATGTTTCCCATGCCAATAAAGCCCTTGAATTGAATTGAATTGAGAGAGAGAGGTGAGAGAGTAATGGAGGCAGGAGAGAGAGGGAGACAGAATAGGGAGAGAGAGAGAGGTGAGAGAGTAATGGAGGCAGGAGAGAGAGGGAGACAGAATAGGGAGAGAGAGAGAGGTGAGAGAGTAATGGAGGCAGGAGAGGGAGGGAGGGAGACAGAATAGGGAGAGAGAGAGAGGTGAGAGGGGGAGTAATGGAGGCAGGAGAGAGAGAGGTGAGAGAGGGAGTAATGGAGGTAGAAAAGAGAGAGGTGAGAGAGGGAGTAATGGAGGCAGGAGAGAGAGGTGAGAGAGGGAGTAATGGAGGCAGGAGAGGGAGGGAGAGAGAATAGGGAGAGAGAGAGAGGTGAGAGAGGGAGTAATGGAGGCAGGAGAGAGAGGGAGTAATGGAGGCAGGAGAGAGAGGGAGTAATGGAGGTAGGAGAGAGAGGGAGTAATGGAGGTAGGAGAGAGAGGGAGTAATGGAGGCAGGAGAGAGAGAGAGGTGAGAGAGGGAGTAATGGAGGCAGGAGAGGGAGAATACTGCTGTTCTGCTGCCTGCGGTATGAGACTCGTCTTTATTTAATCTCTTTCAGTTATTTTCTTTCTTTCAGCGCTGGGAACATGAATCAATCTTCCGTTCATTAAAACATTGATGAGTAATTTATCTTAACCCATTCCCTGCTGACTGTACAGTCAGACATCTTAACCAAGCCAAGGTCTCTCTAGCGCTGTGATGATGGGGACATCAACACATTGTCTGTCTGAACTGAAACAACACATTGATGAATCAAACAAATCTGTTAACAGATATCAACAGATCCCTATTTAAAACAGACTCTGAGGTCCTGGAAGGATGGAGTCTTCAAGGTTGTCCGTTTCGCTCGCTCATCCTCACAAGACTTTATTACATAACAGAGAACGGAGAGGCATGTCTCCATGGTAACAGCAATATAAACACCCTAAGAGCCAGGGTCGTGGGGAGCGAGGCTGTCAGGTTTGTTTCAACCACCCTCCTCTCTTTCTCTTTCTTTTAGTCACTCTCCCTCTATCTCTCATTCTTTCTCTCTATTTTAGTCTCTCTCACTCTTTTTCGCTCTGGGTTTTAACACACGTTTTGTAAATACAGAGAGAGTTCTAGATGCCGGCTTTGCCTCTGTGATGTTTATTTGCTCTAGCAGAACATTGCTGTGATGAAGGAGAATACCCCCAAAACTGCTCAGCGCAAATAAACATTATTGACAGGAAGCCAGCATTAAAACCTAACTGCTTTAGATGTTTATTCTATGAGAAAGGCTAAATCTGTCGTGAACGAGAATGGCTAAATCTGTCGTGAACGAGAAAGGCTAAATCTGTCGTGAACGAGAAAGGGTAAATCTGTCGTGAAAGAGAGCGGCTAAATCTGTCGTGAAAGAGAACGGCTAAATCTGTCGTGAAAGAGAAAGGCTAAATCTGTCGTGAAAGAGAAAGGCTAAATCTGCCGTGAACGAGAAAGGCTAAATCTGTCGTGAAAGAGAAAGGCTAAATCTGTCGTGAACGAGAAAGGGTAAATCTGTCGTGAAAGAGAACGGCTAAATCTGTCGTGAACAACAAAGATGACTTGTGGCTACTTTTTAAATTTGACTAGGCAATTCAGTTAAGAACAAATTGGTTTACAACAACAGCCTAGGAACAGTGGGTTAACTGCCTTGTTCAGGGACAGAATGACAGATTTGTACCTTGTCAGCTCTGGGATTCAATCTAGAAACCTTTCGGTTACTGGCCCAACGCTCTAACCCAGACATGGGCAAACTACGGCCCGCGGGCCACATACGGACCATTAGGCTTTTTAATCCGGCCCGCCGAACTTGTCCAAATTATAGTAAAAACCTCCTTTTTCCCCCTTTCCCTGCAATGCCCACGTTTCCCCAATAGATGGCGGACTCAAAACACATTGACCGTTGTTGGAGTGGCGCGTATTTCTCTTTATTTCACTTTAATTTTCACTTCGTTTCACGTCACCATTAAGCCCTTCTGTGAAAATGAGCGGACCAAAGAGAAGGAAAGTGGACAGCGAATGCCGAGTGTTTAATAAGGAGTGGACAACAAAATACTTGCTTGGTAACGATACACGTGTACTGTTTGCGCGTGAAGGCGAGGGCTTTTGCGGAGTTTAACACAAGTAGATATTATTGAGCTTGAGTATTTCGTTGTGTAATAATATGTTTTGAATGTTGAAAGTGATTCCATTTTTCAATAAATGTTGATTTCTTAAACTTTGCACCTTCGATTGAAACTTATTAAAAACAGACGCAATCTTGATAAATCACAGTGCGTATGTTATTTTAATCTATTTACATTTCCTCCTCCCAGTATCTGCGAAATAGTATGTAAATGCCATATCTTGCATATTCCTTGAGACAAATTTATTAACTGATAAGGGCTATTTTTCACATTTGAAAGACAGTTAATAAATTGGGTTGTAGTGTTCTTACTGTGCTATGAGGTTTGCACACACTACATTTAATGCTTTAGTATATCCGGCCCAAACACTCCCTCCAAATGCTCCTGGCCCGGCCCCTCTGTCAAATTTTAGAACCCATTGTGGCCCGCGAGTCAAAAAGTTTGCCCACCTCTGCTCTAACCACTAGGCTACCTGCTACTACCTTTTGGTTACTGGCCCAACGCTCTAACCACTAGGCTACCTGCTACTACCTTTTGGTTACTGGCCCAACGCTCTAACCACTAGGCTACCTGCTACTACCTTTTGGTTACTGGCCCAACGCTCTAACCACTAGGCTACCTGCTACTACCTTTTGGTTACTGGCCCAACGCTCTAACCACTAGGCTACCTGCTACTACCTTTTGGTTACTGGCCCAACGCTCTAACCACTAGGCTACCTGCTACAACCTTTTGGTTACTGGCCCAACGCTCTAACCACTAGGCTACTGCTACTACCTTTGGGTTACTGGCCCAACGCTCTAACCACTAGGCTACCTGCTACTAACGTTCAATACCATTAAACAGAACCATTATAGCACAAAGAGGATAGATTATATTTAACATGTGTGACAGCAGGAGAAACTTAATGATTTGATGAAAGACAGCAATTTGTAAATATCCCTACATGACTGATATGTAGACATATCTGCCAGCTACCTTGCAATGTGTAGCAATACAAAGAATGCCAACCAGAAGTAAGGCTGTGGGAATCATCAAGTGTGAGAGAGAAAACAGAAAACACAGCTCCAATGAAATATTCAGCACCTGGGAGAGTAAGAATGAAAACATTTTAAGGAGACCCACAGCAGCTCATAGTCAGAAAAAAGGGCTAAAGCCAGTGGAGGCTGCTTCGGTGAGCACGGCTCATAATAATGGCTGGAACGGAGCAAATGGAATGGAGCCTAATAGAATGGAATCAAACACATAGAAACTATGTGGTTGATACCATTATACCAATTCCACTCCGGCCATTACACGAGCCTGTCCTCCACAATTAAGGTGCCACCAACCTCCTCTGGTTAAAACGTGTTCAAATCATTGATGGAAAGACACTCTAGACTGAGGACATTTAAATGTTTTTTCATTGTGACACTACTGTCCTTTAATCCCCATCCACTTGCCCATGAAGGAACTGCAAGCCTCTTGATGGTGGTAAGTTGATATTGGCCAACATAATGGCCTCTCAGATATCAACCAGCTCCCCATGTCACTAACAAACCAAATGAAGTTCAGTCCATGTTAGGACCGGGTTTTTCCCAGGTCAGGTTAAATATATTGGGCAATAGAAGGCAAAGCCTTAATTTGGCAACACCTTGACAAAATATTTACTTTGGCTCCACTTTTCAGTACCAACCAGATCGATCTTCCAGCATTAAAACATCTCTCCAGCCAAAACAACATATTTCTATTTCCTCACTACACCAAACTGTTTTGCGCTGTGACCCACCTAGAGATGTATCAGTTTCCTTGTGACCTACCAAGCACAAAATTAACAAGGTCTCTGGCCAACAAGATTGTGTTCAAATCTACTTAAACTTAAAAGTTCATTCAGAAAGTGTACTATATAGGTTGTCATTTGAGACACTGCAGTGAACAAGCACTTTTATACTATGGGGGAAGGGGGGGGGGCAGGCTTCAGCCCCCAACTATGGGCTACTGCCCGGCATTGACCTGCTGGTTTGTGCTGCGTTTCTCGGTGAAACATTCCAGTCAACATGTTTACCACAAAATGTGAGTGTGTGTGTGAGAGAGAGAGAGATAGAGAGATACATAGTTTAGAGAGAACTTTGATCACGGAGAGGACCTCGAGTGGCCAGGTGAGAGAGCAGTGGCGGAAGTGGAAGCATTGTGCGTTTCAGTTGGCAAAAGTAAAGTTAGTAAGAATGACGACGGTAAAGAGAATGGAGCTAAAAGGGCTGAAGTTGGAAATGAACAGCAGTTTGTCGGAGTACGATTCAGGAGGAGAAAGGAGGGAGAGATTTAAATAACCTCTAAGTGCCCTAAAAGTGAAGAGCTGATTTCATCCTCTCATTATTTTAATACCTTATTTTTTATTTAACCAGGCAAATCAGTTCAGAACAAATTCTTATTTTCAATGACTGTGGGCTAACTGCCTCGTTCAGGGGCAGAACAAAACATTTGTACCTTGTCAGCTCAGGGATTTGAACTTGCAACCTTTTGGTTAGTAGTGCAACACTCTAACCACTAGGCTATGCTGCCACCCCAACCTGCTCCTTAAATGGCTCCTCATTTTAAGAGTTCAGTAAACAGCAGTGCTGCTGGTGCATAGCAAGCTGCATCGAACGGATGGCCTGTCGCCATCCACTCTCCACTCAACAGCCCATACAGGAGCCTCCCACTGGGCACAGACGTCAATTCAACGTCTATTCTAAGTTGGTTCAATGTAATTTCATTGAAATTATGTGGAAACAACGTTGATTCAACCAGTGTGAACCCAGTGGGCTGTTGCTGTAACTGACCCAGTCCAAACTGCTCCATATAGTACATCCAGAGTTCATCCAGAGATACACTGTGGACACTGTGCCTTCTGATAAGCACGGACACTATGATCAGCGCACATTTTCACATTATCAATGACAGATAACTCATCTATCTGATGTAAGTAACATGTAGGCAGAAGTCACATGAGGTGACATTTTGACCCCAGCTACCATGCTGTCAGCAGACCATGTGACTGAAATAGCTTTGTCATATGACCTTTGATACCTTTCCATCACCCACTCCATGCAAAATTTATCATAGACACAGATCTATGATGAACTAAAATATAAATGCAACAAGCAACAATTTCAACGGTTTTACTGAGTTACAGTTCATATAAGGGAATCAGTCAATTGATATAAATTAATTCGGCCCTAATCCTTGGATTTCACATGACTGGGCAGGGGCGCAGCCATGGGTGGGCCTGGGAGGGCATAGGTCCACCCACTTGGGAGACAGGCCCACCCACTGCAGAGCCAGGCCCAACCAACCAGACTGAGTTTTTTCCCCATAAAAGGGCTTTATTACAGACATGCAGTTGAAGTCGGAGGTTTACATACACTTAGGTCGGAGTCACTAAAACTCGTTTTTCAACCTCTCCACAAATTTCTTGTTAACAAACTATAGTTTTAGCAAGTCGGTTACGACATCTACTTTGTGCATGACACAAGTAATTTTTCCAACAGTTGTTCACAGACAGATTATTTTCCTTATAATTCACTGTATCACAATTCCAGTCGGTCAGAAGTTTACATACACCAAGTTGACTGTGCCTTTAAACAGCTTGGAAAATTCCAGGAAATTACGTCATGGCTTTAGAAGCTTCTGATATGCTAATTGACATAATTTGAGTCAATGGGAGGTGTACCCGGGGATGTATTTCAAGGCCTACCTTCAAACTCAGTGCGTCTTTGCTTGATAAAATGGGAAAATCAAAAGAAATCAGCCAAGACCTCAGAAAAAAGATTGTAGACCACAAGGGAGCAATTTCCAAATGCCTGAATGTACCACTTTCATCTGTGCAAACAATAGTATGCAAGTATTAACACCATGGGACCACGCAACCGTCATACCGTTCAGGAAAAGTACTTTGGTGCGTAAAGTGCAAATCAATCCCAGAACAACAGCAAAGGACCTTGTGAAGATGCTGGTAGAAACAGGTACAAAAGTATCTATATAAAAAGTATCTATATCCACAGTAAAACGAGTCCTATATGACATAACCTGAAAGGCCGCTCAGCAAGGAAGAAGCCACTGCTCCAAAACCGCCATAAAAAAGCCAGACTACGGTTTTCAACTGCACATGGGGACAAAGATCATACTTTTGAGAAATGTCCTCTGGTCTGATGAAACAAAAATAGAACTGTTTGGCTATAATGATCTTCCAACCTTGACGCATGGGGGTTGCAGCATCATGTTATGTGGGTGCTTTGCTGCAGGAGGGACTGGTGCACTTCAAAATAGATGGCATCATGTGGCAGGAAAAGCTTGGCCGCAAATGGGTCTTCCAAATGGACAATGACCCCAAGCATACTTCCAAAGTTGTGGCAAAATGGCTTAAGGACAACAAAGTCAAGGTATTGGAGAGTCCATAACAAAGCCCTGATCTCAATCCTATAGAAAAGGTGTGGGCAGAACGAAAAAAGCGTGTGCGAGCAAGGAGGCCTACAAACCTGACTCAGTTACGCCAGCTCTGTCAGGAGGAATGGGCCAAAATTCACCCAACTTATTGTGGGAAGCTTTTGGAAGGCTACCTGAAATGTTTTACCCAAGTTAAACAATTTAAAGGCAACGCTACCAAATTCTAATTGAGTGTATGTAAACGTCTGACCCACTGGGAATGTGATGAAATAAATAAAATCTTCAATAAATGATTCTCTCTACTGTTATTCTGACATTTCACAGTCTTAAAAAACAGTGGTGATCCTAACTGACCTAAGACAGTGTCACGATCATCGTAAGGAGCGGACCAAAATGCAGCGTGGTATGTGTTCATGATGATTTTTAAAGAAAACACTGAATACAAACTATACAAAACAATAAATGAATAACGACCGTGAAGCTATAATGAGAACTGTGCTGACACAAGCAACTAACATAGACAATCACCCACAAACAAACAGTGAAACCCAGGCTACCTAAGTATGATTCTCAATCGGAGACAACTAATGACACCTGCCTCTGATTGAGAACCATACTCGTCCGAAACATAGAAATCCCCAAATCATAGAAAGACAAGCATAGACTGCCCACTCCAACTCACGCCCTGACCATACTAAATAAATACAAAACAAAGGAAATAAAGGTCAGAACGTGACAGACAGGGCATTTGTACTAGGATTAAATGTCATGAATTGTGAAAAACTGATTTTAATTTATTTGGCTAAGGTGTATGTAAACTTCCAACTGTAAATACTCCTCAGTTTCATCATCTGTCCGGGTGGATGGTCTCAGAAGCAGGATGTGGAGGTCCTGGGCTTGCATGGTTACACATGCAAAGGAGAAATATCCACTAACTGGGATGTAAACAAATTTGTGCACTACATTTGAGAGAAATAAGCTTTTTGTGCTTATGGAACATATCTAGGATCTTATTTCAGCTCAGGAATCATGGGACCAACACTTTACATGGGGTGTTTATATTTTTGTTCAATATGAGATCAGTATAAAATCCTAACCTTATCCATTAGGGAGAGGATGGGCGGGGGACCACATAAACTGGCCGTAGATCAGTGGATGTGTCTGAATACCCATACTAGTTTACTACATTCTTAAACTGCATATTGTGCACTCATCGTTGCATATTATTTAGCACGCACTGTTTAGGGTAATGTTCACAATATGCCACAGCCGCAATGCCGTAGCAGCTGGCTGACTGGCTGAGTAGGTGGGGAGGGGCCAAGTGCGGGTGGATTTTTACAAGTTCAACAGACATGCATTAAAGCCTCTACGGGATCGCTGACCCTCCACCGGGACGGTTGAGCTAACGTGCGCTAATGTGATTAGCATGGCGTTGTAAGTAACAAGAACACTTCCCAGGACATAGACATGTCTTATATGAGCAGAAAGCTTTTAATTCTTGTTATTTTCATGTATGCTCCTGTCACCATTGTTTCACCCACCTGCGTGTCATCACTAATCTGGACTCCATCACTTCCTTGATTAACGGCCCTTTAGTTCCTTCCCCAGGCGTCATTGTTTCTGTTCCTGTGTCATGTCTGTCCGTTGTTCCTGTTTCTTATTTTTTATTATGTTGTGTTTACTAATTAAAACACTCACTCCCTGAACTTTCTTCCCAACTCTCAGCGCACTCGTTAGAGTAAATTTAACTGCACTGTCCAGTTTATAGTAGCTATTACAGTGAAAAAAATGCCATGCTTGTTATGCAGGTGAATAGAGGACCCAAAAGCGACTTAACCGAAACAGAGTTTATTCAAGTCCACAACAGAAAACAATGAGAGAGAGAGAGAGAGAGAGAGAGAGAGAGAGAGAGAGAGAGAGAGAGAGAGAGAGAGAGAGAGAGAGAGAGATAGAGAGAGGGAAAGAACCTAATAAGACCAGCAGGGGGAAACGAATAGAAGAGAAAGCACAGGGACAAGACATGACAATCTATGACAAAACATGACAGTACCCCCCCACTCACCGAGCGCCTCCTGGCGCACTCGAGGAGGAACCCTGGCGGCAACGGAGGAAATCATTGATCAACGAACGGTCCAGCACGTCCCGAGAAAGAACCCAACTCCTCTCCTCAGGACCGAAACGGGTAACAATGAAGAGGGAATCTAGTGCAATTACTATTATAAAAATGAGACACGGGTAGAGAACTGTAAGAGTTAGAGCAATCAGGACCAAACAGGCCAGGAGAGTAACAACTAGGGACAGACTGAGACACAGCAAGGCTAAGACCAGGAACAGGAGAGAGGCGGTGGCTGTGGACAGACTGAGACACAGCAAGTGCAGGAACAGGACCAGGAGAGATGCGGTGGCTGGGGACAGACTGAGACACAGCAAGGGCAGGAGAGATGCGGTGGCTGGGGACAGACTGAGACCCAGCAAGTCCAGGAGCAGAAGCAGGAAGAAAGTTACCGGACTTAGTCTGCGCGCAGTCCGAACAAGCAGCCACGAAACGGCGCGTGTCACGCTCCTGAGTAGGCCACCAAAAACGCTGGCGAATAGAAGCAAGCGTACCCCGAACGCCGGGGTGGCCAGCTAACTTGGCAGAGTGAGCCCACTGAAGAACAGCCAGACGAGTAGAGACAGGAACGAAAAGAAGGTTACTAGGACAAGCGCGCGGCGATGGAGTGTGAGTGAGTGCTTGCTTTACCTGTCTCTCAATTCCCCAGACATTCAACCCGACAACACGCCCCTCAGGGAGAATTTCCTCGGGGTCGGTAGAGGCTACAGAAGAACTGAAGAGACGGGATAAAGCATCAGGCTTGGTGTTCTTAGTGCCCGGACGATAAGAAATAACGAACTCGAAATGAGCGAAATACAGCGCCCAACGAGCCTGACGTGCATTAAGTCGTTTGGCAGAACGGATGTACTCAAGGTTCTTATGGTCAGTCCAAACGACAAAAGGAACGGTCGCCCCCTCCAACCACTGTCGCCATTCGCCTAGGGCTAAACGGATGGCGAGCAGTTCGCGGTTAGCCACATCATAGTTACGTTCCGACGGCGACAGGCGATGAGAAAAATACGCGCAAGGGTGGACCTTAACGTCAGTATGGGAGCACTGGGACAGAATGGCTCCCACGCCTACCTCTGACGCGTCTACCTCGACAATGAACTGTTTAGTGACGTCAGGTGTAACAAGGATAGGAGCGGATGTTAAACGCTTCTTGAGGAGATCAGTACAACAATCATACGACCGGTGAGGAGGAAGGGAGGTGGCTCTGGACCGACTGAAGACCATGCGCAGATCATCCTGTCAAATCACCAGGCTCCTCCTGTGAAGAGGGGGCAGAAGAAACAGGAGGAAAAGCAGACATTAAACATTTCACATGACAAGAAACGTTCCAGGAAAGGATAGAATTACTAGACCAATCAAAAGAAGGATTATGACACACTAGCCAGGGATGACCCAAAACAACAGGTGTAAAAGGTGAACGAAAAATCAAAAAAGAAATGGTCTCACTATGGTTACCAGATACTGTGAGGGTTAAAGGTAGTGTTTCACATAATATACTGGGGAGAGGACTACCATCCAAGGCGAACATGACCGTGGGCTCCCCTAACTGTCTGAGAGGAATGTCATGTTCCCGAGCCCAGGCTTCGTCCATAAAACAGCCCTCCGCCCCAGAGTCTATTAATGCACTGCAGGAAGCTGCCGAACCGGTCCAGCGTAGATGGACCGGCAAGGTAGTACAGGAACTTGACGGAGAGGACAGAGTAGTAGCGCTTATCAGTAGCCCTCTGCTTACTGATGAGCTCTGGCCTTTAACTGGACATGAAATGACAAAATGACCAGCGGAACCGCAATAGAGACAGAGGCGGTTGGTGATTCTCCGTTCCCTCTCCTTAGTCGAGATGCGAATACCCCCCAGCTGCATGGGCTCAACACCTGAGTCAGTGGGGAAAGATGGTAGTGTCGGGGAGAGGGGGGACACAGTTAACGCGAGCTCTCTTCCATGAGCTCGGTGACGAAGATCTACCCGTCGTTCTATGCGAATAGCGAGTTCAATCAATGAATCCACGCTGGATGGAACCTCCCGGGAGAGAATCTCATCCTTAACCTTAGCGTGGAGTCCCTCCAGAAAACGAGCGAGCAACGCCTGCTCGTTCCAGTTACTGGAGGCAGCAAGAGTGCGAAACTCTATAGAGTAATCCATGGATCGATTACCTTGACATAGGGAAGACAGGGACCAGGAAGCTTCTTTCCCAAAAACAGAACGATCAAAAACCCGTATCATCTCCTCCTTAAAGTTCTGATACTGGTTAGTACACTCAGCCCTTGCCTCCCAGATAGCCGTGCCCCACTCCCGAGCCCGTCCAGTGAGGAGAGATATGACGTAGGCGATACGAGCAATACCCCTGGAGTACGTGTGGGGCTGGAGAGAGAACACTATATCACACTGGGTAAGGAACGAGCGACATTCAGTGGGCTCCCCAGAGTAGCACGGTGGGTTATTAATTCTGGGCTCCGGAGACCCGGAAGCCCAGGAGGTAACCGGTGGATCGAGGCGGAGATTGTGAATCTCCTCCGAGAGGCCGGAGACTTGGGCGGCCAGGGTCTCAACGGCATGTCGAGCAGCAGACAATTCCTGTTCGTGTCTGCCTAGCATCGCTCCCTGGAACTCGACAGCAGAGTAGATAGAATCCGTAGTCGCTGGGTCCATTCTTGGTCGGATCCTTCTGTTATGTAGGTGAATAGAGGACCCAAAAGCAACTTAACCGAAACAGAGTTTATTCAAGTCCACAACAGAAAACGACAAATCCCGAATCCATAACAGAAATCCTCTAGTCTGTAGAGGGGAAGGACAGGAGAAGCGGCCTCAGACTGCAGGTCGCTTCGGGTAGGCGCAGGCCGTAGCTGACAGAGACACCTGCTCACACGCAGCATCTGATGAAGGCAAAAACACGACGGAACAAGAACACAGCACAGCAAACATCAAACAAGGATCCGACAAGGACAGAAGCGGAAACAGAGGGAGAAATAGGGACTCTAATCAGAGGGCAAAATAGGGGACAGGTGTGAAAGAGTAAACGAGGTAGTTAGGAAAATGAGGAACAGCTGGGAGCAGGAACGGAACGATATAGAGAGAGAGAGAGAGAGAGAGAGAGAGAGAGAGAGAGAGAGAGAGAGAGAGAGAGAGAGAGAGAGAGAGAGAGAGAGAGAGAGAGAGAGAGAGAGGGAAAGAACCTAATAAGACCAGCAGGGGGAAACGAATAGAAGAGAAAGCACAGGGACAAGACATGACAATCTATGACAAAACATGACAATGCTGTTGTTTGAGGAGAGTGCACAACAACAAAAATTTTATCGCGGCAACTGGTTTGATACATTCACCTCTGAAGGTAAATAATGTACTTACATTCAGTAATCTTGCTCTGATTTGTCATCCTGGGGGTCCCAGAGATAAAATGTAGCATAGTTTTGCTTGATAAAATCTATTTTTATTTTTAAATGTAGGAACAGGGTTCAAAAGTTTGAACCCCAGCTGTTTCTGACTATCACATCTGTCCTATTTAAAAAGAACTGAAGATAGAAAAATATAATTTGGTTCAATTTCAACATATTTATAATTGAAACCAAAGTGCTGTAACATAAACATAAAGAAAGTAAAATAGCCTAGTACACACACACCATTGCCATTCAAATGTTCAAATTAAAAGGCTACTGCACAGAAACAAAGGAAAGTCGGGTGAATCGCAACTTCAGAACCGAGATCAGAATGACTGCTAAGGCTTGATCCATAAATTAATTACATAGGTAGCCTAGCTTACAAAACTAAAACAATCCATATGTTCAAATCAAAAGTCCCCTATGCCAACACATTCAGAAATCAAAAGATTGTTTAGTATTTAGCTTAAAAGGTCTGGTGAAGGCCAAGAGGACAAAAAACACTTTTCAATGAGAACAGAAATCCACTAGGTAAAATGAAAACTTAAAAAAATATATGTATCTTTTCAAAGATGCAGCCTATGATGTAATACTCATGATCATTTTAAGGAGAACAAAAACTACTTAGCCAACATTTTAACACCACCGTAGAAGCTTTGCTATTCGGCATCTTCCCAATTAAGTAGGCTAATTTTGTTGTTTGGCTACTTGAAGAGAACTAGGGCCTATCACTAGGGCCTATCACTAGGGTCTATCACTAGGGTCTACCTCTTCTAATGCATTGTGGAAAAATGTGCATCGAATTCTACTAGATGAAGAGCTGAAATGAGAATAACATCCTGGAATTTAAACCATACTCTATTTTCGAAAATGTACATACTATAAAACATTCTACATTCTATCATGATTGCATTGTTTACCGCTATTCGTTGATTTCGGTAGAGCATCCCCTATCTAATTGATGAGCTGTTGTCAAAGCCGAAATGAGTATGACATATGGATATTCGGACAAGGCCAGCTTCTAAGAGCAACTTTATCCTACTTAGTGAATCTGTTATGGGAATGAAGATAGAACGGTAGGGGAGACCAGGGTTGATATGTATACGGATTGGTTGTCACAGTGCTTATTTCTCATCATCTATGTAATCATTTTCAGATGAAACTGATGGCTTTTGATGGAGATGGTTTTTGTTAAAAGATCATTTGATTGTTTTGATCACGCGGACTGGGACATGTTCCGGGTAGCCTCAGAGAATAATATTGATTCTGTGAGTGAGTTTATAAGGAAGTGCATAGGAGATGTTGTACCACTGTGTCTATTAAAACCTACCCTAACCAGAAACTGTGGATAGATGGCGGCATTTGCACAAAACTGAAAGCTCGAACCATCGTATTTAACCATGAAAAGGTGACTGGGAATATGGCCGAACACAAACAATGTAGTTATTCCCTCTGCAAGGCAATCAAATAAACAAAATGTAAGTATAGAGACAGTGGAGTCGCAATTCAACGGCTCAGACACGAGACGCATGTGGCAGGGTCTACAGACAATAATGGACTACAAAAAGAAAACCGGCCACATCACGGACACCGACGTCTTGCTTCGAGACAAACTAAACAACTTCTTTGCCCGCTTTGAGGAAGTGCCACCGATGTGGCCTGCTACCAAGGACTGTGGGCTCAAGATCTCTGTTGCCAACATGAGTAAGACATTTAAATGTGTTAACCCTCGCGAGGCTGCCGGTCCAGATAGCATACCCAGCTGCCTCCTCAGAGCATGTGCAGACCAGCTGGCTGGTGTGTTAAACAGACATATTCAATATCTCCCTATCCCAGTCTGCTGTCTCCAGATGCTTCAAGATAGTCACCATTGTTCCTGTACCCAAGAAGGCAAAGGTAACTGAACTAAATGGCTAATCGCCCCATAGCACTCACTTCTGTCATCATGAAGTGCTTTGAGAGACAGTTGAAGGATCATATCACCTCCACCTTATTGGTCACCCTAGACCCAATTAAATTTGCATACCGCCCCAACAGGTCCACTGACGATGCAATCGCCATCACACTGCACACTGCCCTATCCGATCTGGACAAGAGGAATACCTATGTAAGAATGCTGTTCTTTGAATACAGCTCAGCATTCAACACCATAGTACCCTCAAATCAAATCAAATCAAATCAAATTTATTTATATAGCCCTTCGTACATCAGCTGATATCTCAAAGTGCTGTACAGAAACCCAGCCTAAAACCCCAAACAGCAAACAATGCAGGTGTAAAAGCACGGTGGCTAGGAAAAACTCCCTAGAAAGGCCAAAACCTAGGAAGAAACCTAGAGAGGAACCGGGCTATGTGGGGTGGCCAGTCCTCTTCTGGCTGTGCCGGGTAGAGATTATAACAGAACATGACCAAGATGTTCAAATGTTCATAAATGACCAGCATGGTCAAATAATAATAAGGCAGAACAGTTGAAACTGGAGCAGCAGCACAGTCAGGTGGACTGGGGACAGCAAGGAGCCATCATGTCAGGTAGTCCTGGGGCACGGTCCTAGGGCTCAGGTCCTCCGAGAGAGAGAAAGAAAGAGAGAATTAGAGAGAGGCATATGTGGGGTGGCCAGTCCTCTTCTGGCTGTGCCGGGTGGAGATTATAACAGAACGTGGCCAAGATGTTCAAATGTTCATAAATGACCAGCATGGTTGAATAATAGTAAGGCAGAACAGTTGAAACTGGAGCAGGAGCATGGCCAGGTGGACTGGGGACAGCAAGGAGTCCTCATGTCAGGTAGTCCTGGGACATGGTCCTAGGGCCCAGGCCAGTTGAAACTGGAGCAGCAGCATGGCCAGGTGGACTGGGGACAGCAAGGAGTCATCATGTCAGGTAGTCCTGGGGCATGGTCCTAGGGCTCAGGTCCTCCGAGAGAGAGAAAGAAAGAGAGAAGGAGAGAATTAGAGAACGCACACTTAGATTCACACAGGACACCTGAATAGGACAGGAGAAGTACTCCAGATAAACAAACTGACCCTAGCCCCCCGACACATAAACTACTGCAGCATAAATACTGGAGGCTGAGACAGGAGGGGTCAGGAGACACTGTGGCCCCATCCGAGGACACCCCCCGGACAGGGCCAAACAGGAAGGATATAACTCCACCCACTTTGCCAAAGCACAGCCCCCACACCACTGGAGGGAAATCTTCAACCACCAACTTACCATCCTGAGACAAGGCCGAGTATAGCCCACAAAGATCTCCGACACGGTACAACCCAAGGGGGGGGGGGACCCAGACAGGCCGACCACAACAGTGAATCAACCCACCCAGGTGACGCACCCCCCCCCCAGGGACGGCACCAGTGACTCAGCCCCCCGTAACAGGGTTAGAGGCAAAGAATCCCAGTGAAAAGAGGGGAACAGGCCAGGCAGAGACAGCAAGGGCGGTTCGTTGCTCCAGAGCCTTTCCGTTCACCTTCCCACTCCTGGGCCAGACTACACTCAATCATATGACCCACTGAAGAGATGAGTCTTCAGTAAAGACTTAAAGGTTGAGACCGAGTTTGCGTCTCTGACATGGGTAGGCAGACCGTTCCATAAAAATGGAGCTCTATAGGAGAAAGCCCTGCCTCCAGCTGTTTGCTTAGAAATTCTAGGGACAATTAGGAGGCCTGCGTCTTGTGACCGTAGCGTACGTGTAGGTATGTACGGCAGGACCAAATCAGAGAGGTAGGTAGGAGCAAGCCCATGTAATGCTTTGTAGGTTAGCAGTAAAACCTTGAAATCAGCCCTTGCTTTGACAGGAAGCCAGTGTAGAGAGGCTAGCACTGGAGTAATATGATCAAATTTTTTGGTTCTAGTCAGGATTCTAGCAGCCGTATTTAGCACTAACTGAAGTTTATTTAGTGCTTTATCCGGGTAGCCGGAAAATAGAGCATTGCAGTAGTCTAACCTAGAAGTGACAAAAGCATGGATTAATTTTTCTGCATCATTTTTGGACAGAAAGTTTCTGATTTTTGCAATGTTACGTAGATGGAAAAAAGCTGTCCTCGAAATGGTCTTGATATGTTCTTCAAAAGAGAGATCAGGGTCCAGAGTAACGCCGAGGTCCTTCACAGTTTTATTTGAGACGACTGTACAACCATTAAGATTAATTGTCAGATTCAACAGAAGATCTCTTTGTTTCTTGGGACCTAGAACAAGCATCTCTGTTTTGTCCGAGTTTAATAGCAGAAAGTTTGCAGCCATCCACTTCCTTATGTCTGAAACACATGCTTCTAGCGAGGGCAATTTTGGGGCTTCACCATGTTTCATTGAAATGTACAGCTGTGTGTCATCTGCATAGCAGTGAAAGTTTACATTATGTTTTCGAATAACATCCCCAAGAGGTAAAATATATAGTGAAAACAATAGTGGTCCTAAAACAGAACCTTGAGGAACACCGAAATGTACAGTTGATTTGTCAGAGGACAAACCATTCACAGAGACAAACTGATATCTTTCCGACAGATAAGACCTAAACCAGGCCAGAACATGTCCGTGTAGACCAATTTGGGTTTCCAATCTCTCCAAAAGAATGTGGTGATCGATGGTATCAAAAGCAGCACTAAGGTCTAGGAGCACGAGGACAGATGCAGAGCCTCGGTCCGATGCCATGAAAATGTCATTTACCACCTTCACAAGTGCCGTCTCAGTGCTATGATGGGGTCTAAAACCAGACTGAAGCATTTCGTATACATTGTTTGTCTTCAGGAAGGCAGTGAGTTGCTGCGCAACAGCCTTCTCTAAAATCTTTGAGAGGAATGGAAGATTCGATATAGGCCGATAGTTTTTTATATTTTCTGGGTCAAGGTTTGGCTTTTTCAAGAGAGGCTTTATTACTGCCACTTTTAGTGAGTTTGGTACACATCCAGTGGATAGAGAGCCGTTTATTATGTTCAACATAGGAGGGCCAAGCACAGGAAGCAGCTCTTTCAGTAGTTTAGTTGGAATAGGGTCCAGTATACAGCTTGAAGGTTTAGAGGCCATGATTATTTTCATCATTGTGTCAAGAGATATAGTACTAAAACACTTGAGCGTCTCTCTTGATCCTAGGTCCTGGCAGAGTTGTGCAGACTCAGGACAACTGAGGTTTGGAGGAATACGCAGGTTTAAAGAGGAGTCCGTAATTTGCTTTCTAATAATCATAATCTTTTCCTCAAAGAAGTTCATGAATTTATCACTGCTAAAGTGCAAGTCATCCTCTCTTGGGGAATGCTGCTTTTTAGTTAGCTTTGCCACAGTATCAAAAAGGAATTTCGGATTGTTCTTATTTTCCTCAATTAAGTTAGAAAAATAGGACGATCGAGCAGCAGTAAGGGCTCTTCGGTACTGCACGGTACCGTCCTTCCAAGCTAGTCGGAAGACTTCCAGTTTGGTGTGGCGCCATTTCCGTTCCAATTTTCTGGAAGCTTGCTTCAGAGCTCGGGTATTTTCTGTGTACCAGGGAGCTAGTTTCTTATGAGACATTTTTTTAGTTTTTAGGGGTGCAACTGCATCTAGGGTATTGCACAAGGTTAAATTGAGATCCTCAGTTAGGTGGTTAACGGATTTTTGTCCTCTGGCGTCCTTGGGTAGGCAGAGGGAGTCTGGAAGGGCATCAAGGAATCTTTGTGTTGTCTGTGAATTTATAGCACGACTTTTGATGTTCCTTGGTTGGGGTCTGAGCAGATTATTTGTTGCAATTGCAAACGTAATAAAATGGTGGTCCGATAGTCCAGGATTATGAGGAAAAACATTAAGATCCACAACATTTATTCCATGGGACAAAACTAGGTCCAGCGTATGACTGTGAGAGTGAGTGGGTCCAGAGACATGTTGGACAAAACCCACTGAGTCGATGATGGCTCCAAAAATCCTTTTGGAGTGGGTCTGTGGACTTTTCCATGTGAATATTAAAGTCACCAAAGATTAGAATATTATCTGCAATGACTACAAGGTCTGATAGGAATTCAGGGAACTCAGTGAGAAACGCTGTATATGGCCCAGGAGGCCTGTAAACAGTAGCTATAAAAAGTGATTGAGTAGGCTGCATAGATTTCATGACTAGAAGCTCAAAAGACGAAAACGTCTTTTTTTTTTTTGTAAATTGAAATTTGCTATCGTAAATGTTAGCAACACCTCCGCCTTTGCGGGATGCACGGGAGATATGGTCACTAGTGTAGCCAGGAGGTGAGGCCTCATTTAACACAGTAAATTCATCAGGCTTAAGCCATGTTTCAGTCAGGCCAATCACATCAAGATTATGATCAGTGATTAGTTCATTGACTATAATTGCCTTTGAAGTAAGGGATCTAACATTAAGTAGCCCTATTTTGAGATGTGAGATATCATGATCTCTTTCAGTAATGACAGGAATGGAGGTGGTCATTATCCTAGTGAGATTGCTAAGGCGAACACCGCCATGTTTAGTTTTGCCCAACCTAGGTCGAGGCACAGACACGGTGTCATGTTTGTCATTTATTATCATGTCTTGTCCCTGTGCTCCCCATTCTATTCGTTTCCCTCTGCTGGTCTTAATTGGTTCTTTCCCTCTTTCTATCCCGCTCTCTCCCCCTCCCTCTCTCACTCTCTCGCTCTCTCTTCTCTCTATCGTTCCGTTCCTGCTCCCAGCTGTTCCTATTCCCCTAATCATCATTTAGTCTTCCCACACCTGTTCCCGATCCTTTCCCCTGATTAGAGTCCCTATTTATTCCTTTGTGTTCCGTTCCTGTCCCGTCGGTTCCTTGTTTAGTATTCACCATGCTGTGATTGTGTTTCGCCCTGTCCTGTCGTGTTTTTTGCCTTCATCAGATGCTGCGTGTGAGCAGGTGTCTCTGTCTACTACGGCCTGCGCCTACCCGAAGCGACCTGCAGTCTGTGGCCGCTTCTCTTGTTATTCCCCTCTACAGACTAGAGGATTTCTGTTATTCCCTGTTTGGACTTGAATAAACTCTGTTTCTGTTAAGTCGCTTTTGGGTCCTCTATCACCTGCATGACAGAAGGAACCGACCAAGGAATGGACCCAGCGACTTCAGACGCTCGTTACACTGCCGTCGAGATCCAAGGAGCCATGCTCGGCAGACACGAGCAGGAATTGTCTGCTGCTCGCCATGCCGTGGAGAACCTGGCCGCTCAGGTTTCCGACCTCTCTGGACAGTTCCAGAGTCTACGTCTCGTGCCACCTGTTACTTCCTGGCCTGCCGAGCCTCCAGAACCTAGGGTTAATAACCCACCTTGCTACTCCGGGCAGCCCACTGAGTGCCGCTCCTTTCTCACGCAGTGTGAGATTGTGTTCTCTCTCCAACCCAACACATACTCTAGAGAGAGAGCTCGGGTTGCTTACGTCATTTCACTTCTTACTGGCCGGGCTCGAGAATGGGGCACAGCTATCTGGGAGGCAAGGGCTGATTGCTCTAACAAGTTCCAGAACTTTAAAGAGGAGATGATTCGGGTTTTTGACCGTTCAGTTTTTGGTAGGGAGGCTTCTAGGGCCCTGGCTTCCTTATGCCAAGGTGAACGGTCCATAACGGATTATTCTATTGAGTTTCGCACTCTTGCTGCCTCTAGTGAGTGGAACGAGCCGGCGCTGCTCGCTCGTTTTCTGGAGGGACTCCACGCAGTGGTTAAGGATGAGATTCTCTCCCGGGAGGTTCCTTCAGATGTGGACTCTTTGATTGCTCTCGCCATCCGCATAGAACGACGGGTAGATCTTCGTCACCGGGCTCGTGGAAGAGAGCTCGCATCAACGGTGTTTCCCTGCTCCGCATCGCAACCATCTCCCTCCTCTGGCTCAGAGTCTGAGCCCATGCAGCTGGGAGGGATTCGCATCTCGACTAAGGAGAGGGAACGGAGGATCACCAACCGCCTGTGCCTCTATTGCGGAGTTGCTGGACATTTTGTTAATTCATGTCCAGTAAAAGCCAGAGCTCATCTGTAAGCGGAGGGCTACAGGTGAGCGCAACTACTCAAGTCTCTCCATCAAAATCCTGTACTACTTTGTCGGTCCATCTACGCTGGACCGGTTCGGGTGCTACATGTAGTGCCTTGATAGACTCTGGGGCTGAGGGTTGTTTCATGGACGAAGCATGGGTTCGGAAACATGACATTCCTTTCAGAGAGTTAGATAAGCCTACGCCCATGTTCGCCTTAGATGGTAGTCATCTTCCCAGTATCAGATTTGAGACACTACCTTTAACCCTCACAGTATCTGGTAACCACAGTGAGACTATTTCTTTTTTGATTTTTCGTTCACCGTTTACACCTGTTGTTTTGGGTCATCCCTGGCTAGTATGTCATAATCCTTCTATTAATTGGTCTAGTAATTCTATCCTATCCTGGAACGTTTCTTGTCATGTGAAGTGTTTAATGTCTGCCATCCCTCCCGTTTCTTCTGTCCCTACTTCTCAGGAGGAACCTGGCGATTTGACAGGAGTGCCGGAGGAATATCATGATCTGCGCACGGTCTTCAGTCGGTCCCGAGCCAACTCCCTTCCTCCTCACCGGTCGTATGATTGTAGTATTGATCTCCTTCCGGGGACCACTCCTCCTCGAGGTAGACTATACTCTCTGTCGGCTCCCGAACGTAAGGCTCTCGAGGATTATTTGTCTGTGTCTCTTGACGCCGGTACCATAGTGCCTTCTTCTTCTCCGGCCGGGGCGGGGTTCTTTTTGTTAAGAAGAAGGACGGTACTCTGCGCCCCTGCGTGGATTATCGAGGGCTGAATGACATAACGGTTAAGAATCGTTATCCGCTTCCCCTTATGTCATCAGCCTTCGAGATTCTGCAGGGAGCCAGGTGCTTTACTAAGTTGGACCTTCGTAACGCTTACCATCTCGTGCGCATCAGAGAGGGGGACGAGTGGAAGACGGCGTTTAACACTCCGTTAGGGCATTTTGAGTACCGGGTTCTGCCGTTCGGTCTCGCCAATGCGCCAGCTGTTTTTCAGGCATTAGTTAATGATGTTCTGAGAGACATGCTGAACATTTTTGTTTTTGTCTATCTTGACGATATCCTGATTTTTTCTCCGTCACTCGAGATTCATGTTCAGCACGTTCGACGTGTTCTACAGCGCCTTTTAGAG
This sequence comes from Oncorhynchus gorbuscha, assembly GCF_021184085.1. NCBI lineage: Eukaryota > Metazoa > Chordata > Actinopteri > Salmoniformes > Salmonidae > Oncorhynchus > Oncorhynchus gorbuscha. The sequence goes on along the minus strand of NC_060186.1, from coordinate 66,913,882 downwards.
AATTGTCTCTACGTAAAGGCTGAGAAGTGCTCTTTTCATGTCTCCTCCATTACTTTTCTCGGTTCCGTTATTTCCGCTGAAGGCATTCAGATGGATTCCGCTAAGGTCCAAGCTGTCAGTGATTGGCCCGTTCCAAGGTCACGTGTCGAGTTGCAGCGCTTTTTAGGTTTCGCTAATTTCTATCGGCGTTTCATTCGTAATTTCGGTCAAGTTGCTGCCCCTCTCACAGCTCTTACTTCTGTCAAGACGTGTTTTAAGTGGTCCGGTTCCGCCCAGGGAGCTTTTGATCTTCTAAAAGAACGTTTTACGTCCGCTCCTATCCTCGTTACTCCTGACGTCACTAGACAATTCATTGTCGAGGTTGGCGCTTCAGAGGTAGGCGTGGGAGCCATTCTATCCCAGCGCTTCCAGTCTGACGATAAGGTTCATCCTTGCGCTTATTTTTCTCATCGCCTGTCGCCATCTGAGCGCAACTATGATGTGGGTAACCGTGAACTGCTCGCCATCCGCTTAGCCCTAGGCGAATGGCGACAGTGGTTGGAGGGGCGACCGTTCCTTTTGTCGTTTGGACAGACCATAAGAACCTTGAGTACATCCGTTCTGCCAAACGACTTAATGCCCGTCAAGCTCGTTGGGCGTTGTTTTTCGCTCGTTTCGAGTTTGTGATTTCTTACCGTCCGGGTAGCAAGAACACCAAGCCTGATGCCTTATCCCGTCTGTTTAGTTCTTCTGTGGCTTCTACTGATCCCGAGGGGATTCTTCCTTATGGGCGTGTTGTCGGGTTAACAGTCTGGGGAATTGAAAGACAGGTTAAGCAAGCACTCACGCACACTGCGTCGCCGCGCGCTTGTCCTAGTAACCTCCTTTTCGTTCCTGTTTCCACTCGTCTGGCTGTTCTTCAGTGGGCTCACTCTGCCAAGTTAGCTGGTCATCCCGGTGTTCGAGGCACTCTTGCGTCTATTCGCCAGCGCTTTTGGTGGCCGACTCAGGAGCGTGACACGCGCCGTTTCGTGGCTGCTTGTTCGGACTGCGCGCAGACTAAGTCGGGTAACTCTCCTCCTGCCGGTCGTCTCAGACCGCTCCCCATTCCTTCTCGACCATGGTCTCACATCGCCTTAGACTTCATTACCGGTCTGCCTTTGTCTGCGGGGAAGACTGTGATTCTTACGGTTGTCGATAGGTTCTCTAAGGCGGCACATTTCATTCCCCTCGCTAAACTTCCTTCCGCTAAGGAGACGGCACAAATCATTATTGAGAATGTATTCAGAATTCATGGCCTTCCGTTAGACGCCGTTTCAGACAGAGGCCCGCAATTCACGTCACAGTTTTGGAGGGAGTTCTGTCGTTTGATTGGTGCGTCCGTCAGTCTCTCTTCCGGGTTTCATCCCCAGTCTAACGGTCAAGCAGAGAGGGCCAATCAGACGATTGGTCGCATACTACGCAGCCTTTCTTTCAGAAACCCTGCGTCTTGGGCAGAACAGCTCCCCTGGGCAGAATACGCTCACAATTCGCTTCCTTCGTCTGCTACCGGGTTATCTCCGTTTCAGAGTAGTCTGGGTTACCAGCCTCCTCTGTTCTCATCCCAGCTTGCCGAGTCCAGCGTTCCCTCCGCTCAAGCGTTTGTCCAACGTTGTGAGCGCACCTGGAGGAGGGTGAGGTCTGCACTTTGCCGTTACAGGGCACAGACGGTGAGAGCCGCCAATAAACGCAGGATTAAGAGTCCAAGGTATTGTTGCGGCCAGAGAGTGTGGCTTTCCACTCGCAACCTTCCTCTTACGACAGCTTCTCGTAAGTTGACTCCGCGGTTCATTGGTCCGTTCCGTGTCTCCCAGGTCGTCAATCCTGTCGCTGTGCGACTGCTTCTTCCGCGACATCTTCGTCGCGTCCATCCTGTCTTCCATGTCTCCTGTGTTAAGCCCTTTCTTCGCACCCCCGTTCGTCTTCCCTCCCCCCTCCCGTCCTTGTCGAGAGCGCACCTATTTACAAGGTACATAAGATCATGGACATGCGTTCTCGGGGACGGGGTCACCAATACTTAGTGGATTGGGAGGGTTACGGTCCTGAGGAGAGGAGTTGGGTTCCGTCTCGGGACGTGCTGGACCGTTCACTCATCGATGATTTCCTCCGTTGCCGCCAGGATTCCTCCTCGAGTGCGCCAGGAGGCGCTCGGTGAGTGGGGGGGTACTGTCATGTTTGTCATTTATTATCATGTCTTGTCCCTGTGCTCCCCATTCTATTCGTTTCCCTCTGCTGGTCTTAATTGGTTCTTTCCCTCTTTCTATCCCGCTCTCTCCCCCTCCCTCTCTCACTCTCTCGCTCTCTCTTCTCTCTATCGTTCCGTTCCTGCTCCCAGCTGTTCCTATTCCCCTAATCATCATTTAGTCTTCCCACACCTGTTCCCGATCCTTTCCCCTGATTAGAGTCCCTATTTATTCCTTTGTGTTCCGTTCCTGTCCCGTCGGTTCCTTGTTTAGTATTCACCATGCTGTGATTGTGTTTCGCCCTGTCCTGTCGTGTTTTTTTGCCTTCATCAGATGCTGCGTGTGAGCAGGTGTCTCTGTCTACTACGGCCTGCGCCTACCCGAAGCGACCTGCAGTCTGTGGCCGCTTCTCTTGTTATTCCCCTCTACAGACTAGAGGATTTCTGTTATTCCCTGTTTGGACTTGAATAAACTCTGTTTCTGTTAAGTCGCTTTTGGGTCCTCTATCACCTGCATGACACACGGTCTCAATGGTGATAGCTGAGCTGACTACACTAACTATGCTAGTGGCAGACTCCACTATGCTGGCAGGCTGGCTAATAGCCTGCTGCCTGGCCTGCACCCTATTTCATTGTGGAGCTAGAGGAGTTAGAGCCCTGTCTATGTTGGCAGATAAGATGAGAGCACCCCTCCAGCTAGGATGGAGTCCGTCACTCCTCAGCAGGTCAGGCTTGGTCCTGTTTGTGGGTGAGTCCCAGAAAGAGGGCCAATTATCTACAAATTCTATCTTTTGGGAGGGGCAGAAAACAGTTTTCAACCAGCGATTGAGTTGTGAGACTCTGCTGTAGAGCTCATCACTCCCCCTAACTGGGAGGGGGCCAGAGACAATTACTCGATGCCGACACATCTTTCTAGCTGATATGCACGCAGAAGCTATGTTGCGCTTGGTGATCTCTGACTGTTTCATCCTAACATCGTTGGTGCCGACGTGGATAACAATATCTCTATACTCTCTACACTCGCCAGTTTTAGCTTTAGCCAGCACCATCTTCAGATTAGCCTTAACGTCGGTAGCCCTGCCCCGGGTAAACAGTGTATGATCGCTGGATGATTCGCTTTAAGTCTAATACTGCGGGTAATGGAGTCACCAATGACTAGAGTTTTCAATTTGTCAGAGCTAATGGTGGGAAGCTTCGGCGTCTCAGACCCCGTAACGGGAGGAGTAGAGACCAGAGAAGACTCGGCCTCTGACACCGACCCGCTGCTTAATGGGGAAAACCGGTTGAAAGTTTCTGTCTGCTGAATGAGCGACACCGGTTGAGCGTTCCTACAGCATTTCCTTCCAGAAACCGTGAGAAAGTTGTCCGGCTGCGGGGACTGTGCCAGGGGATTTATACTACTATCTGTACTTACTGGTGGCACAGACGCTGTTTCATCCTTTCCTACACTGAAATTACCCTTGCCTAACGATTGCGCCTGAAGCTGGGCTTGCAGTACAGCTATCCTCGCCGTAAGGCGAGCACAGCGGCTGCAATTAGAAGGCATCATGTTAATGTTACTACTTAGCTTCGGCTGTTGGAGGTCCTGACGAATCGTGTCCAGATAAAGCGTCCGGAGTGAAAAAGTCGAGGAAAAAATAAATATATGAACGGTAATTAAAAAGTGAAACCCGTAAAGTTGTCAGGTAGCAAAATAGGTTGGCAACAAAACGCACAGCAATTCGAAAACAAGCCTGCAAGTTGTGACCGGAAATGACGTCGCAGAAAGATTGTGTGTGACTACAGCAATCAGGCTTGCGATCCTCCAAGTTTATCATTAAGCTTGAGGCCCTGGGTCTCAACCCCACCCTGTGCAATTGGGTCCTGGACTACCTGGCGGGCTGCCCCCAGGTGGTGAAGGTAGGAAACATCTCCACTTCGCTGATCCTCAACACTGGGGCCCCACAAGGGTACGTGTTCAGCCCCCTCCTGTACTCCCCGTTCACTCATGACTGCGTGGCCATGCACACCTCTAACTCAATCATCAAGTTTGCAGACAACACAACAGTAGTAGGCTTGATTACCAACAGCGACAAGATAGCCTATAGGGAGGAGGTGAGGGCACTTGGAGTGTGGTGTCAGGAAAACAACCTCTCACTCAACGTCAACAAAACAAAGGAGATGATCGTGGACTTCAGGAAACAGGAGAGGGAGCACCCTCCTATCTACATCAATGGGACAGCAGTGGAGAAGGTGGAAAATTTTATGTTCCTTGGCTTTCACATCACAGACAAACTGAAATGGCCCACCCACACAGCTGATGTCACAAAGCCTAAAACCCCAAACAGCAAGCAATGCAGGTGTAGAAGCACGGTGGCTACGAAAAACACCCTAGAAAGGCCTGAACAGAGGAAGAAACCTAGAGAGGAACCAGGCCATGAGGGGTGGCCAGTTCTCTTCTGGCTGTGCTGAGTGGAGATTATAACAGAACATGGCCAAGAGGTTCAAATGTTCATACAGTAGATGACCAGCAGAGTCAAATAATAATAATCACAGAGATTGTAGAGGGTGCAACAGGTCAGCAGCTCAGGAGTAAATGTCAGTTGGCTTTTCATAGCCGATCATTCAGAGTATCTCTACCGCTCCTGCTGTCTCTCGAGAGTTGAAAACAGCAGATGTGAGACAAGGTAGTGTCTGGTGAACAGGTCAGGGTTCCATAGCCGCAGGCAGAACAGTTAAAACTGGAACAGCAGCACAATCAGGTGGACTGGGGACAGCAAGGAGTCATCAGGCCAGGTAGTCGTGAGGCATGGTCCTAGGGCTCAGGTCCTCCGAGAGAGAGAAAAAAAGAGAGAGAGAGATTGCTTGCATTACAACCCATATTTATATATTGTATTTTAATTTATACCATCTATTGTATCTTGCATCTTGCATCTAAGCTGCTAGGTCATAGTTCATCCATATATTTACATGTATATATTCTTATTCTATCCCTTCACTTGGAGAGTGTGTATTAGGTAGTTGTTCTGGAATTCTTAGATTACTTGTTAGATATTGCTGCACTGTCGTAACTAGAAACACAAGCAATAACATCTGCTAACCATGTGTATGTGACTAATAAAATTTGATTTGGATACTTTGGGATTTTGGCAATTGGGCCCTTTATCTACTTGTGGAAACCATTTCTGTCTCTGTGTCCAGTATGATGGAAGAAAGAGGTAGTTTTGCGAGCCAATGCTAACTAGCATGACTGGAAGTCTATGGGTATCTGCTAGCATGCATGGGGATTTAAAGGGGATTTAAATCTGTTAATTATTTTAGAAAACTCATCCACCTGGTCAATTCATGTCAGTATGACAAAACATTTAGGCGAGGGGAGTTTGATTTTCATAGGTGAAAGATGTCTTGCTATTTTCTTGGTAGATGTTTGAATTGTGGGAGTATACAGTATATGAAACATTATGTTTGTTGCAAAGAGGAAAAGGAAAGCTACATTCCAAACCTGTTTCTGCGTTGCTACAGCTGGTCAGGCCATGTGGTAACTAGCATCTTCATTAGCATTGCAGGGCTGGTTAGGGATGGTTTTCACATAAAATGTGGCGTTGTTTGTCACTATCAACTCCATTATAACCATATTGCTCGGGAACATTGCCACTGCCAATAAATCCCACACTCTTTTGTTCTGTTGCTATAAACACCTCCCTTCCCAGTAAACACGAACACCTTTGCCCAAAATTTCTATATGTGTTGGGAATATGTAGTGTGGAGAGCGTTTGTACATTGGGAAGATGTCGCTGAGTTATCAGAATAGAATGTTGATTACTGGCCGACGTATAAACAATGTAGAACTTTACAATGTACTAGGTATTCTACACATCTGTGAGACGTCTGGCCAATTAGCAAATGCTGTCTAAACTGCATCTTCCCGATACATCATGAATACTTCCGTTGGGCAGAGGTATCTGTGCTATCTGGGTTTGTTGACTCTCTCGCACACACATATATTTTCTTTCATACACCCACACATGAAAACACACGCATACACACAAATGTACTCAAAATGTCTAATGTTGTTCTCACGGCAAAAAATGCTGAATTTTGTTTGGAATATCGACTCGATCAAAGAAAGGCTATTTATAAGACTGTTTGCTATGTTACTTCATTTCCTGTAACAAAAGATACATTGCGACAACCAACCCTATACTGTGTGACATCCAACCCTGTGATGGGTCTGGTTGTCACAAGTGGACAGAGTGTGTTTGATGGCTTATAACAACATATTGGAAAAAGATATGATGATAAAAAGGTCTCCATTTCAACCCAAGACTTTGGTCTTTCTCCTAATATTGAAAAGAGGCTTGTAAGATATACTGGTAATGAGAAATAAACATAAGAGTAAAAAGTGTGACAACAAACCCCGGTTCCCCTAACAGAGACAGAGCATGACAAATGAGAAAGAAATAGGTATTGAACATTAGCATAAGAGAGCAGTGAGTGGAGTCTAGCATTGTCAGTGTGTGTCCACTCTGGAGCAGCATAACAATAGAGCCAGGACAAATATGTCTGGACAACTATTCAAAAAAATGTTTTTTGATTACTGAGAAAGAGCCAGATTAAACTCTAAGAATCGCTGCAATCATCTGGAACCTTGAATACAACATAGACCTTATCTGCCCGTAATTGAAAACAAAAGCTGAATTGGATCAATAAGCAATGTTTCTCCACATGATCAAAAGCTGCTCGTCGAACATCTAATTTTGAAATCATGGGCATTAATATGGAGTTGGTACCCCCTTTGCTGCTATAACAGCCTCCACTCTTCTGGGAACATTGCTGCTGGGACTTGCTTCCATTCAGCCACAGCAGCATTACTGAGGTCGGGCACTGATGTTGGTCGAATAAGCTCGAAGTCAGTGTTCCATTCATCCCAAAGGTGTTCGATGGAGTTGAGGTCAGGGCTCTGTGTAGGCCTGTCAAGTTCTTCCACACCGATCTCAGCAAACCGTTTCTGTATGGACCTCGCTTTGTGCATGGGGGCATTGTCATACTGAAACAGTAAAGGTCCTTCCCATAACTTTGCCAAAAAGATGAAAGCACAGAATTGTCTAGAATGTAATTGCATGCTGTAGCGTTAAGATTTCTATTCACTAGAACTAATGGGCCTAGCCCAAACCATGAAAAGCAGCCCTAGACCATTATTCCTCCTCCACCAAACTTTACAGTTGGCACTACACATTGGGGCAGATAGCGTTCTCCTAGCTTCCACCAAACATAGATTCGTCCATTTGACAGCCAGATGGTGAAGCGTGATTCATCACTCCAGAGACCACGTTTCCACTGCTCCAGAGTCCAATGGAGGTGAGTTTCACACCCCTCCAACCGACACATGGTATTGCGCATGGTGTTTTTAGGCTTGTGGTTGGCACCTCGGCCATGGAAACACATTTCATGAAGCTCCCGACAAACAGTTCTTGTGCTGACGTTGCTTCCAGAGACAGTTTGGAACTCGGTAGTGAGTGTTGCAACCGAGGACAGACCATTTTTATTTTAACACGCTACTCGCTTTAGCACTCAGTGATTCCATTCTGTGAGCTTGTGTGGCCTACCACTGAGCCGCTGAGCCATTGTTTGTCCTAGACGTTATCACCTCACAATAACAACAATTACAATTGACTGGGGCAGCTCTAGCAGGGCAGAAATTTGATGAACTGATTTGTTGGAAAGGTGGAATCCTATGATGGTGTCACATTGATAGTCACTGAGCTCTTCAGTAAGGCCATTCTACTGCAAATGTTTGTATATGCAGATATATGGCTGTGTGCTTGATATTATACACCTGTCAGCAATGGGTATGGTTGAAATAGCTGAATCCACTAATTTGAAAGGGTGTCCACATAGTTTTCTATATATAGTGCTAGTGTTCCATCTGCAAACACTTGCCACGTGTCCACACTCCTGACATGTTCTCCCTAAACCACAAAGTCTTTATGTCCAACAAGACACCAGATATGACTCCTTTAACTGGTTTCCTACTCAGAAATCATAGCTTTCAACATCATAGAGTTGAAGTCGGAAGTTTACATATACTTATGTTGGAGTCATTAAAACTAGTTTTTCACCCACTCCACAGATTTCGTGTTAACAAACTATAGTTTTGGCAAGTCGGTTAGGACATCTACTTTGTGCATGACACAAGTAATTTTTCCAACAATTGTTTACAGACTGTATCACAATTCCAGTGGGTCAGAAGTTTACATACACTAAGTTGACTGTGCCTTTAAACAGCTTGGAAAATTCCAGAAAATTACGTCATGGCTTTAGAAGCTTCTGAAAGGCTAATTTACATAATTTGAGTCAATTGGAGGTGTACCTGTGGATGTATTTCAAGGCCTACCTTGATCTCAGAAAAAAAGATTGTAGACCTCCACAAGTCTGGTTCATCCTTGGAAGCAATTTCCAAACGCCTGAAGGTACCACGTTCATCTGTACAAACAATAGTACCAAGTATAAACATGGGACCACGCAGCCGTCATACCGCTCAGGAAGGAGACGCCGTCTGTCACCTAGAGATGAACGTACTTTGGTGCGAAAAGTTTAAATCAATCCCAGAACAAGAGAAAAGGACCTTGTGAAGATGCTGGAGGAAATAGGTACAATGCATTTTAATCCACAGTAAAAACTAGTCCTATATCGACATAACCTGAAAGGCCGCTCAGCAAGGAAGAAGCCTCTGCTCCAAAACTGCCGTAAAAAAAGCCACTACGGTTTGCAACTGCACATGGGGACAAAGATCATACTTTTTGGAGAAATGTCCTCTTGTCTGATGAAACAAAAATAGAACTGTTTGTCCATAATGACCATTGTTATGTTTGGAGGAAAAAGGGGGAGGCTTGCAAGCCAAAGAACACCATCCCAACTGTGATGCACGGGTTGGCAGCATCATGTTGTGTGGGTGCTTTGCTGAAGGTGGGACTGGTGCAATTCAGAAAATAGATGGCATCGTGAGGCAGGAAAATTATGTGAATATATTGAAGCAACATCTCAAGACATCAGTCAGGATGCTTGGTCACAAAGCATACTTCCAAAGTTGTGGCAAAATGGCTTAAGGACAACAAAGTCAAGGTATTGGAGCGACCATCACAAAGCCCTGACCTCGATCCTGTAGAAAATTTGTGGGCAGAACTGAAAAAGCATGTGTGAGCAAGGAGGCCTACAAACCTGACTCAGATACACCAGCTCTGTCAAGAGGAATGGTCAAAATTCATCCAACTTATTGTGAGAAGCTTGTGGAAGGCTACCCAAAACGTTTGACCCAAGTTAAACAATGTAAAGGCAATGCTACCAAATACTAATTGAGTGTATGTAAACTTTGGCAGCGATTACAGCCTCAAGTCTTCTTGGGTTTGTCGCTATTCCTTTGGCACACCTGTATTTGGGGAGATCTTCTCTGCAGATCCTCTCAAGCTCCGTCATGTTGGATGGGGAGTGCTGCTGCACAGCTATATTCAGGTCTCTCCAGAGATGTTAGATCGGGTTCAAGTCCGGGCATTCAGAGACTTGTCCCGAAACCACTCCGGCATTGTCTTAGCTGTGTGCTGGGTCATTTTTCTGTTGGAAGGTGAACCTTCGCCCCAGTCTGAGGTCCTGAGCGCTCTGGAGCATAATTTCATCGAAGATCTCTCTGTACTTTGCTCCGTTTATCTTTCCCTCGATCCTGACTAGTCTCCCAGTCCTTGCCACTGAAGAACATCCCCACATCATGATGCTGCCACCACAATAACTCCACCGTAGGGATGGTGCCAGGTTTCCTCCAGACATGACGCTTGGCATTCAGGCCATAGAGTTCAATCTTGGTTTCATCAGACAAGAGAATCTTGTTTGTCATGGTTTGAGTTCTTATGGTGACTTTTGGCAAACTCCAAGTTGGCTGTCGTGTGCCTTTTATTGAGGAGTGGCTTCCATCTGGCCACTCTACCGTAAAGGCCTGATTGGTGGAATGCTGCGAATGGCTGTCCTTCTGGAAGGTTCTCCCATCTCCACAGAGGAACTCTGGAGCTCTGTCAGAGTGACTATCGGGTTCTGTTTTTCATTTCTAATACAACTGCAATTTTTTGTATTTTTTTTATCCATTTTAAAAATCCTGTTGCTGAAGTATTATTTTGCTGTGACAAAATATGTCAAATGAAGATCCTATATCTGTACTTCACCCACCCCCCCCCCAAAAAAACGAACTTAAAATAAGTACCTGTAGGACATACTGTATGCTTTGCTTTGTTACTTTAAAGATAAAATACTTAAGCATTTTTCAGGTGGCTTTGATAACAGCATGATGTAGGCTAGTGAGTAACCGAACAAATAATGCATGTGTGTGACCACAAGGTACTGTATACACAAATCCACTACTAAACACATACCTGGCCCATGTATAATTAATTTCATGTCCACATTTCTATCTGTGAGTTCTTCTTGACTTTGACTTAATAAAACATGAGAAGTAAAGGGGCTGGAGAGTTCTTTGAGAACGTCCTTCTTTAAAATGATATTATCCCAGACCTTCGAGGGTAACCATAAGTTCACACCAATGATACATACTACATGGGTTCACAGTGAACATTGTTCCATATGCCATTCCAAGTCACTAATGCTACAGGAGTGCTGTGAGGTGAAGCCAGGTCAGGCAGGATGTGGATTGTGAATAATTCAATAAAACATTGCTCAACTCCACTCTTAAAAGTAATAGCAAATTGACTGTCCAAGCTCCAGGCTTCTGAGGGTGTTCTCTCAGTCTTTCCACTCAAAACCACATCTCCTGCTTACTAATGGACATGTTACTGTCTCTATGTGACTGTATAGTTAACATGACAGCCAGCAGGTGTGTGTGTGTGTATATAGCAGGTGCTCTCTGCAGAGATCAATAGGAAACTTTGAGTTGGCCAGAGGAGTGTTTGAAAGTGAAGATGATACTAGAGGAGAGAGGCTGTGATCAAAGTCCTGAAGAGAACCAGCACCATGCAGGGCTCGACATCACCTGAAGTATATCTGGAACATCATTCTGTATATAGTATGCTTACTTACTTTATTGTGTATTTCAGATTTGTGATTCTTATTCCTCATGTGTTTTTTTGTATTACATTGTTATTGATTATTGCATTGTTGGGTTTTGAGTTTGCAAGAAAGGCATTTCACTGTACTTGTGCATGTGATATTAAAATTTGAAACTATTGAAACTGCACTGTTATCATAACCTACTCAGTGGCATTACTTGACTAAATAGTATCACCTATAGCCCTACTATAGTCTACTGTACTGCTACCTAGTGCCCTTTCTAAAAGCCAATCTCAATAGTTTTTACAGTACATTGAGGTTAGTGTTTGAGGTTATATATATATATTTTTTACACTAGTCATTTAGCAGATGCTCTAATCCAGAGTGACTTAGAATGAGTTATATTTAGAACTCTGGTCACCTACCTGTACTGTAGTGCACTGCTATCTAACTTTAGTGCATTGAAATGCTAATATCTAATTACCCTTACTATACACTCATTTTTTATTGTGCACTAATGTTATCAGATTCTGCAAATACTATCATATGCCTGATGTAAGACAGCACCTTTTTTTTCTGAGTGTAGATTATCTAAAACCTAAAAGGGTGCTTTGACTGTCCCCATAGGAGAACCCTTTGAAGAATCCATTTTGGTTTCAGGTAAAACTCTTTTGGTTCCAGGTAGAACTCTTTTGGTTTCCATATAGAAACCTTTCCACAGAGGGTTCTACATGGAACCCATAAGGGTTCTACCTGGAGCCAAAAAGGGTTATCCTAGGGGGACAGCCAAATAACCTTTTCAGAACCCTTTTTTCTAAGAACGTATGGCTATCTAGGGCACTACATTGCCAATGTCTCAATAGCCTCCACTGTACCACTGTCAGAGGTTATCAATGCTGTACTCTGGTCAGGTTCAAAATCCCCTTTCTAAGAAGTCAGAACCTGCAGGGCAAAACCGCTTAAATCAATGTTTTTCCACATAATTTCAACCAAAAAATTCAATGTGATATGGAATCAACGTGGAAAACCGATTGGATTTGCAAAAAGGGAATTTTGTATTTTTTTCACCAAACTTTTAGCCTATATTTTTGGTTGATTTCACGTTGAATTCATGTTAGTTGACAACTGTAAATCAAATGTAAATCAAAACTAGTCATTGAACTGATGTATGTGCCCAGTGGGAAACTAGTCCAGTGAACATACTAAGACCCTCTGGTCTCAGTCAAGAAGGATGGCAGTTATTCAATCACTTAATTACACCCCTTTCTGTGTTGACAAACAAAGCCTCACGAGGGCGATGCGTGCAAATTGATGGCAGAACAAGGGGGAGTTCTAATAGAACGCCAGCAAAAAAAGTTGTTTATGAGTGCATTTCACAATAATTTGGGATTTTAATTGGATTTTAAGGCTCGTATGAATGTCTGAATCAATATAATGTTTGTGTCATCATCGCAAATCAACTGAATTCTACTTAAAAAACACTTAAACTTCAACCAGGAAAATGGTTCTTTGGCTAGTTTTTGCTACAGCCTATATCAATGAGTGTTTGCATTCTAGCTAACAACTACTGCATCCAAAATAGTTCATTTCCAAAGATCACAACCAAATGGAATCTTAGAGACTGTTCAAGCAAGAATCGAAACATCAGTGTAAGCGTATGAGAAGGGCAAAAAGTTATTTTGTTTAGAAGTAATACAAATTTAAATCTAGGCTATGTTGAATGGGCGCGGACGGCAATGGCTTTGTTACAGCTGCCAAGAGTTGCGAGCATCCTTGCGTGACGTTAGTGTGTCGTGTACTGGAAAAGGGTCTATAGAGAGTTTTTTAACCAACCTATGCCATTCCTCAATAAAATCAGGTTCTTGGAGCTCAGTTTGGTGAATTACTGCACCCGCCCCGCCGTAACTTGTCATGTTTTAATAAAAAAAATTATATCAAGGGCGGGGGAGGCTGAGAAAATATTAAACTAATGTTTTATTCAGTTTTGGCCGGTCTTCAGAAGAAGAAGTCAGACAGTATCTATCGGCCGCAGTGTCCTCATGGACAAAAGATAGAAGGATGGGATGGAGTGAGGGAGAGAGGGAGGCGTTATGTAGCCTATCAGCCTTCTGCGAGGCTCCAGTCACGACGAGACCCTGGCCTTGATAGCTGGATTAGCCTGAGTGGGACTTGATGATGGTTGCTTAGTAACCACAAGCCTACTCAACTGCTTATGGAAGCAGAGCGACAGAGTAGCATTTTGACTGTGGCAGAGGGGAGGGAATTGAAGCATTTTATCATTTGGCCCATAGGGAAAAATATACACATATACTACAGGCTACATCAGAAATATATAACTGTACCGTATATGGTGCTTATCCTATAGATGTTTGTGTTTCACTGCCCAGTGGTTAAAAGGCCTTCGTAAGTTCCCACTGCTGGTGGATTTCAGCCACTGTTAGAGCTTGGCTGCAGGCTGGGCTGTTTTTCCTATTCTGGGCTGTCCTTGTGTGACCTGGGTTCCCATGCCAAGCGGGGCCTAATGAAGGTAACTGGCTGAGGAGCCAGCACTGTATTTCAGCAACCACATTCCTGGCAAATAAAAAAAAAGTGACACAAGGTATAAAATAAAAAAAATCATATTTCAAAGGCCCTAGTTGTTGTCATCTTTGAGAATGTCTAACAACAACTGTGGCCATTGAATTAGGACTATTATAGTCTGGCGAGGGATGGGGGGAGATAGAGACAGACAGACGAGAAAGTTATTAACTTACACACATCTCTTTTGTGTTGACACTAGGTCTATAATGGTGATGCAAGGCTACTTGAGGCTCTTACTGGACGTGTTAGGAGTTGAAGAGTGTGACAGTCACAGAACCCAGGAACACAGAGACATAGAAAGTTGGCTGGTTTACCTTGACTTCATCTCAATGATAAAGAATATTGGACAGAGACTGCCTGCACATCATGATCTTAGTACGTAAGCAGAATCACGTCATTGTCCATTCCCTCAGTGAAGTGAAGCAGCCTGACTGACATCTAGATACCAGGGATGATCATAATGAACAAATGAAATCAGAATGGAAGATACAATGTTCTTTAACTAGAGAAATAGGATGTTCTTTGAAAATAATCTGCCATGTGAAGTCTGGTGTAAAAATGGTGAGTGGGTGATTATAATTGCTGTTTAAAATAGTTGACTTCACAGAGCTGAAGAGACTATGTGAGCATTCCTTAGGCCACTGGACCCTGTCGGCATATACACAGGCTTATCCGCTTTTGACCTCTGCTTTCTAAGGACTCATATGGTTCTAGGAAGCGTGCGTGTGTGTGTGAGAAGAAACACAAGGGGGGTGTAGACCTTCCATAGGCACTGTATACAGTATGTATATGTACACTGGGTATTATAAGTATTCAAACCGCTTGGATTTTTTTACAAAGTGGGATTGAAATGGATTTAATTGTCTTTTTTTTTGTCCACGATCTACACAAAATAATCAATAATGTCAAAGTGGGAAAACAATTCTAACCATTTATTACAAAATGAATGAAAAACAAAAGACTAATATAACTTGATTAAGTAAATATTCACCCCCAGTCAATACATGATAGAAAAACCTTTGGCAGTTTGTACAGCTCTGAGTCTTCTTGGGTCAGTCTCTAAGAGCTTTGGACACCTGGATTGTGCAATATTTGCCCATTATTATTTTCTAAATTATTCAAACGCTGACAAGGTGTTGAGGGTCATGGCTACAGCAATTGTCCAGTCTTGCCATAGACTTTCAAGCAGATTTATGTAAAAATGGTTACTTCACCACTCAGAAACATTCACTATCTTCATTCACAGGCTTACCCGCTTCTGACCTGCTTTCTCTGGATTCAGACTATTCTAGGAAGCAGACCTATAGATAGCTCTGGGAGCTGGATTTTGATTATTAAGCAAGTTCTAGGTGTTGAGTCTTGACCCATCACTGGCTAATCAGAACGTGATCCACGGCTAAAGATGTGGTTGCTTCAAGTTGTTTTGTACCTATTGTGTTATCATGAACTCCAATCCAAATGGAAATCGGTAATAGCCTAGTTTGTTAAAGGTCCAATGCAGCCGTTTTTATCTCAATATCAAATCCTTTCTGGGTAACAATGAAGTACTTTACTGTGATTGATTTCAATTCAAATGGTCAAAAATAAACAAAAATTGCTTCTTAGCAAGGAGCAATTTCTCAAGCAAGAATTTTGCTAGGACAGTCTGGGAATGGTCTGAGTGGAGAGGGAAAAATCTAAACTTGCTGTTATTGGCAGAGATTCGAAATTCTCTTTTTAAATTACCACCTGATGATGTCACCAGGCAGGTCAAAACTCCATCCCACCGCAACAGGATGAAATTTCAGGCAGTCTTTTCAAACATCCCTTACACTAAACTGGCATTATCATCATTTTCACAATATATTTCCAACTTCAGCGTGGAAATAAAAAAAATATCATTGTTTTTATAGCACTGGGCCTTTAAATAGCCTAGAAACAAAATAGCAAATATGGGATTGGTCTATATTCTGTTATGTTGAACATGTTTGCAGTCCACATTGCTCTTAGTAATTGCATGGCTTCAACATGGAAATATTTTGTAACTTAAACATAGCATTTGCACCAATAGCCTATGTACCTACTGTAAAATGCTTTAGGCCCTTGTCTTAGCCATGGTCTTGACATAGAAGGTTTCAAATAAAAATAAATACAACTACAGGCAGCATCATTGTCTAAATACAACTACAGGCAACATCATTGTCTAAATACAACTACAGGCAACATCATTGTCTAAATACAGCTACAGGCAACATCATTGTCTAAATACAGCTACAGGCAACATCATTGTCTAAATACAGCTACAGGCAGCATCATTGTCTAAATACAGCTACAGGCAACATCATTGTCTAAATACAGCTACAGGCAACATCATTGTCTAAATACAACTACAGGCAACATCATTGTCTAAATACAGCTACAGGCAACATCAGTGTCTAAATAAAGCTACAGGCAACATCATTGTCTAAATACAGCTACAGGCAGCATCATTGTCTAAATAAAGCTACAGGCAACATCATTGTCTAAATACAGCTACAGGCAACATCATTGTCTAAATACAGCTACAGGCAACATCATTGTCTAAATACAACTACAGGCAACATCATTGTCTAAATACAACTACAGGCAACATCATTGTCTAAATACAGCTACAGGCAACATCATTGTCTAAATACAGCTACAGGCAACATCAGTGTCTAAATAAAGCTACAGGCAACATCATTGTCTAAATACAGCTACAGGCAGCATCATTGTCTAAATAAAGCTACAGGCAACATCATTGTCTAAATACAGCTACAGGCAACATCATTGTCTAAATACAGCTACAGGCAACATCATTGTCTAAATACAACTACAGGCAACATCATTGTCTAAATACAACTACAGGCAACATCATTGTCTAAATACAGCTACAGGCAACATCATTGTCTAAATACAGCTACAGGCAACATCATTGTCTAAATACAACTACAGGCAACATCATTGTCTAAATACAGCTACAGGCAACATCATTGTCTAAATACAGCTACAGGCAACATCATTGTCTAAATACAACTACAGGCAACATCATTGTCTAAATACAGCTACAGGCAGCATCATTGTCTCAATACAGCTACAGGCAACATCATTGTCTAAATACAGCTACAGGCAACATCATTGTCTAAATACAGCTACAGGCAACATCATTGTCTAAATACAACTACAGGCAACATCATTGTCTAAATACAGCTACAGGCAGCATCATTGTCTAAATACAGCTACAGGCAACATCATTGTCTAAATACAGCTACAGGCAACATCATTGTCTAAATACAGCTACAGGCAACATAAGAGTATTATCAGTATTGAGTATTTATTAGGATCCCCTGGGGTCCAAACAGGGTTAAAACTGTTACAACAAAAAACAACTGCCTACATCATCAATAAAGCAATACATCATACAATACATTATTACTGTAATATTATACATTTACAATCCAAAATCCACAATACCACAACATTACAATGGGTGTGTGTCTCTCTTCTTGTGCTGTGAGGTGTTATTATATATTTTATCTGATTCTACTGCTTGCTTGAGTTACTTTTTATTACATTTTTATTTCACCTTTATTGAACCAGGTAGACTATCTGAGAACAAGTTCTCATTTACAACTGGCCAAGATAAAGCAAAGCAGTGCGACACAAACAACAACACAGAGTTACACATGGAATAAACAAAACATACAGTAAATAACACCATAGAAAAAGTCTATATACAGTGTGTGCAAATGAGGTAAGATAAGGGAGGTAAGGCAATAAATAGGCCATAGTGGTGAAATAATTACAATTTAGCAATTAAACACTGGAGTGATAGAGACTGGAGTGATAGATGTACACAAGATGAATGTGCAAGTAGAGATACTGGGGTGCAAAGGAGCAAAAATGAATAAATAACAGTATGGGGATGTTGTAGTTGAGTGGGCTATTTACAGATGGTCTATGTACAGCAGCAGTGATCTGTGAGCTGCTCTGACAGCTGATGCTTAAAGTTAGTGAGGGAGATATGAGTTTCCAGCTTCAGTGATTTTTGCAATTTATTCCAGTCATTGACATTAGCGAACTGGCAGGAAAGGCGGCCAAACGAGAAATTGGCTTTGTGGGTGACCAGTGAAATATATCTGCTGGAGTGCGTGCTGCTATGGGTGCTGCTATGGTGACCAGTGAGCTGAGATAAGGCTGGGCTTTACCTAGCAAAGACTTATAGTTGACCTGGAGCCTGTGGATTTGGCGACGAATATGAAGCGAGGGCCAGCCAACGAAAGCATACAGGTCGCAGTAGTGGGTAGTATATGAGGCTTTGGTGACAAAATGGATGGCACTGTGATAGACTGCATCCAATTTGCTGAGTAGAGAGTTGGAGCCTATTTTGTAAATGACATTGCTGAAGTCAAGGATTGGTAGGATAGTCAGTTTTACGAGGGTGTGTTTGGCAGCATGAGTGAAGGATGCTTTGTTGTGAAATAGGAAGCCAATTCTAGTTTTAATTTTGGATTGGAGATGCTTAATGTGAGTCTGGAAGGAGAGTTTACAGTTTAACCAGACACCTAGGTATTTGTAGATGTCCACATATTCTAAGTCAGAACCATCCAGAGTAGTGATGGTGGACGGGCGGGCAGGTGTTGGTAGGATCGGTTGAAGAGCATGCATTTAGTTTTACTTCCATTTAAGAGCACGGAAGGAGAGTTGTATGGCATTGAAGCTCATCTGGATGTTAGTTAACACAGTGTCCAAAGAAGGGCCAGAAATATACAGAATGGTATCGCCTGAGTAGAGGTGGATCAGAGAATCACAAGAGTGACATCATTGATGTATACAGAGAAAAGAGTCAGCCTGAGAATTGAATCCTGTGGCACCCCCATAGAGACCTCCAGAGGCCCGGACAACAGGCCCTCCGATTTGACACACTGAACTCTGTCTGAGAAGTAGTTGGTGAACCAGGTGAGGCAGTCATTTGAGAAACCAAGGCTTTTGAGTCTGCTGATAAGAATGTGGTGATTTACAGAGTCGAAAGACTTGGCCAGGTCGATGAAGACGGCTGCACAGTATTGTCTCTTATCGATGGAGGTTATGATATCGTTTAGGACCTTGAGTGTGGCTGAGGTGCACCCATGACCAGCTCGGAAACCAGATTGCATAGCGGAGAACGTACGGTGGGATTCGAAATGGTTGGTGATCTGTTTGTTAACTTGGCTTTCGAAGACCTTAGAAAGGCAAGGTAGGATAGATTTAGGTCTGTAGCAGTTTGGGACTAGAGTGTCTCCCCATTGAAGAGGGGGATGACCGCGGCAGCTTTCCAATCTTTGGGGATCTCAGATGATACGAAAGAGCGGATGAACATTCTAGTAATAGGGGTTGCAACAATTTCGTATGATCATTTTAGAAAGAGAGGGTCCAGATTGTCTAGTCCTGCTGATTTGTAGGGGTCCAGATTTTGCAGCTCTTTCAGTACATCAGCTATCTGGATATGGGTGAAGGAGAAATGGGGGAGGCTTGGACAAGTTGCTGTAGGGGGTGCAAAGCTGTTGACCGGGGTAGGGGTAGTCAGTTGGAAAGCATGGCCAGCTGTAGAAAAATGCTTATTGAAATTCTCAATTATTGTGGATTTATCGGTGGTGACAGTGTTTCCTAGCCTCAGTGCAATGGGCAGCTGGAAGGAGGTGCTCTTATTCTCCATGGACTTTACAGTATCCCAGAACTTTTTGGAGTTTGTGCTGCAGGTTGCAAATTTCTGTTTGAAAAAGCTAGCCCTTGCTTTCCTAACTGCCTGTGTATATTGGTTTCTAATTCCCCTGAAAAGTTGCATATTGCGGGGGCTATTCGAGTCTAATGCAGTACGCTGCAGGATGTTTTTGTGCTGCTCAAGGGCAGTCAACTCTGGAGTGAACCACGGGCTATATCTCTTCCTGCTTCTACTTTTTTTTTTATGGGGCACGCTTTTTAAAAAGATTGTGAGGAAAGCAATTTTAAAGAATAACCAGGCATCTTCTACTGACAGAATGAGGTCAATGTCCTTCCAGGATACCTGTGCCAGGTCAATTAGAAAGCCTGCTCGCTGAAGTGTTTTTGGGAGTGTTTGACAGTGATGAGGGGTGGTCGTTTTACCACAGACCCATTACAGACGCAAGCAATGAGGCAATTATCCTGGTTGAAGACAGCAGAGGTGTATTTGGAGGGCATGTTGGTTAGGATGATATCTATGAGGGTGCCCGTGTTTACAGATTTGGGGTTGTACCTGGTAGGTTCATTGATCATTTGTGAAAGATTGAGGGCATCAAGCTTAGATTGTAGGATGGCCGGGGTGTTAAGCATGTCCCAGCTTAGGTCACCTAACAGCAAGAACTCTGAAGATAGATGGGGGCAATCAATGCATATATATATTTTTTTTTAACCAGGTAAGTTGACTGAGAACACATTCTCATTTACAGCAACAACCTGGGGAATAGCCAATTATTTGGTGACCATGATGGTTTGAGGGACAGATTTGGAATTTAGCCAGGACACCAGAGTTAACACTCCTACTATTACAATAAGTGCCATGGGATCTTTAATGACCTCAGAGAGTCAGGACTCCCATTTAATGTCCCATCTGAAAGACAGCACCCTACACCAGGCAGTGTCCCCAATCACTGCCCTGGGCATTGGGATATTTTTTAGACCAGAGGAATGAATGCCTCCTACTGGCCCTTCAACACCACTTCCAGCAGTATCTGGTCTCCCATCCAGGGACTGACCTGGAACAACCTTGCTTAACTTCAGAAGCAAGCCAGCAGTGGTATGCAGGGTGGTATGCTGCTGGTGCAAAATATGGCGTCCAAGGTGTCCAGGGCACGGCTGGGGGCAGAAAGTGGTCTATCGCAAGCGGAAACGGCGATGAGAGGCTTGTTTCTGAAAAGGTGGATTTTTAGAAGTAGAAGATGGAATTGTTTGGGCTCTGCAGGAAATTGCAAGTAGCGATGCAGCGACAATGTCAATCGCTCCTCTACTTTGAGCCAGGAGAGACTGACATGCATGTTGTTGATATTAGCCCTCAGTGTACATTTAAGGGCCAGGAAGTTCTGCTCTGTTCTTATTGGCAATTGACCGTTAACTGTGGGGTGGCTGGTAGCCTAGTGATTAGAGCATTGGGCCAGTAACTGAAAGGTTGGTGGATTGAATCCCAGAGCTGACAAGGTAAAAATCTGTCATTCTGCCCCTGAACAAGGCAGTTAACCCACTGTTCCTAGGCCATCATTGTAAATAAGAATTTGTTCTTAACTGACTTGCGTCGTTAAATAAAGGTTAAATAAAAAATAAAAAAACTGGTCAGTAGTCCAGGTGTGATAAAACAAAGGTCTGTAGGACTTTAGTTGATTGTCAAGGAAGAAACGTAGCTCTTTATCATGGACAGAACTCTACCCATCAACATGTTTTGTCCATGTCAGTTTACAATCTAGTGTTACTCCAAGCAGTTTAGTCTCCTCAACTTATTCAATTGGCACATTATTTATTCTAATATTTAGATTCAGTTTAGGTTGTAGCGAATTACTTTTCCCAAATACAATGCTTTCATTTTTTATATATGCAGTACCAGTCAGAAGTTTGGACACCATTCAAGGGTTTTTCTTTATTTTTGACTATTTTCTACATTGTAGAATAATAATGAAGACATTAAAACTATGAAATAACACATATGGAATCATGTAGAAAACAAAAAAACTGTTAAACAAATCTAAATATATTTTATATTTGAGATTCTTCAAAGTAGCCACCTTTTGCCTTGATGACAGCTTTGCACACTTGGCATTCTCTCAACTTGGTCAAACAGCCCTTACACCATGGAATGCTTTTTCAACAGTCTTGAAGGATTTCCAACATATGCTGAGCACTTGTTGGCTGCTTTTCCTTCACTCTGCGGTCCAACTCATTCCAAACCATCTCAATTAGGTTTAGGTTGGGTGATTGTAGGGGCCAGGTCATCTGATGCAGCACTCCATCACTCTCCTTCTTGGTCAAATAGCCCTTACACAGCCTGGAGGTGTATTGGATTATTTTGCTGTTGAGAAACAAATGATAGTCCCAAAGTGCAAAACAGATGGGATGGCGCATCGCTGCAGAATGCTGTGGTAGCCATGGTGGTTAAGTTTCCCTTGAATTCTAAATAAATCACTGACAGTGTCACCGGCAAAGCACCCCCACACCATCACACATCCTCCTCCATGCTTCATAGTGGGAACCACACATGCAGAGATAATCCGTTCACCTACTCTGCGCCTCACAAGTACGCAGCGGTTGGAACCAAAAATCTCACATTTTAATGTCCATTGCTCATGTTTTTTTGCCCAAGCAAGTCTCTTCTTTTTTTTGGTGTCCTTTACTTGTGGTTTCTTTGCAGCAATTTGACAATGAAGGCCTGACTCACACAGTCTCCTCTGAATAGTTTATGTTGAAATGTGTCTGTTACTTGAACTCTGTGAGCATTTATTTGGGCTGCAATCCGAGGTGCAGTTAACTCTATTGAACGTATCCTCTGCATCAGAGGTAACTCTGGGTCTACCTTTCCTGTGGCGGTCCTCATGAGAGCCAGTTTCATCATAGCGCTTGATGGTTTTTGTGACGGCACTTGAAGAAACTTGAGAAGTTCTTGAAATTTTACGGATTGACAGACTTTGTCTGAAAGTAATGATGGACTGTCGTTTCTCTTTCCCTATTTGAGCTGTTATTTCCATAATATGGACTTGGTCTTTTACCAAATAGGGCTATCTTCTGTATACCACCCCTACCTTGTCACAACACAACTGATTGGCTCAAACTCATTAAGGAAAGAATTCCACAAATTAACTTTTGCCAATCACACCTGATAATAGAAATGCATTCCAGATGACTACCTCATGAAGCTGGTTGAGAGAATGCCAGAAGTGTGCAAGCTAACATCAAGGCAAATGGTGGCTTCTTTGAAGAACCTAAAATATATTTTGATTTCTTTAACACTTTTTTGTTTACTAGTTGATTCCATATATGTTATTTCATAGTTGATGTCTTCAGTATTATTCTACAATGTATTAGAAAATAGTCCAAATAAAGAACAACCCTGAAATGAATAGGTGTGTCAGCTGTTGACTGGT
Source organism: Oncorhynchus gorbuscha (assembly GCF_021184085.1). Taxonomy (NCBI): domain Eukaryota; kingdom Metazoa; phylum Chordata; class Actinopteri; order Salmoniformes; family Salmonidae; genus Oncorhynchus; species Oncorhynchus gorbuscha. The sequence continues at coordinate 66,890,959 of NC_060186.1, read as the reverse complement.
GCTGCACATTTTTTCAGCTGCAGCCTATGATCGATAATGTTGAAAGCTGCACTGAAGTCTAACAAAACAGCTCCCACAATCTTCTTATTGTCAGTTTCTTTCAACCAATCATCAATTATTTGTGTTAGTGCCGTACATGTTGAGTAACCGTGCTGAAAGTCCGTTGTTAATTTGTTTACTGTGAAGTAGCATTGTATCTGGTCAAACACATTTTTTTACAAAAGATTACTAAGGGTCGGTAGCAGGCTGATTGGTCGGCTGTTTCAACCAGTAAAGGTTTCTTTGTTATTTTTGGGTAACAGTATGATTTTTGCTTCCCTCCAGGCCTGAGGGCACTAACTTTCCTTAAATGTGTACAGATGTCAAATAGGAGTATGGAGGGTTGTACGCACATCCAAACTTTTCACAGGAGCTGGAAAAATATCCACTATAAAGAGAAAGGGGGAATGTCCACTTACTATGTCCACTTACTGTATTGCTACCAAATGTATATCCGTAGCTTTAGCCTACCATCGCCGTTGATATGGCCAGCAGTGACTTTCAGGCAAACAAACAAACAGGCATAAAGCCTACAAGCAGATTCATCACCACAGACCACGAGATCAGAATTCCCGTGATTTGACAGTTAGGTCCAATAGAGGAAAATGGAAGAAGCCTTCTTTTTTTTTTTTTTACAAAATGATGAACAAAAATGTGTAAGGTAATGTTCCTACGCAGGCTTCCTACAGACACTGAACACCTTTCATGACCAAACTTTTCACAGAAGCTGGACAAAAATAATGTCCCATAAAAGTAAAAAAAAGGGGCATGTCTGTCTGTTTTGCTGCATGTGATACTTGAAGATAACATTGGTGATGTACATAAGGCTACTGTGTGCATTACAATACGGCTAAGACTTTTGGTCAGTCTTAAATATCCCTAGTTGTGCTGACTGAAATATCGGGGCACATTAAGGACACCTAAAGTATTTCCACCCCTAACTTGGTTAGAATTGGAGAAAAAAATTGAAATGGAGACCAAATCGAAACACGTCCTCATTCCCCACAATTTAATAAAGCTATAGATTATTATAAGCCTATATGTCTGGTCGGTGTAAGCGCACCAAGTGCGTAAGGACGCATTCACGGCTGAGGCCACTGACCAGCTAGAGGAGCAAAAAAAGAAGAAAGATTAAGGAGTCAGGCCGGGCACTCATATGTTACAAATCCCTAGTTGTTGTCAGCCAGATCTCTGGGAACGTTTAATTATTGGGAATATTTGATTATTGGGAATGTTTAATTATTGTGGTGGGTGGGTGGGTGGGTGGGTGGGTGGGTGGGTGGGTGGGTGGGTTGGTGGGTGGGTGGGTGGGTGGGTTGGTGGCTGAGTGGGTGGGTGGGTGGGTGGGTGGGTGGGTGGGTGGGTGGGTGGGTGGGTGGGTGGGCGGGTGGGTGGGTGGGTGGGTTGGTGGGTTGGTGGGTGGGTGGGTGGGTGGGTGGGTGGGTGGGTGGGTGGGTGGGTGGGTGGGTGGGTGGGTGGGTGGGTGGGTGGGTGGGTGGGTTGGTGGGTGGGTGGGTGGGTGGGTGGGTGGGTGGGTGGGTGGGTGGGTGGGTGGGTGGGTGGGTGGGTGGGTGGGTGAGTGGAGATTCAGAGACAAAGTTGTTTACTTTACACACGTCTCTTTTGTGTTGAAACTAGGTCTGTAATGGGTGATGCAAGGCTACTTGAGGCTCTACTGGACGTGTTAGGAGTTGAAGAGTGTGACAGTCACAGAACCCAGGAACACAGAGACACAAAAAGTTGGCTGGTTTAGTTTGACATCCTCTCAATCATACAGAATAATGGACAGAGCCTGCAGTCACATCCTGATCACAGTACGTAAGCAGAATCGTGACATCGTCCACTCCCTCAGTTCAAGTGAAGCAGCCTGACTGACATCTAGATACCAGGGCTGATAATAATAAACAAACGAAATCAGAATGAATGATACGATGTACTTTGACCAGAGAGATAGGATGTTCGCTGACCAGAGAGATACGATGTACTTTGACCAGAGAGATACGATGTACTCTGACCAAAGAGAGATAGGATGTTCGCTGACCAGAGAGATAGGATGTACTTTGAAACTAAGCTGCCATTTAAGCTGTGGTGTAAACATGGTGAGTGGGTAATTATAATTGCCGTGTAAAATATTTAGTAGACTTGGCAGAGCTTAAGAGACTATAGGATCATCCCTTAGGCCATTTGACCCTGCCAGCATGTTCACAGGCTGACCAGCTATTGACCTCTGCTTTCCATGGACTCAAACGGTTCTAGGAAGTGTGTGTGTGTAGAAATCCAAGGGGGGTGTAGACCTTCCATAGGCACTGTATACGTATGTACATGAGGTATCATAAGTTTTCACTTTGTCATTATGGGGTATTGTGTGTAGATGAATTTTAAAAAAGAAAGACTTAATCCATTTTGAATTCAGGCAGTGACACAACAAAACGTGGAAAAAGTCAAGGGGTATGAATAATTTCAGAAGGCACTGTAGTTCAAGGAAACACCTCTCTCAGCAGTAAACCTAGCATCTGTGCCATTGATTTATTTAACTTTAATTTAACTAGGCAAGTCAGTTAAGAACAACATTTTGTTTACAATAACGGCCTACCAGGGAACAGTACCTTGTTCAGAGGCAGAAAGACAGATTTTTAGCTTGTCAGCTCGGGGATTTGACCCAGCAACCTTTCGATTACTGGCCCAATGCTCTAACCACTAGACAACCTGCCACCCCCAAAAAATACATAACTGTATAATTATTTTAAAAAATGTACCTTTATTTAACTAGGCAAGTCAGTTAAAGACAAATTAATAATCTGGATCACGGGAACCAATGTAGCAGACTGGTGCAGGGACCCAAGTCTTCTTCAGAAGTCCAGACCGCCTTAGTATGAGCTGTAACCCAGGATTATAACCCTTGTGAGTTAGTACACAAAGTAAAAAATATCTACAACTTTTAGGTATAAGCTAGCCTCATCCCCAAACTCAAGAGAGAGAATCTCTGGTGGATGAGATTATGCATAGGCCTCCAAAAAGTGCAAAACCATCCTATTAGTGGAGAAGAGAGAGCGCAACGAGCAGATGTGTACATTTTCGACTCTAAAATGACAAAACTACGCATTATTACCACCTTAATTCTATTGGCATGAATTATTCTGGGTCTGAAAATAATGGCATGTTGAACAAGTTAGCCTGTGTTAAAATATGTCCAATCTGGTTAGAATTGAAAACAGCTGTTTGAAATGAAGATCAAGTGCACCCAGCTCGTAGTGACAAATTCACTGACGAGCCACAGCAGCAAATTAAAAAGTGGCACAAGACGTTTTAAAAAACCGAGTCAGGCCAGGCACATATATCAAAAAGCCTTAGTATTCAAACAGAGGGATCGCTGAGAATGTGAAACAGCAACTGTGGCCATTGAATTATTGTGTGTGTGTGTGTGTGTGTGTGTGTGTGTGTGTGTGTGTGTGTGTGTGTGTGTGTGTGTGTGTGTGTGTGTGTGTGTGTGTGTGTGTGTGTGTGTGTGTGTGTGTGTGTGTGTGTGTGTGTGTGTGTGTGTGTGTGTGTGTGTGTGTGTGTGTGTGTGTGTGTGTGTGTGTGTGTGTGTGTGTGTGTGTGTGTGTGTGTGTGAGAGAGAGAGAGGGGGAGAGATTAAGAGTTTAAGTTGTATACTTTACACACATCTCTTTTGTGTTGAAACTAGGTCTATAATGGGTGATGCAAGGCTACTTGAGGCTCTAGTGGATGTGTTAGGAGTTGAAGAGTGTGACAGTCGCAGAACCCAGGAACACAGAGACACAGAAAGATGTCTGGTTTAGCTTGACTCCATCTCAATGATAAAGAATAATGGACAGAGCCTGCTGGGCACATCCCGATCGTTGTATATAAACAGATATTACTGTTCTTCTTGGGTCAGTCTCTAAGAGCTTTGCACACCTGGATTGTGCAATATTTGCCCATAATTCTGTTCAAAATTCTTCAAACGCTGTCAACATGTAGGGGATCATGGCTACAGCAATTTTAAAGTCTTGACATATTTTTTCAAGGAGATTCATGTCACCACTCAGGAACATTCACTGAATTATTCCTTAGGCCACTTGACCATGTCAGCGTATTCACAGGCTTACTCACTTCTGACCTCTGTTTTCTCTGGATTCAAACGATTCTAGCAAGTGTGCCTGTGTGTTCACCAAGTCTCTTCACTTATCCACCTCTCAGGTACCAATGTAGCAGACTGGTGCAGGGACCCGGATCTTCTTCAGAAGTCCAGACCGCATTAGCCTAAGCTGTAACCCAGGATTATAGCACTTGTGAGTTAGTAAACAATGTCCCATTTGGTTTGTCAGGCAACTAAGTGTTGTTTGTCAAAGCACATCTACCACATGAGATCAATTAACAAGATCAATTAACAAGATCAGCAACATCCCCTCTCTTAACCAAACAGACACTTTTGGAGGTTTCTATTTGATTATGTGATACTGTTCAATAATTATATTGCAGGCCTGTGTGTAGAGTCATACATTTAAAATATCTAAAACTTTTATGTATAGACTAACCTCGTCCCCAGGCTCAAGAGAGAGACGGCTGGTGGACGAGACTATGCATAGGCCTCCAAAAACCTCCTAGAAAAATATAACATTGTTTATTGAAAAATGAAAAGTGCAACATGCAGATGTGTCAATCTCCAACTCTAAAATGACACAACAATGCATTATTACGAGGTTAACTCTATTGGCATAAATTATTCAGGGACTGAAAACAATGGGATGTTGAACTAATTACCCTGTGTACATGTACACTGAGTGTACAAAACATTAAGAACAGCCTTGAGACAATTGAGACACGGATTGTGTATGTATGCCGTTCAGAGGATGAATAGGCAAGACAAAAGATGTGCCTTTGAACAGTGTATTTTTCTATTTATTAGGGATCCCCATTAGCTGTTGCCAAGGTAGCAGCTACTCTTCCTGGGGTGCAAACACATTAAGGAACTTACATTACATACAGTATTAAACAAAAGATAAAACAGTGCATCATTTAACATTATTACATCATTGCATCAGTGGAGGCTCCTCAGAGGAGGAAGGGGAGGACCATTCTCCTCAGTGATTTTCATAAAAATGGTAAAACATTGAAAAAGTTATCCTTTTAAATAAAAATATACTAAATATATTCATGTCACCAAATAATTGATTAAAACACACTGTTTTATAATTTTACAATGAAGGTCTACAATAGCCTCAACAATCTGTAGAGTAGCACCATGGGGTAGCCGGAGAACAGCTAGCTGCCATCCTCGTCTGGGTACATTGACTTCAATACAAAACCTAGGATGCTCTTGGTTCTCACCCTGTTCCATAGACTTACACAGTAATTATGACCACTTCCGGAGGACATACTCTAACCTATTAGAGCTCTTGTAGCATGAACTGACATGTTGTCTACCCAATCAAGAGATCGGAAAATTACTCTAGTACTGAAAGAAGGACAACTATCTCTGCAGCACTCGACCAATCAGGTCTTTATGGTACAATGGCCAGACGGAAGCCACTCCTCAGTAAAAGGCACGACAGCCCACTCAGAGTTTCCCAAAAGGCACCTAAGGACTCTAAGACCATGAGAAACAAGATTATCTGGTCTGATGAAACCAAGATTGAACTATTTGGCCTGAATGCCAAGCATCATGTCTGGAGGAACCCTGGGACCATCCCTACAGTGAAGCATGGTGGTGAAAGCATCATGCTGTGGGGATGTTTTTCAGCGGCAGGGACTGGAAGACTAGTCAGGATTGAGAGAAAGATGAACGGAGCAAAGTACAGAGAGATACTTGATGAAAACCTGTCCAGAAAACTCAGAACCTCAGACTGGGGCAAAGGTTCACCATCCAACAGGACAACAACCCAGAGCACACAGCCAAGACAATGCAGGAGTGGCTTCAGGACAAGTCTCGGAATGTCCTTGAGTGGCCCAGCCAGAGCATGGACTTGAAGGTGATTGAACATCTCTGGAGAGACCTGAAAATAGCTGTGCAGTGACGTTCCCCATCAAACCTGACAAAGCTTGACAGGATCTGTAGAGAAGAATGGGAGAAACTCCCCAATTACAGGTGTGCCAAGCTTGTAGCATCATACCCAAGAAGAGTCAAGGCTGTAATTGCTGCCAAAGGTGCTTC